>NC_060119.1:1198442925-1198749050 GCF_021461395.2 Schistocerca americana | reverse complement strand
ACGAATTTTATTCCCGTCATAACATTTTCTGCTGCTGTCGATACTATCTTGGATTCGTCCAGCCAGAAATCATGATCCTCTTTCCATTTCACTTGACCGACCCCCACTGTATTTAGACTGAGGGTGTGCATATTTCCTTCCAGATTTTGTAGCACCACTAGCACGTTCATATTTCTCCCATTCCTCGTCCTTCTCTTAGTACGTCTCTTATCAATTATTAAAAGGGATTAGATTATTAATTGGAAATGAAGAAAAGGTACAATTAAGAGTTGAGAAAAAATCCCCTTATCGGAATTGTGTTTTTAACTCAACATTTCCTTGCTTCGAGTGAGGAAAACTTTTTGATTATGTCACTGAGGTCAAAGTTAGCAATTGTGTCGTGCTCGTTCGACAATATAGACAAATTTGTCGACCTTCTCCCACCCACACTCGCACTTAAGTTTTTTTTTTTAATCATCTTCCATTTCCTGAAACTGCATTCACAAAATGCTGTAGTGATTTACATTGTTATCTCATATAAGCTGTATCGATTTGAAAAAACATTCAAAATATCCAAATGGGAAGTCGTGTTAGTGGTCTTCTTGAGCTCTTTTACACTGAACCTTAAAGTAACTTCGCTCTCTCAGTGTCTCTACCATATTGGGCACCAAAGCGAGATACACAGTTTTCAAGGTATAGAGACTTAGTTTAAAAGGTTTCCTAAGAGGAATTTAAAGTAGGTGAGTTGGTGTGATATACGAGATGTCAAGCATGAATTTTCCCATTACAGTGGAGTGTATGTAGGTGTCAACGTAGTGGAAAGTGAAATCTGTGTTAGCGATTTTAACATGGCTGTATTGTCAGCGACCGTTACAAAGTAAAATTAAAACAATTGCAGCTCTCATTCACGTAAATGATGTCTTTTTGGCACAGGTTTCGGCCACTTCTAAGATGCTGCCGCAGCTTGAAATGTGGTGCAACCTTCATGACCTGCCTCTATGTGTCCTAGTTTCATATTTTGTGATTAAAGCGTTATAGTTTCATAGTTATTTTATACGTGAGCACGCCATTTTTAAATGTTTTCTTTCTGATGAAAGCATTCTTAGAAGTGGCCGAAACCTAGGTCAAAAAGACTTCATTTTCGCGACTGACTGCTGCAGTTGTTTTAATTTTAAATCTGTCTACTGTACCAGGACTCAAAACTGGCAGCTATGGTTTTTAGGGAAAATGCTCTAACAACTGAAGTATCAAAGCATGACTCTCGACAATCCATCACAGCTGTACTTCCCGCAGTATCACATCTCCTGCCTTCCAAGTAACACAGTTCTCCCTCATACGTTGCGGGAATGGCTCTGCTGGAAGAAAGGTTACTGCAAAAGGCAGTATACCTTCTGTCTACTTCTTCATGGTTCTCTATTTTTCCTTTAAGTTCATCACCAACGTCCTCATCATTTTCGTCTGCCCCCGTAGCTAAGTGATCAACGTGGTTGACTGACATCCGAAGCACCTGGGTTCGGTTCCTGGTGTCCCTAGGGATTTTTGCTTGGTGGAAGGTCTGATGTTGGATGCAGTCTGTCTCGTTAGGCCAAATGAGGAGCTACTCCACCGGTAAGTATTGGATCAAAAGTAAGGAACCTGACAACGACTGGGAGATCTGTGTGCTGACCACAAGCTCCTCTATTCCGCATCCGATGACACAAGTGGCCTAGGATGATACGGCAGTCGGTCCAGTCCAGCTGGCATGTCTAGGTTCAGAAGGGGAAACTTTTTTTCCCTCTCAACTCCATGCTATGTGCGAACATAGCCACTTCATATTGAGGGCAGTCTCAAAAACGTATGTCATTCTTTCAATTAGATTTTTAAATCAGAGTTAAACCTTAGTTTAAACCAGAGATTTATCCTATACTAATAATTGGGGTAAATAACTATACTTCGACATTATTATACAGTACTGGCCACTAAAATTGCTACACCAAGAAGAAATGCAGAGTGTGCTGTCCTTAGGTTAATTAGGTTTAAGTAGTTCTCAGTCCCATAGTGCTCAGAGCCATCTGATCCATTTTGAAGAAATGCAGATGATAAATAAGTATTCAATAGACAAATATATTATACTAGAACTGACATGTGATTACATTTTCACGCAATTTGGGTGCATAGATCCTGAGAAATCAGTACCCAGAACAACCACCTCTGGCCGTAATAACGACCTTGATACGCCTGGGCATTGAGTCAAAAAGAGATTGGATGGCGTGTACAGGTACAGCTGCCCATGCAGCTTCAACACGATACCACAGTTCATCAAGAGTAGTGACTGGCGTATTCTGACGAGCCAGTTGCTCGGCTACCATTGACCAGACGTTTACAATTGGTGAGAGATCTGGAGAATGTGCTGGCCAGGGCACCGGTCGAACATTCTCTGTATCCAGAATGGCCGGTGCAGGACCTGCAACATGCGGTAGTGCATTCTCCTGCTGAAATGTAAGGTTTCGCAGGGATCGAATGAAGGGTAAAGCAACGGATCGTAACACATCTGAAATGTAATGTCCACTGTTCAAAGTGCCGTCAATGCGAACAAGAGGTGATCGAGATGTGTAACCAATGGCACCCCATACCATCATGCCGGGTGATACGCCAGTATGGCGATGACCAATAAACGCTTCCAATGTGCATTTAGCGCGATGTCGCCAATCACGGATGCGACAATCATGATACTGTAAACAGAACCTGGATTCATCCGAAAAAATAACGTTTTGCCACTCGTGCACACAGGTTCGTCGTTGAGTACACCATCAAGGGTAAGCGCGGCCATGGTCTCCGAGCTGATAGTCCATGCTGCTGCAAACGTTGTCGAATTGTTCGTGCAGATGGTCGTTGTCTTGCAAACGCCCCCCATCTGTTGACTCAGGGATCGAGACGTGGCTGCAAGATCCGTCAAAGCCATGCGGATAAGATGCTTGTCATCTCGACTGCTAGTGATACGAGGCCGATGGGATCCAGCACGGCGTTCCGTATTACCCTCCTGAACCCACCGATTTCATATTCTGCGAACAGTCATTGGATCTCGACCAACACGGGCGTGATACGATAAACCGGAATCCCATTAGGCTACAATCCGACCTTTATCAATGTCGGAAACATGATGGTATGCATTATTCCTCCTTACACGAGGCATCAAAGCAACGTTTCACCAGGCAACGCCGGTCAAATGCTATTTGTGTATGAGAAATCGGTTGGAAACTTTCCTCATGTCAGGACGTTGTAGGTGTCGCTACCGGCGCCAACCTTGTGTGACTGCTCTGAAAAGCTAATCATTTGTATATCACAGCAACTTCTTGCTGTCAGTTAAATTTCGCGTCTGTAGCACGTCATCTTCGTGATGTAGCAATTTTAATGGCCAGCAGTGTACATGCTTGCTATGTAAAAGCCTATACTTAACTTTTTTGACTCGCTGTGCAGCATCTCTCCATCATTATCGTTAGAGTATCTAAGATAATTATTTTGAAAAGTAGTTAAAAAGGTTGAGGCAATGCATATTTGTGTAGGCTGAGGCTAGTGGCAGTGACGTATTCACGTCGTTCATATGTTGTGCTTTGCTTTCGGTAACAGTGCTAAAACAGTTCGGTATAATCTATTCCAAATTATCAGATGGAGCGGAGTAACGTAATTTGTTATGTGCGGGGTGATGTTTGCGTATTTACACATGCGCTGCAATTGTGTTTCAGAGAACATTCGGTGTATCTAAATTACCTGTAGGGCTATTACAAAAAGCAATTGGTTAAACAGTCAAATACACCAACTGACAACTACCAGTAGCTCTTTTAAATTTCAACTTCCTATTTATTTCCCACGGACGAATTTTTGAGCATTTATAATGGTTCATTTCCAGTGTAATTTCATACCATCATTATCTGAATTAATATTAATTATATTTCTGAGTAAAGAGCAGACAGCTTTCATTATCGATAGTTGGTAGTATATTTAATCTTCCTGGAATTTCGTTTGCTAAGTTGTTAAGTGAACATGGTCTCTGGGTAGTTGTGATTAACTTCTAAATTTCATTTATACTGGTATTTTGTAAGGGGTGGTAATTATTTCCAGACAAATGACACATACAAAATTTTGCAGTTTCCGAAGTATTTTCAAGACTAAATTCATTCAACACAGCAAATTAAAATTTTAGTATGTGAACAAGAATTAGTCTCAATTGGCAAAATAGTTTTCAGTGGATTACACTTATTTTACCCCATTAGAACATGCAAAATATGCATCACTGAGCTATCTTTTTAGACTCAGGAAGATGGGAGCAGTTTCTGGGTGTGTTAGTAATTGGAAGCCCAGCTCTTTTACTTTAGCTATGAGTGATCCAACTGTTCAGTTTTCAATACATCAGCTATCTTGTGTAAATAAATAAATAAATAAACATTCAGTAATGCAGTAATGCTACGCTGTATAATCGTCAAATCACATTTTCCAAGCGATTGTCCTTAAACCATTTTAAGCGATGAGACTACCCCTTCGACAGTTCACATAAATATAAATAACCTAGTGGATGACGTCAGAAATTCCAAGAGGCTCTTCGTAGATGATGTTGATGCATTTAGGGTAGTCGCAACGCCACATACACTGAATCCTTGATGTAGATACTGGCCGCTGACACTGAAACTAAACAAACGTAACATACTACATTACAGTATGAACATGCAATTGCTGGACAGTCACTGGAGGTAGTCACATCCACCATACATATATTAATACTTTTTCCACACATCATGAACACGACATTTCGTAATATTGTGGAACATGTCACTTTAACACAAGTTTCCTTTACACAAAACAATAATAATTTTTTTTTTTTACAGTTACTACTTCATATCTAACAATTCATCTGTTGAGTTCTGGAAGGAGTTTTCATTCAGAATTTTTTTAAATTTGTTTTTAAGTGTTGGATGGCTATTTTTCAGACTTTTAATTCTATCTCACAAATGACCAAATACTTTTGTGACAGCATAATTCTCCCCTTTCTTTGCCAAAGTCAGATTCAATCCAGAATAGTGAAGATCATCCGTTCTTATAGTGTTGTAGCTGTGCACTTCACTGTAATTTTTTGAATTTCAATGTGTTATTAATAACAAATTTCGTAAGTGAATATATGTATCGCGAAGGTACTGTGTATGTGTCAAGTTCTTGAAATAAATGTCTACTAAGTGATCTTGGGAGGGCTCCAGCTATTATTTTAATTACACACTTTTGTGCAACGAATACTTTTTCTCTTAATGATGAATTACACCAAAATATGCTGCCATATGAAAGGAGTGAATGAAAACAGGCATAGTAGGCCAGTTACCGATATGTTTACCACCAAATTTTGCAATAAACCTAATAGCATAAGTAGCTGAACCTACCTGTTTCAGCAGATCATCGATGTGTTTCTTCCAATTCAATTTCTCTTCAATGCACACACGCAGAAATTTTGAATATTCTGCCTTAGCAACATACTTATGTTCATAGTCTATACTTATCAATGGTGTCATGCCATTTACAGTACAGAATTGTATACACTGGGATTTCTCAAAATGTAGTGAGTGTCCGTATGCAGAGAATCAAGTAATAATTTTCTGAAAGACATTATTTAAAATTTCGCAAACTGATTCCTGTTTGTTGTGTATGATTACTATCCTTATATCATCAGAAAAAAGAACTACCTTTGCATCTTCAGGAATATAGAGCGGAAAATCATTAATATACATTAAGAACAACAAGGGACCGAAAGTGAACCCTATGGGGCACCATTTTTGATACCTCCCCAGTAAGAGGACTCTGTTGATTTTTGCAAACTATGTGTACTGTTAATTTAAACCTTCTGCATTCTTCCTGTTAAATACGAATTAAACCACTTGAGGACTGTCCCACTCATACCACAATACTTAAGCTTATATAGAAGAATTTCATGATTCACACATTCAAAAGCCTTTGAGAGATCACAAAATAACACAGTCGTGATATTCCGTTATTCAGTGGATTTAATATTTGATCAGTGAAAGCATATATAGTATCTTCCATGGAAAAGTCTTTCTGAAAACCTAATTGACACTTCGTTAGTACTTCATTTTTATAACTATGTGATGCTACTCTTGACTACATTACCTTTTCAAGAATTTTGGAGGAAGCTTTCAGAAGTCAGATTGGGTGGTAGTTGTTAGCATCAGACCTTTCCCCTTTTCTATGCAATAGTTTGACAATAGCATATTTCAGTCTGTCTGGAAAAATGCCCTGTTTCAGTGAGCTACCACATATGTGGCGGAGAATTCTACCTGTCAGGAACAATCTTTTAGTACTCTATTAGAAATGCCATCAGTTCCAACTGAGCTTTACTTTTGAGTGAATTTATTATTTTCCTAATATCGCTAGGACAGGTGTGTTTAATTTCAGTTTTATCAAATTGCGTAGGTATTGGCTCTTTCATATACTGCCTTGCATTTTCTTGTGAATAGCTGGATCCTATTTCCTCTACATCACTTAAAAACGATTATCGAAAATGTTGAATACTTCTAACTTCTCGTTAACAATGTTTCATTGAATCTGATAGAAATACGGGCTTCCTGTGCTCTCAGTTGGCCTGTTTTACCAAAATTCAAAATTGTTATAATTTTATTATCAGATGTGGTAATCTGAGACATTTTGCGCATATTTCTGGATTTTTAATAACTTTTTTAAATACAGTGCAATAGTTTTTATAATGTTCCATCGTTTCTGGATCATTACTCCTCCTGCCTATAAGATGCGTTTCCCTTTTCTGTTTACAAGGTATTTTTATCATTTAGTAAGCCATGGCCTTTGGATGGTTTATTACAATGATACTTCATAGTTTCCTCAGGGGAACTGTTTTCAAATATATTTATAAAGGTGTCATGAAATAGGTTAAATTTTAAATTAGCATGAGGTTCCTTGTACACCTCATCCCAGTCTAACTGTTGCATGCTTTCCCTAAAATTTTCAGTTGTTCAATCTTTAACTGAATGCACTGTTTTGGAGGACTGTTTTGCGTTACTGTGTGGAGCTATCTTATATATCGTAACTAGCTGTGCATCGTGATCAGACCGATCATTCTTAAGAGGAAAAGCCTTTATTTGATTAAATTTATCTTTCTCTGTAAAAACATTATCTATCAGTGTGCTGCTTTCTTGTACCACCCGAGTAGGAAAATAAATTACTGATTTCAGACTGAAAGAACCAAGTGATACTTCAAGGTCAACCTTTCTATCGTACTCTATCAGGAAATCTACAATTAAATCCCCACAAACAATAATTTGTTTCCCTCTGCCTGACAGATAGCACAACAAAGAATCTAAGTTTTTTTCTAAATTAGCTGATAATTTCCTACAGCAACAACGGATTCGTGCCCTCCCATCGGAAGGATGAAGAAGGTATCGGAATCCATCATACCACGCAACGCTTTACCACTATGCCAACGTCCAGTGCCGAGGGTCACGTGCCCATTTCAGCCATAGTTGCCGATGTCGTTGTGTTAACATTAGCACGTGCAGGGGTTGTCGGCTGTGGAAGGCCATCGTTAGGAGTGTTCGTGCACTGTGTATTCAGACACAGTTGTACGATGCGCAGCTTAGAGTCAGACGTTAGTTACCCACAGTTCTCCGGTTGCCTTTTTTCACCAGTCTACGCAGCCTACTACGTCCGACATCCATAATGAGGAATGGTCGCCCAATCCCAAGACGTCTGGACATGGTTTCACCTTGCTTAAGACTGTCCGCCACGTTTCCCCCAAAGTATAGGATATTCATACTTTTTTTTTACATACGAGTCACGATGCGAATGGAGTTTTCTAATTAAATGTATAGAAGAATTCGTCGTACATTTAATTCCTAATGTAATTTTCAAGTGAATGAAATAAAATGAGTAGACAGTTACAGTTAATAATCATACTATGTCGGTCTCTCGGTGTCGAAGTCAGCACCAGGAATGTTGCTTCTGAAGGACTCTGATGTTAAATGGTGGTCAAAAAACACGCTTCACATCATATTTCCACAAAATACGGCCGATCCTATTCGAAATGCTCTCTGCGTAAGACAAAAAGACTGTAGACTTTAGTGGCACCTCGGTATCATCATCTCTCACAGGTTGCACTGTTGGTCGGCAACACCTGATCTGTGTTTTGCTATGACGATTGTAGCGAAAGGCCACTTCGAGATGGTCTGACTTCGATGATAAACTCTCAGGATCTGAGATAACATGGGCCGCATGAAACAAGGTTGATCCGGATGGTGACAACTATCAACCTGCAGACACAAATCAGTGTGAGTTAGCTTCCTAGAAACGGTAAGTCCCAATATACCACCAAGCTTCCTCCTGACCAACACATCGAGGATGGGAAGACTTATCCTTTCACACGTCCATCGTGAAACTAATATGCAGGTGGACTGAATTCCTGTGTTCTAAAAAGTCAAATTCTCACTGCCATGAGGCCTAACAACTAAAGAATCTTCTACACAGCTGAGAAAAACGCAGGTATCATTACTTTGTCGCCGAAAAACATTGGGAGAGGCTAGTTGGTGAGAATTTCTTTGTAGGTTTCGAAGGGAGCTGTTAATCTTTTGAGGAATGTAGGTCGATGCAAAATAAGCATTAGTAAAGTGACATCAGGTGAATGTTTTCTATGTATTAATAGTGATCGTGGGCTTTAGTTTCACTCTAATCTGAGTGCTCTTGTGTGATTGGTAGGTGGAGATTCGAGGTTAGTTTTTAGTCCAAGGCATTTTATCGTTTTAGTTTGGTAGATTAGGCTGTTATAAAATGTAAGGAACAGGTATTTCGGGTGGAGTGCTTGGTGGTTTCCGTGAAATTATTGCTGGGTTGTTGCAATGTAGGTATCACGAGATGCACCAGGAGGTGTAGATTAGTATTTTATTTAAATCTTCCATCGGGTGAGACGTTTGCCGCAGAATTTAAACTGCTCTTTAACGAACAGTCTCTCAGTATTGTCGCGTCGTCACTATATTTCTGCATTATAAGTGAAAGAGCCGCACTGCCCCAGCTGTCGCGAGCGGGCTGTGGGCGCTATTGGGGGCGGAGCCGACCAAAACACAGTTGCAGCAGATGCAGCAAAACTGTCAGCTGGTTTCCACCCTTCCGGCCAGAGACTGGTTCTCATAGTGCAGACGACACAGCAGAGCCTCACGCGGACCACGGGAGCAGCAGGTCAATTGTCACGCTTTCTGGCAGCCGACTTGGCAGAACTGTACAAATACTCATCATTTTAAGTGGAGGTTGAAACACGTATATATTCAGTAGCAGCGATGGCGAGGCATGACAGAATCTCTGACCAGAGAGTTATTTATCGTTGCTAGTCTGCGCTTGACCGCACGAGAGTTCAGTTGCGTATGAGAGTGAGCCGCGAGTGGGACGCTGTCGGCGGGCGTAAACATGGGTCTCTGGTCAAGATTCAGGACGAGGTATATTGTTAAATAAGGTAATGAAGCTGCATTGCGCACATCAGATAATGTAATGTATATTTTTTTGTATTTAATTTGTTCAAGAAATGCCCCAATAATAATTTTGTTCTGAAAGCAATCTTTTAAGAAAATAATCATTACAATTGAAATAATATTTCCTTTGCTTTTTCTCCCAGAATCAATTTATCACGTTGATCTTGACGTTAATTTTGTGGGGACAACATTTTTGCACATTGTTATTATCATTGAGTTTTATTACTGTGGGAAGCTAATATTTGGGTCTATTTGCATTTTTATTGAATTCATATCATTTTAAAATAATTACGGGGAGGTTACACTTAGCAGAATGAATATTCACATTTAAAAATTATCTTTCATTTTTGGTTCTTGGTTCTACTCCCATTAACATTTAAATATTGTCATTTTCAAAATTCTCCGGGGAGGTTATACTTGGCGACATCCAGCCCAGGATCGTATTTCGTTGAGAATCTTCTGAAAAGTAGTCAGATATTTTGCTCTTATTTACTTAACATAATTAGCATTTGGCGCAACGCTTTTACTAATTTTATGACTTTCTTTCCTCAGATCATCGGCAATTCGTTGCTCTGTTGTATTTGTGTTTGTTGCTTTTTACATTGTGCTTATTTCATTTGTGAATAATTGTGACTATTGTAAAAATGCCGCGAAAGACTGTGAATAGTGTATCGCGAGGTATAATGAATGAAATTACCGACTTAAGCAACATCACCGATAGTGCTTGTGATGCGCAGTGTAATGATGACAATCCACCGTTTACTGACAATCATCCTACTGATGAGCAAACGAACTCAATTGTCTCCTCTGTTAATTTGACGACAATTGACGACGCGGGGCGCTCTATTGTAATGAGCGCTGCTCAGTTTAACACACCCGGTTTGGAAAATTCATGTAACGGACAGACGAATTTTTCTAATGAAAATGAACAGGATACTCAAAGTAGGAGAGATTTATTTAATTCCAAAATAGTGACTGACAGTGTACATTTGACTGGCAAACCTTTTTGTAAATCTCAGAATAACTAAATGGTTACAGAAAGCGTGACAATCGCAGGTACGGCACTAAACAGCACAGAGAATAGGAATGCTGATTTTGGGTCGGATCCAATTATGGCATTGTTGCTACAAATGACTAAGCAGTTTAATGAAAGATTTGATAGCAATTCCAAACAACAGAGTGAAGATAACAAACAATTTAAAGAAAATTTCAAACAACTTAGTGAACAGGTCAGACAACAGAGTGAAGATAACAAACGAGATAATGAAAAACTCAAACAATACTTTAATGAAAAATTAGACAACAATTCCAGACAGCTTAGTGAACAAATTAGAGACGTTGCTGCACAATGTCATGATACCAATGAGCAGCTGCGCGAAGAAATTGAGGCTTGTTCAAGAAAAAGTAGCGTAGAAATTAGATCTGTTGCGCAAGAATTAAGGGAAAGGCAAACAGCTGCAACAGAAACACTTAGAGACGAAATTAGCGGAGTCGCTAAACAATGTTCTGGAAAAGCTACACAATTACGCGACGAGTTTAAAGCAATGACAGCAGAACTTTCGCGGACAAGGGATGCAAAGATAGACGCGAAATTCAAGCAACAGAACACACAGATTGACGAACGTTTTAATCTTCACATACAAAACAGTGATACGCGTTTCCGCAAATTCATACAGGATCAAAATAAAGTAAAACGACAAGTAATGGAAACAATAACAGCACAAAGACAAGAAGACAAACGTAAAATGTTTGCGAAGGCAAAAACATATGTAGACAACAATATTGCTACAGTATCGGACAAAATTAATACCATCGAACAGTTGAACACTGAATTACGTGATGAGATTTCTGACCTTAAATCAAAAACAGATACACACTCAGTAGATTTTCAAACAGTGACCGACAGACTCGAACAATTACAACTAACACAGGATTCCGATGTCGTCAAAGCTGACGTTAAAAAACTGAACGAAACTACACGTAAATTGCAAAAACAGATTAATGCCTCTGATACTAAAACCGATGATCAGGTAAAAATACTGACTGAAAAGTGTGATTAATTGGCCAGTCGTATTGACGCTATTGAAAGTAATAATGACCACAAATCAGACAATACTTCACCGGTTTCATTCAATCAAACACCTGAATTCCAAAATCTACAACAGAAAGTAAATGAGATCGATTTAGCTAATAACACGTTACGTAGAAATTTGTCAAGTTTACAGCAAGAGGTAACAGAGATAAAAAATATTTCAGTTAATAACACATCACAGCAGACGCCACTTTGCGAACATTTGACAGAGTCACGCAGCGCGTATAATGTGAGCAATTTACAGAGACTACGCGACTTAAAATCCGAAAAGCCACGCGACTTAAAATCTGAAAAGCTACGTAACTTGAAATCCGAAATGACACAGACAAACAGATTCACACACAAACCTGAACGTGTTCATAAATTCAGAGACAAGAACGTAGATTACGAGCAATTTTTATCTGTAAGAAAATCTAAGGAATTTAATAATGACAGAGCACAGGTACACGCTTTGCACTGTATACGACAATTTATTTTTGTACTTTCACCGCTATTACCTGTAAGGGAGAAACTAGCTTTGAACTGGATACGACAATTTGCTATTGTATTTTCATCAGCATTGCCTATAATGCAGAAACTTGAATTAGCATGGATACAACAGTTTATGTCTGAATTTTTACCGATATTGCATGCAACGCAAAAGCTAAAATTATTTGCAGTACGTAATAGACCTCAGGGGATTCATTACGCTTTAACGAATATGTGCCGTAGCGTGCATAGGGCCCCGAGCTGTAGTACTGCTGTTTCATCTTTATTTTTCTGCACTGCTGCCTTCTCTTCTACTATCCTTTGTATCTATCAAAACAGCTCTTTAACTATTGCTCTACCTAGTATTAAGAATATGTAATGAAAACCGGATATTACAAATTTTTACCGAAAGTGACAATTTTCATTAGGCACTCCTGAACTACCGCCCTAATTTTGATAACAGATAAAATCGTAATCATCAATATCGTCAAAATTTTCAGCAACAGGAACCACATTTTAGTAACAATAGACATTTTCCACCACAACAACACGAAAGCCAGCCGGTTGGTGTACCTAACCAACAATGTAATACACAGGGTCAGCCAAGCTTTAATGTTTCGCCGCGTGCACGTATAGTCCCCGATCCAACAAATAGTAACACACGACGGCAAAGAAATAACTACGTATAGAAACACACTATTTCAATTCCTATCGCAATGCACCGTATTGGAATGAGTATTACGACAGACGTAAAAACAATGAGCACAATTATCAGCGTACATTTAATAACAGTTTATCTTATCAGCAGCAAGAACATTAGCAATAACAAATAATCATAAATGAACCAGACAATAGGTGTCATCTATAGCGTAACACGTCAGTAAGAAATAACAGAGCAGTTCAAATAGTGGATATGCCACAGCATCCTCCCGTAAAATAAATAACAGCACGAACGATAGAATTTGACCACATACAGTACAGGTCGCATCGTCCAGTAACACAAGCAGTACTTTAGACACGCAGAATCTTGTTCACGAAAATGTTATTAATTTTGACGCCATCCGACACACGTTTGCATGAAAGACAGAATCACAACGTACGTAGATGACATTCTTATTGCAGAAGCTAACTGGTCTGAACACAATATGATTCTAGAACAACTGTTGCAAACTTTTCATGCTCAAGGACTCACAGTTAATCTCAGTAAATCGCACTTTGGCAAAACTTCTATAAAATTTCTTGGACACGTAATTTCAGCAGAAGGCATTGCGCCTGATCCGGAAAAAACTTCTAGCTCCACGTGACATTACTGTTCCTACGACGAAGAAACAACTATGCAGTTTTTTGGGCTTAATTAACTTTTTTCGTAAGTTTATTCATCACTCTGCTTTAGACACACCTAGATTATGCCAATTAACAGGTAAAAACAGTATTTGGTCCTGGAATAAGCAAGCACACTCTGAATTTGTGAACCTGAAAGAAGCCTTGTTGAATGCTCCACTTTTATCGCACCCAGATCTTACCAGAAATTTTTCCATTGCCACCGACAGTTCCAACACAGCTTTAGGCGTACATATTTTTCAGGAAATTGAAGAAGATGGTTGTACAGTAATTAAAAACATCGCATTTGCAAGTCGCATTCTGTCGCCTGCTGAACGAAATTATTCCGTTACAGAATTGGAAACATTATGTGTTGTTTGGGCTTTCACGAGATTTAGACATTTTCTTTATGGCAGACATACCACCGTTTACACAGATCACAGAGCGATACAATTTTTACTTTCGGTTAAATTTACTCATGACAGATTAAGCAGATGGAAGCTTTATTTGCGGGAGTTTGATTTTACAATTGTTCACATTCCCGGGACACAAAATGGTATAGCAGACGCACTATATCGTTCTCTCAGCAACAATCAGCATAACATCGCAACCAACTTCTGCAAAGCAAATTTCAGCGTTATGTACATTCAACAAGTTGCAGTTGAAAATTTTATTTCGTCGTCATTACAGGACATAGCAAAAGAGCAAAGTAAAGACAATGTGTGGAAAGAAATTAAACACCTTTGGCAAGATAAGAATAATGTTACGATTAGGAACCATTACACTGTACGCAATGACATTCTGTTTCGCCGTTCTCACCCTGACAGCAACAATTGGTTATTATGCATTCCTGACGAACTGGTTAACAAATTAATATGGTATACTCATTTAAGTTATGCACATTACGAAGCCAGAAAATGTTTTCTTATACTGAGACAGAACTGTTATTTTACCAACATGGAGAAACGTATAAGACGAGTTTTAGCGTCTTGTAAAATTTGCCAGAAAGCTAAGTCAGACACGACTTCACATATTCCTCCATTACATCCCATTGTACCTGTTAAATTAAGACACATGGCCGCAGTAAACATTTTTGGTCCAATTCCCAGAACCAATAGAGGTTTTTGCTACATCTTTGTCGCTGTTGAACTCACTTCAAAATTTGTTACATTCACTCCTTACGCAAAGCTACTGCTAAAACTGTTTCGAAAGCATTTGTAAAACATTTTCTATTTCATGTAGGGCATGTGATGAAAGTAATTTCGGACAATGGATCACAATTTCGTTCTGCTATATGGACACGCATGTTACGAGCTAGAAACATTTTTCTGATCTATATATCCAGGTACCATGCTTCTTCGAACCCTTGTGAACGATTAATGAAAGAAATTGGTAAACTGTGTAGAATATACTGCCACAAAAGACATATTGATTGGGACACACACATATTCTAATTCCAAGATGTAATTAATTCCATTCCAAATGAATCCACTATGCTATCTCCATCTGTTATACTGAAAAACGTTGAACCACCAAACAAAATTACAGAATTAGTAAATTTTCCTACATCTCGTCGATTACGACACCACGAAATAATTGACATTGCGCTGAACGACATCAAACGTGCCGCAGAGCGCCGGAGAAGACAGCAAAAACAGGTTTGTACACGCCGAGACTTTCACATTGGACAGAAGATATTAGTACGTACACACTATTTATCCAGCAGAATAAAAGGTAAGTGCAGTAAATTTGAACTTCTATACGCAGGTCCATACCGGATTTGCAGCATTCCTCACCCCAATGTAGTACATTCGAAACTCTGAGAACCAGAAAAAGTGACGGCAACCACCATGTCTCTAACATTAAACCCTTTATTGAATGAAGACACTTCATGATTTAACATGCTATGATGCCATTTACACATTTTATGACTATTTCTGCAATTATATTCACATGACTACCTATTGATGATTATCGTATTTTTTCTTGGCAAGTGCCCAGCAAGGTAAAGTTAGCAGGTCGCTCTTCTTGTCGTTACACGTCAGACCGTGCATATTTTTCCAGATGAACTTACACATTGTATAACTACTTATGCAATTATATTCACATGACTACTTATTGATGATTATCGCATTTTTATTGGCAAGTTGTCATCGTTTGTTTATGTATGTACGATTGTTTTCATGTTTTGTTTGTATGCACTGTGAAATAGTTAAGATATAACACACACCAGTTGACTTTGACATTTTTTGCCCTATGATATCTCAACATCATGACTGCTTTACATTTTTTTTTTTTTTTTTTTTTTTTTTTTTTGCTGCTGCATTGTGATATTCTATGTACATTTTTGCATCTGAACACTGT
Source organism: Schistocerca americana (assembly GCF_021461395.2). Taxonomy (NCBI): domain Eukaryota; kingdom Metazoa; phylum Arthropoda; class Insecta; order Orthoptera; family Acrididae; genus Schistocerca; species Schistocerca americana. Next base: position 1,198,733,327 of record NC_060119.1, on the reverse strand, counting down.
CAATGTCTTTGACATATTACGTTTTCTGTCATGTTATGCTTTATGCTTAATTATGTTACAATAAACCAGTCATTATCTAGTGAGTATATGATGTAAATGCACGACATTAATCTTTGCTCATCATTTTCAGAAAGAAATAACGTGTATAGGAAATAAATTAAACAGAAATGGGAATTTCACCTACGGAATAGACGAAAGAGGATGCGAAAACCTTATGAGGAAGAGTAAATGGATCGGAATTAACAAGCATTAACAAGAACATACTATATACGTCGTAGAATAGCAGTCTTAACTAATTTTTTCTTTCAGAATACGAAGCGATTGATGCAGGCTGTCAGACAGAACTACACATCTTAGTTTTAGTGATGAAATATGCTAGAGATAAGGAATATATATGTAATGAGTAATGAAGTGACTTTTTTGCAGATGATTATGAATGCTGATGAATAATGATGAAGAATATGCTACTATGGATAATGAAGTTTTTCTTTACAGGTGATGATAATAATGGAGTTATGATAATATATATAATGAAGTGATGGATAATGAAGTTTTTTTTCTTTACAGATGAGGATATTGTTGAAGTTATGTATTTATGCTATGTAGATATTTAAGTATTTGTTGCAGTTTGCTTTGACAGCAGGTGTTATATTGCATAGTATAATGACGGAAGGTTTTGGAAAGGACAGCTATGGAACACATTTTTATACACATTTCACTACCTGTTAATTCGAAATTCACTACTTTTCAGCATAAAATGCATTTCTTCTTTCAGCTTAATAATCCATTTTTTTAAATATTTTTGCAGGAGACATTATTTACGAAATTAATGTGCTGTAAGCAGTTGTTCATTAAATGTATGCCTTTACATATACTCTACTTGTTTCATAACCTTTTTACCGCTGACTAATGACGAATGACGTTACGCATTTTCATTTATAGGAACAACCCAGAAGCAAATTTTTTTCTTTTTCTCTTCTTGCTTTCCCTTGTAATTACCCAAAGCAATGCATTGCTAACAAAAAAAAATGTATCACCAGTTCCAAATAATGCTACCCATTGAAGAGAGTTCTGAATAATACTGAATGATGAAAAATGTTTTGTACTATTCAATACTTGCTGGCCAATGAGTGCCAATAATTAGTATAACTAAATGAATTATATTAATACTATGCCATTCATTAGCTCCCATTTTCAATGATGACCTCTGATGTTTTGTAACTGGCCAATGACTGCCAATAATTAAAAATGTTTTGTACTATTCAATACTTGCTGGCCAATGAGTGCCAATAATTAGTATAACTAAATGAATTATGTTAATACTATGCCATTCATTAGCTCCTGTTTTCAATGATGACTTTTGATGTTTTGTAACTGGCCAATGAGTACCAATAATTAGTATAAATAAATGAATTATGTTAATACTATGCCATTCATTAGCTCCTGTTTTCAATGATGACTTCTCATGTTTTGTAACTGGCCAATGACTGCCAATAATTAAAAATGTTTTGTACTATTCAATACTTGCTGGCCAATGAGAGCCAATAATTAGTATAACTAAATGAATTATGTTAATACTATGCCATTCATTAGCTCCTGTTTTCAATGATGACTTTTGATGTTTTGTAACTGGCCAATGAGTACCAATAATTAGTATAAATAAATGAATTATGTTAATACTATGCCATTCATTAGCTCCTGTTTTCAATGATGACTTCTCATGTTTTGTAACTGGCCAATGACTGCCAATAATTAAAAATGTTTTGTACTATTCAATACTTGCTGGCCAATGAGAGCCAATAATTAGTATAACTAAATGAATTATGTTAATACTATGCCATTCATTAGGTCGTGTTTTCAATGATGACTTCTCATGTTTTGTAACTGGCCAATGACTGCCAATAATTAAAAATATTTTGTACTATTCAATACTTGCTGACCAATGAGTGCCAATAATTAGTATAACTAAATGAATTATGTTAATGCTATGCCATTAATTGACTCATTTTCAATGATGACATATTCACTATAATCAGATGATTTATGAACATTATTCTGTAATACTTCATACATGGTACAGAAATGTTCAGTAACTGGGCGATGAGTTCCACCACTTACTTAAATCAGCTGTTAGACTAATGTAATTCTCAATGAAGACTAGTATGTGACTTAATGTCCTTCACCTACTGACCTAACTACCCTGAATTACTGCAATATCCATTTGTCCTGTACATCCTCCTGATCATAGAGCACTATATTTGGTTTTTGCACTAATTCTACGTTGGTGTGCCTTGTAAGAGCGTGGTGTTGACACGTCATGCTGTCAACCACCGTGAGCGATGGAGACGTTATTATGGTCCCACTGTTTGGTGTACCTGATATACTGCCAAAATGATAACATGGAATATTACTACGACATTTCAGTGTCTTGGCTACGCTGATAAATACTTCTGGGAAAAGAACTGCAGATTGTCTCACTTGGTATTGTTCTTCAGTGGAAAGATATGGACTTTCAGAGCAGCTGCGTGCAACCTAAAGTGCTACAACCATGATGCAATCCTTCCCTTTCCTATCCCAATTCTTGTAACATAGTGAAAATCATTTTTTGCTAACATCATTTATATTCATGGCCTATACATTTTTTCGATTTGCTGAACTGCAGTACATGTGCACTTATGTCATTTATCAACATAATTTTTTGCCATTATGTTTATTTGTTGTGAAAATGCTAAGGAGTTTTTCAGTGCATGTGCACTTATGCCATGTGTTAATATGTTTTGTGCTGAACGTCAGTAACTGTGCACTTTTGTCATTTATCAATATGATCTGTATATACATTTTTCTGATACGTTCTGTACTCATTATATATATATTTTTGTTATGTTTTGTACTCGGTGCCTGTGCACCACATTTACTACATCTGTATATTCTGTAATTGTAAAGTTAATTAGTTAAGAAAAAATTTGTTGCTCATGGCAAGTCCAAATGACTCACCATCGCTGCCAAATTTTTGCCCCCCCCCCCCCCCCCCCCCAGTGGAGGGTTATGAAACACGTATGTATTCAGAAACAGCGATGGCGAGGCATGACAGAATCTCTGACCAGAGAGTTATTTATCGTTGCTAGTCTGCGCTTGACCGCGCGAGAGTTCAGTTGCGAATGAGAGTGAGTCGCGTATGGGACGCTGTCGGCGGGCGTAAACATGGGTCTCTGGTCAAGATTCAGGACGAGGTATATTGTTAAATAAGGTAATGAAGCTGCATTGCGCACATCAGATAATGTAATGTATATTTTTTTGTAATTAATTTGTTCAAGAAATGCCCCAATAATAATTTTGTTCTGAAAGCAATCTTTTAAGAAAATAATCATTACAATTGAAACAATATTTCCTTTGCCTTTCCCCCCAGAATCAATTTATCACGTTGATCTTAACGTTAATTTTGTGGGGACTTAACATTTTTGCACATTGTTATTATCATTGAGTTTTATTACTGTGGGAAGCTAATATTTGGGTCTATTTGTATTTTTATTGAATTCATATCATTTTAAAATAATTACGGGGAGGTTACACTTAGCAGAATGAATATTCACATTTAAAAATTATCTTTCATTTTTGTGGGAAGGTTACACTTGGCTCCATTCCCATTAACATTTAAGTATTGTCATTTTCCAAAATTTTGCGGGGAGGCTACACTATATTGAGTCTGGCAGCACGTACTACAACTAGATATCCGTGCGAGATGACAGAGCTATATGGTTATGGAATCTGCCACAAAGAGTCTTGGACTCCACTTCCAACGAACCGTCTGTTGTTTCTGGTGGCTGGTGAGCCACCTTAGAGTCTCTTCAGCCCCAGATGGACTTCAGCAATTAAGGGCAGCCAATCGTGACCAAGTTGGTGCTGTCATATATACCCCTGCATTGGTGCAGCACACTAGCAGCACACTAGTGCTATATGCCTCCACTCGCAAGGGTGGATAAGAATTGTGGTGTTTCTTTCCCGCTATGTGAAGCACGGAGGACTTCTGCATCTGCAGGAGCTGCCTATGCTGAATTTTATAGTCACGCCAAGAAGCTGCACGAACTGCTAGAGACATTCAGCGTCAGCAGACCTTCTGCGCTGCTGATGTCAAGACGCCCCCTTGCTGTCGGCACACGCCAAGAGGGCGTAACTACCAGGGTAAGTCAATTATTATCCGCAATTTAGTTATATTTTTGTTTATTTTGGTATCACTGTCGTTTTACGTTGATGACGCATGCTTTGTTTATTTACTGTCATATCTGTGCAATTTTCAAGCTGCTAGGTTAGTTTCGTTATCGCTGCTGTGCTGTTAATCATGGCTACTCCGCTGTCTATTTGCACCAAAGAAGAGCAACATTCAGTGATCCATTTTTTTGTGGTCGAAAGGCGTATCAGGGGACGATATTCACCGAAGACTTTCGGTACAGTACGGGAACAGATTTTTGCCACAACGGAGTGTCTACGAATGGACTGAAAAATTCCGAAATGGTCGCACAAGTGTTAAGCACGATGAAGGAGCCGGACGACCGTTCACCGACACAAATGAATAAACCATTGAGCGTTCACGTGAAATGATTCTATTAGACAAACGATTAACTATTTACGAAGTGGCACATCTTCTGCAAATTAGTCCCAGTTCTGACTACGAAATCATCCACAACAGACTTGGTTTTCATAAAGTTTGTGCAAGATGGGTCCCAAAAGAACTCACACAGTAGCGTAAACGAACGCTCTTGGACATCTGCAAAAAGCATTTGGATTGCTAAGGTAATGAATGGGACCACTTGTTAGACAGGACCATTACTGGTGACGAAACATGGATCCATCATTACGAGCCGGAGAGTAAAGGGCAGAGTATGGAATGGGAACATCCAAATTCGCCGTGCAAGAAAAAGTTCAAGATAATCGTCCGCAGGAAAACTGATGCTTACGGTTTTTGGGACGCACAAGGTCTAGTACTGGAACATTATGGGGAAAAAGGGCACAACAATAAATAGTGTGCTTTACAGTGAGATGCTTACTGCCAGGCTAAAGCAAACACCGACGATTGTTGTCAAAAGGTGTTGTGTTGTTGCACGACAACGCCCGTCCGCATACTGCTGCCCAAACTGCTGAAACGCTCCGGAGAGTCAAATTTGAAGTACTGGATCATCCTACATATGAGTATATACTTCTGACAATACCGACCATGACCTTCTTCTTGTGTGCGCATGCACACATATTATTCGAACTCTTACGGGACTAGGTAAGAAGGTCTTCCGCGAGTAATGAGTGTGTAGGGTAGGGACACTACGAATGTAGTGTGTGGACATGTAAGGCGAAAATGTGGGTCTCGCGGGAGGCGTGCAGTCGCACTATCCTCTTTGCCCTCGGTGGCTCAGATGAATAGAGCGTCTGCCGTGTAAGCAGGAGATCCCGGGCTCGAGTCCAAGTCCGGGCATACATTTTCACCTGTGCCCGTTGATATATATCAACGCCCGTCAGCAGTTGAAGATATTAATACACAATTCCAATCCTCCATATAGTCCCGATCTTGCCCCTTCTCACTACCACCCGTTCGGTCCACTCAGACAGGCATTAAGGGGTTGTCGACTTGCCTCGGACGAAGTAGTGAATGAAGCAGTGCATTCTTGGCTCGCCGCTCAACCGAGAACCTTCTTTTATGAGGGCATCAGGAAGCTTGTACAACGATGAACCAAGTCCGTTGAAACGCAGGGAGACTATGTCGAAAAATGATGTTCTTTTAAATTTTGTATTTCATTACAATAAAATTTTATAACAACTTTGCGGATAGTAATTGACTTACCCTCTTACTACAAAACGATGGAACGAGTGCTGTAACCCGTTTTCTAATGAAAATGTGTGCTTGTTAATACTGTTTTCTTGAGTCACCACCCGTTAACATCACGACGTCAACCGACTGCTTCAACTCAAACTTGCCGATGTAGAGGCTATGCGCCCCTGGTCTCTACAGAATGCAGTTTGGTCGCAACGAATAATAAATACAAGAAATATACGTGTAATATTACTAAAGCAGATTATCTATATTTTAGAGAGATAATTATTTGCTTGGTAAGGGTTCATGTGTTGATCGATGGATGACGACGTTGGTGCTTCTATATGTCAGCTACAGTTCGACATTCAGAGGCTCAAGGGAGAGTTACACGTAGAAAAATTTATAAAACGGGATGGAGAGTACGGAAAATAGAAATGGGACTCATATGGTGCGCCGAAGTTGAAAGCCCAATACAGGAATTTGCCAGGTATTATTCTAATTTTAGGGGTAGTGAAACAAGATCAAATTCTGCTTGCGCGGCGGTTAGCTGTATTTGGAATAGATGCAGTATGTTACATATGGTAGATTGTGAGCAGAAGAATGAATCTAGCAGTTAAGAGAAATATTGAGCGAGCAGAATGTGTGACTTAAAGGATAGACATGAGGTCGCTTGGAAAAGGGCGATATGAGAAAAATAATAACGTCTAATGTAATGAAAGTTGTTAACATATGATTGTGCCCCACTGGGGAGGATGAGAACAGCGACTTCGTGTTTTGTGGGAGCTGAATATGCCAGGCGTATGCATTATGGGATGTGAATAAAGCTGTTTTCGGAAGAATTTTAAATGTATTTTAAAGTTGTGCAGGAAGTTTTGTTTGTCGAATAAAACTATGAATATGAATTGATTTTTATTCTCTCTATTAACAGGTGGCACATCACGAATGTTTCTCCGATTCAGGTACTTTTCCTAAAATCAACTTGATCTTCATGTAACTAGGAGACATGTCCATTGCGGATAAGTGGCGGATCTCTGTTGACAACGCTGCTGACCACTGGCCAGCCAGGCCATGGAATCCTGTCAAAAATTCAAACCAACAAATGTGACGCCAATTCCGCGGCTAGCACGCACAATAGCTTCTTATATATCGTTCGCGTCTGAGCACCTACAGCGCAAAGTTAATAGATACAGTGAAGGACGAAAGATTAAATTAAAGAGGGGAGCAATGTGCAGATATAAATTGTAATCATATAAGTTGAAAGATATAATACCGAGAAATTTTTGTAACCGTTATTCAGTAAACCTTCAATAACTTTTACATTATTTAATTTACACAAGAGTTCCAGCAGTCAAACTGTAACTCTTAGTCATGTGGAGAGGACGAGGAATTCCGCCTTACGCATTTTCAGTGTCTTGCGCCACACGGGGCAGCCGTGAGGCCTTGGGCGCCATGCCACGGTTCGCGCGGCTCCCCCCATCGGAAGTTCGAGTCGTCCCTTGGGCATGGGTGTGTGTCTTATCCTTAGCGTAAGTTAGTTTAAGTTAGATTAAGTAGTGTGTAAGTCTAGGGACTGATGACCTCAGCAGTTTGGTCCCGTAGAACTTACCACAAATTTCCAAATTTCGGTGTCTTTCGTAAGGCGGAATTCCTCGTCTTATTTTCATGGCAAACACGGACATAAGAAGCACAACAATACCACAAGATGATTAAGTCAGTCATGTGCTTTAACATACACGTTTTGTAACACAATAATTAAGTCGTGAGATGCATTTGAATTGAATTTTATTTAAAAGTCTATATAAAATCTGATAAAGACACATACGAAACCAGCAAGGCAGTATACATTCCTGGACCATGTTTCACACAATATCCAACGTTAACTGCTTAAGATTGATATAATTATTGTTTTTATTAACTGCTTGTAAATTTATGTAGTTTCTCCAGTAACTTGAAAATTTTTATAGTGGAAAGAGGAGTAAACATCTGCTAAGAAAGTGATGCCATGTCCATATTTGTTGTAATATCTGACGACACGTAAAATACGAAATGTTTTCAGGAATGAAATGAATTTGTAATTTTTCAACTTTAAAATAGGGGCGAACTACGGCACATCGAATTAAGCGTAAAAATCAGTTTTAATTAGAATTTTAGCTTGCAGCCAATGGCGCAGCCATACTTTAATTATTATTTATGTTGAAATAATTCTAAATTATGGTGGTGCAACTACAGACTGGTTAAGTGACAGAGTTGTAGGGTTTCACGGCGAACTGAGAGCGTAGAAGGCGGCAACCATCTTGACTAAAGAACAGTGATCTGTACGTCAACATCTCTGTTAGCCAGCTTTGAATGTTATCGATCTTAGAGAAATTTTCGGATCATCAGTCGCGACACTTAGAATTATTTCGTGCTGGTGTGCTGTGGACTTACAAAGAAGACCTTGAGTGCGAGGTCGCTATAGGTCAATGACATTTACATCATTCGACATCCCACGTATACCATGCAACCGCAATCTTGGCTGCTAATGGCAACAGGAGACTGGAATAGATATATCCAATGGTGAGCTTAGCTCCAGGTTACGGAGAGTAGTTACACGAAGAGCAACTCTCAACACTGCTGCAGTGCCAGTGGTGTTTATACAAAGGACGATGAACATTGCCTTATATTTACAGCAACAGTTTCCAAAGTTGACATTTCATCAGAAAGGACCAATAGAAATGGGTGCTAAGGTGTTACAGGAAAATGAAGAATGCGAGTGAGGCACCACAACATTGGAGGGTTGGATCTGGAACACAAACACCAACAAGGGTATCAATTACAAGAATCTGAGATAACTGTTGATGTGGAAGGAAAGGTTCAGGATATAAAGATGGAACACTGCGGAAGAATGAGATGTTCAACAGGCAATGAAAGTGTTGAATCAGGTGTACCCACAGTCCCTGAAGAAATCTGTGCGGCAATGTGCTCATGAGATTGGGATCTGCAAAAACAGCATTCATAGAATTTTTTTGGCTCAAAACTTTAAGCCTTATATTCCAAGACTTTTCCATGTTCCACACGAGGATGATACCGATAGAGGAAGTGGAAGTTGTGAACGGTTCATTAACAGATCTGAAGAAGATCAACGCTTCCAAGAGACAATTAACCGCCATAATTGTGTGTACAGGGCCAATGAGAATTCATACACAGCTGAGGAAAGATATGTTAATCTACCAGGGGTGTCTGTCTTCTAGAGGATTAATCAAACCACACTTCTTTGAAAACACTGACACAGATGAGTCTTACTTAGAAATGTTACATATGATAGCTCCTGATCTTTACAACCGTTTTGGAAATAAAGATTATTGCTTTCACCAGGATGGGGCGCCTTCTCATTGTCACTTTAGTGTGAGGGCATTTCTCAGTCATGCATTTCCTGCCAGATAGATGTGGCGAAGAGGAAGTGCGGAATTTCTAGCTCGATTCTCTGATTTAACTCCTCTATACTTCCATCTGTGGTTTACTCTGAAGAATACAGTTCACATTGCAAAACTACAAACACTGGATGATCTTAAGAAGCAAACTGAGGAGAACTGTGATGCCGTTCCATTAAGAACAATACAGTTGGCATGTCGTTCTGTTGTAAGTTATTGTCGACGGTGTATTGAAGCAATAGGAGGACATTTCGAACATCTATCACCATTAGTTGGACCTTAAGGTACACCACAAACACTGTAATGTATCCTTTAATTAAAGAGATACTCAGTTTCAAGGAATATATAGATTATTTTGGTACACCCTTTACTGAGGAGTAAAATGATGACGATAAGTGAACAAGTGAAAGTGTTATTGAAACAGATGTCGAGCCATGTAGTTCTTTTGGTTGTGTAAATCATGGAATACTTCTAGATAAGCTCAAGTACTGTGGTATGAACGGGACAGCGCTCAAATGGTTTAAATCATACCTAACTGCAAGAGTGCAGAAAGTTGAAATTCGCAGTTCACATAACACGCAAAAAGCTGGTGATTTCTCAAACTGGGAACAATGAAGAATGAGGTGCCACAAGGTTCAGTCTTGGGTCCTCTGCTGTTCGTAATATATATTAATCACTTGTCATTCAATATTGACGAAGATGCACAGCTGGTACTTTTTGTTGATGATACAAGTGTAGCTATCACACCCAACAGACAAGAATTAAATGATGAAATTGTAAACGATGTTTTTCAGAAAATCATTAAGTGGTTCACAGCAAATGGGCTCTCATTAAACTTTGACAAAACACAGTATGTACAGATCCACACAGTAAATGGAATGACGCCATTAATAAATATAGACTTCGATCTGAAATCAATAGCTAAGGTAGAATATTCAAAATTTCTAGGTGTATATGCTGATGAGGAGTTAAACTGGAAAAAACACACTGAAGATCTGCTGAAACGTTTGAGTTCAGCTACTTATGCTGTTAGGGTCATTGCAAATTTTGGCGATATACATCTCAGTAAATTAGCTTACCACGCCCATTTTCATTCTCTGCTTTCGTATGGCATCATATTCTGTGGTAACTCATCATATTCACTTACGAAATTTGTTGTTAACGATTTGACGAATTCAAAAGTAATAGCAGTGTACATGGCTAAAACTCTAGGAGAAAGAATAATCTTCACTACTCAAGGTTGTATCGAACATTGGCTCAGAAAGGGGTAAATTATGCTGCCACAAATGTCTTTGGTCACTTACCTAATACCATTAAAAGTCTGACAGATAGCCATATAGCATTTAAAGGGAAATTAACCCCCTCCCACACACACACACCAAGAAAAATAAAAAAATAAAAGAAATTAAAAATATGAAGTGTCATCTAATATTTTATGTAATGTAATATCTTGTATAGACCTCTTTTATTAACCGGACACGTTCCACATCATTACGAAGTGTCGTAGTCATGATCTATGGAACAAGTACTAATCCAATCTAATCTAATCTTGACGGACAGGGTGCCACAAATCTTGTCTCCAGGGAAAGTCGCAAAAGATAAAGGTTGTCCAAGGAGATGGAGTTAAACTTAATTACGTATGTTGAAGATCATCTACAGCATAGTAAAAAGACAACTGTGAACAGATTTCGAATACGTTCGTAGCTATGTGATCGTGTAGTGGTGTAAAGGATGAGCCAGACAATAGGAGATTTTACTTTATTATATGAGCCTCCAACTAGTAACTTCATTACTCCATTACGGCCAAGTCACGGCCGGCAGTGTTAGCTGCCTGTAAATTCTTTCGTCCCACGGTCTAGTAACAGGAAGTCAGCACCGAGAAAGGGCACCTTGTTCACGCGCCTCTCTCGTGTGCTGACGAGGTAACGCCGTCCCAGGCGTCGCTTAGCAGGCAACGCTCTGGAAAGTTCCATGCCGCCCGCACGGTTTGCTCGGTCCTGACCAATCAGGGTGGAGGAAGCCGCGTGGTGCGTCGAACATACCCGGCCGCCCGTCGCCGGGCCCGCTCTCTTGTATTGTTGCTCACCCGCGAGTCGGATGCGCGCCCTGTAGCATTGATCATCTCCCGCTTCTCCCGGTGCTGCGGCACTGTGGACTTAGTTTTGGCAGACAACAACTTTCGGTAGCTTCGCGAACAATGTTCGCCAAATTGTAAGCTCTGGCTCACCCTCACCTCCCTAGGCATATGTAGCCCCTTTTCAACATGCTTTAGCCAATAAATGGCCTTTCTCTAAAAATTACTCTATTATTCCATAACGCCCACCGCCTGCCCATACCCGCCATCCTGTACAATTGGTGTCAGAAGTGTGGATCCGTTCCCGTAGTGACTTTGTCGCTACACTAAATTTTTCCCGGCAAAACGCCGTACACTTCGCGCATGGAATGCGCCAACCGGCCGCCACGTTTGCTGCACGTGGGCCGTGGCTGCGCCAGTGAACACGCACAGGGCGCGCGCTGCAGCGAGGCAGCCCACGCTAGTCAGCCACGTGAGCCGCACGCCGCCGCGCTGCCCGCTGCCTGAGTTCGAGGCGCCTGCGCTGCGCTGCGCGACCTGCCGGGCCGCCGTCATCCGCCGCCGTCATCCGCCGCGCCAGGGGCTGCCGCCATCGCCGACCGGCCGAGCCAGCGCCGTCCGCCGCCAACACATTCGCCGCCGCCCGAGGGTCCGGACGCCGCCGCCGCCGCCGCCGCCGCCGCAGCCACTGCACCACGCCGTCGCCGCCACCAATGCGTCGCACCGCCTCCATCGCCATGTAAGTCGCCGCGATGCTTACAACTATATCTTCGACGATCTTCCGCCGCTGGATTGAGAATCTTTGTGGCCGTCCTTTTTTTGTAACGATCATTACTTTTTTCTGGTCACTAGCGACCCTTAAAATTGTAAACATGCCGATGGGAACACGAGCGACGGAACGGGATACCCCCGTAGAGGCACCCGCCTCGCAAGACCCGCTCGAGGCCATAAATGCACAAATGCGCCAGTTACTCGCACAAAATCAGGAGCTACTTGAGCAAAACCGCGTCTTGAAACAGACGCTGGAAGCTAGTGCGCCAACTTCCATACCTGTGGCTAGCTCCGCCCCTGCAACTAACACTAATTCTGTCTCTAATACAAACGCCACAATTTCTGCTAACATGGCGACTGTAAGCAATTTTCCTGCGGCTGATTTCATTCCCACCTTTTCTGGGAAGTCCCACGAAAATGTGGCTATGTTCTTACAAAATATTCGTGATGTGGGTCGCACGTGTGCCTGGCCGGATGATCTATTGGTCAATGTAGCCAGACTCAAGTTGACAGGGGAAGCACGAATGTTCATAGAAACGGTGGACGAATTGCGTGACTCGCATGAATTTGAAGTATTGGCCCGCGGATTGACTACACGTTATTCCGATACCAGAGGTACCGCATATTACAGAGATCAATTATCAACCCTTAGGCAGAAGCCTAATGAGGATTTTGATGCCTTTGCAGATCGCATACGAGCAGTGTCTTGTCGTACCTACAAGCTAGGTGAAAATGCCAGTGAAAACAGAATTTTGCGCTCAGAAGCGGAAGCGCGTGCAATTGATGCATTTATTCGCGGTATTGACCCCCGCATCGGAGGAGAAGTCAAAGCGGCCTCCCCCACTTCTCTGTTTGAAGCTGTTCGTTTGGCAATGTTACGCGAAGAGGTACTGCGTTTTTGCGCTGCCGCCCCGCGCCCATCGGACCCAGTACCGGTCCCAGCAAAAGAAGTATTTTGTCAGCGTTGTGGGAAGCCCAACCATACGGCAATGCGCTGTCGCGCGCCGTATTGCACTATTTGCCAGACAGTAGGCCATGCTAATAATGTTTGCCCCACAAAGTCCCCATTTTCTAATCAGATGCGCGGCCACCGCCGCAACGCGGGGTCGAATCAGGGAAACGCTTGGGGGGCAGGTTCCGCCACCCACCCGCGCCCCCGACAAAAATAATACACCCGGTTAGGACCGAAAAATGTAAAGAGGTGGAACACGTTAGTCTATTTGGCGTACTCGGGAACAAATCAGTTAGAATTTTAGTTGATACTGGTGCTCAAGTTAGTGTATTGTTTGTGGAGAAAAATGATCGAAGGGTGTTACAGCCACCCCGGTACCATATCAGTGGCCTTGGAGAGGAAGTAATTGTCCCTGCAGGTTCGTGTGTAGTGAACCTGCAAATCGACGAGGGTAAATACAGTCAGATGATGGAGGTAGTAAGGCTAAAGAAGGGTGAATTTGACATCATACTAGGGAATGACTTCCTGCACCGTTATCAGGGGATAGTGGATTATCGAACGCGAACTGTGCAGTTCGGCGAAGCAATTCACCGATTTGGCAGTGCGCACCCCCGTCAGACGCGAGGGAGCTGCGAAAGGCGCCGTTCACAGTCTCCTATAAAACCGCAGATGTGGGCGATAAAAACCACTGACCCTGTGAGGATAAAAGGCGGAAGTGGAAAGATTCTCTGGATAGATGTCAAAAATCAAGAACAGCCTAATACAGACATTCTGGTTGACCCGCTCACCCAGAATGATGTTTTAGATCGTCAGTCAGTACATATAAAGAGAAGTATCTGCCGACCGGAAAGGAGACAGAAGGGTTTTGCGATACCAGTAAGTATAGATAATTTTGGTGTAGAAGATGTTGTGATACCGAAGGGTACTATTGTTGCCAGTGGTCAGGAAATTTTTGAGGAAATAAGAGGAGCTGAGAAGCAGCGAAATAAAGATAAGAAAGGAAGGAAAGGAAAGAAATGTTCAGTTAGAGAAGTGCGATATGTCGCGTCGACGATAAGGAGTCAGTTAGCAGAGAAGTTAGGTCATTTAAACAGTGAGGAGAAAAGGATGTTGCAGCCGGTATTAGAGGAATTTTCGGGGTTGTTTGAAGAGAGGCAGTTTCTACCGGCTACGGATTTGGTTCAGCACGAAATTCCGACCGGAGAAGCTCGGCCAATTGCACAAAAACCTTACCGAATACCATATCATTTGCAGTCTGTAGTTGAAGATACGATTCAGCAGCAATTAGCTGCAGGAATCATACAACCCTCGTCGAGTGCGTGGGCGTCCCCCGTGGTCGTTGTGCCAAAGAAATCAGTAAATGGGGAGAAAGCCTATCGCCTATGTGTCGATATGCGGGCAGTAAATCGGGTAACGACACCAGACACATATCCGTTACCGCGCATTGATGAAACATTGGACCGATTGGGCAACTGTAAGTATTTTACCACCCTTGATTTGCGTTCTGGGTACCATCAGATCCCTGTTGCACCCCAGGACCGCCATAAAACTGCTTTTGTTGTACCTACAGGATTGTATGAATTTGTAAGGATGCCATTTGGATTGAGAAACGCCCCTGCCACTTTTCAAAGATTTGCAGACTTGCTGCTGCGTGGGTTGAAACCTACAACCTGCTTGGTGTATTTAGATGACATTATTATTTTTTCTAAAACGATAAAAGAACATGCAGAAAGACTGAGGGATGTTTTGCAAAGGTTAAAAGGAGCTCATTTGAGTGTAAAATTAGAAAAGTGTGCTTTCGCCCAGTCACAAGTACAATATTTAGGTCATATAATAAGTGGAGAAGGTGTCAAACCGGACCCCCGTTTGACCACCGCAGTAAAGGAATTCCCAACACCGACAAATGTCAAAGAACTACAGTCATTTTTAGGCCTTGCAAACTACTACAGACGTTTCGTGAATAATTATGCCACCCTTGCTAAGCCCCTGACTAATTTATTGAAAAAAGGAGTTAGTTTTATTTGGACCAAAGAATGTGATAAAGCTATGCAACAAATTCAACATGTTTTAACTAGAGCCCCTGTACTAGCGTACCCGGATTTTGAAAAACCATTCATACTGTCAGTGGACGCCTCAGATTATGCTGTAGGAGCCATCCTGTCACAAGAGATAGATGGCGAAGAACGACCAATTGGTTATGCGTCTCGACAGCTTAATAAAGCAGAGTCAAATTACAGCACAACTGAGAAGGAACTACTAGCACTCATGTTTGGTGTAACTTATTTCCGATGTTATTTGTATGGGAGAAAATTCACTGTCATCACTGATCACGCCGCGTTACAGTGGATGTTGAGCTTAAAAGACCCTAGTAGTAGGCTAACTCGTTGGGCTTTGAAATTGAGCGAATTTGAGTATGAGGTGAAACACAAACCGGGCAAGTTACATCAGAACGCCGACGCATTAAGCCGAAAGGTCAGAGTGATCGTAGCTAATGACGTTTCTATTGAAGAATTAAGGGAGGCACAGCAAAGAGACGTCGAATGTCAGAAATATGTGGCTTTGCCTGAATTTTCCGTTGAAGATGGAATTTTATATCGAAAGACCCACTTGGGTAAACAGACAGTAATCCCGAAAGAATTACGTTCCAAGATTATCGCACAGTGTCACGATAGCCTGCAGGCATGTCATAACGGCCTTCGCGCCACAAACTGCCGAATAGCCGCCCGTTATTTCTGGGCAGGAAGACGAAAGGACGTGCAAAAGTACATACAAAATTGTCTACCTTGTGTTAAGAGGTCCTTACCACCTCGAACGAAAGTGCCTTTACAGCAGGTACCAGAAGCCACTTATCCCTGGGCAGTAGTAGCAGCAGATATTGTCGGTCCTTTCCCTGTGAGCCCCCAAAATAATCGGTATATTCTGTCCCTTATAGATCATTTCTCTAGGTTCTTGATTCTCATTCCTATACCAGATATGTCCGCTGAAACAGTAGCGCGTGCTTTTGTCACCCATTTGGTGTTGCCATACGGAAGCCCTGAAGCTGTACTCACAGACCAGGGTACGAATTTCATGTCTGCGGTATTTACCGAAGTTTGTCGGTTATTGCGAATTAAAAAGTGGCGAACGACACCGTTCCACCCAAAAGCAAACGGTCGCCTGGAACGAGTCCACCGCACCGTTATGCGCATGCTGTCTTACTATGTTAATAAACATCACTCTGACTGGGACAAGTATGTTCAATACGTCACGTCAGCATATAACAGCCGTGTCCATGAAGCTACAGGGTACTCACCTTATGAAGCAGTATATGGCCGCCCTATGAATTCGCCTTTTGAAATTGACAAACTGCCCCCTGGAATTAAATCCAAAGATGTGAAAGGTCTAGCTCGACGTCTAAAATCCATTTGGAAAAAAGTAAGAGGGAACAATGCCCGAGCCACCGCCCAACAGCTAAAGAGAAGTAATCAAAAAGCAAAAATGCCTGAGTACAAGGTAGGAGACCTAGTTATGTTGAGCAATCCAGTAGTAAAAAAGGGAAGAACCAAAAAGTTTACACCTACTTATGAAGGACCGTACCGTATCATCCGGCTTACTTCACCAGTAAATGCGGAAATTCAGTTAGCAGAACGCACAGTGATCGTTCATTTTGACAGATTGAAACTGTATAAAGGACCCGAGCCACCCCCACCTAACAGTGAAACCGGGCCTATTACGCCAGTAGCTCCACCCAAAAAAGCAAGAAAGAAGGTAATACAAGCGCCTAGACAGCAACGTAGATATGCTCTAAGGTCAAACCCCTATGATTTGCGTTCCTGAAAGTAGGTCTGAGATGGTACGTAAAAAGTTGGAAAAGTCCTGCATGCAGCAAGAGAATTAATTGACGGAAAACACCGTCGTTACTATACCTTTAATTAAGTTGTGCATGTTAGTTATAAGTAGACATAAGAATTGGCAACTGTTGGTAACTGGTAATAGAATTTATGACGTCACATGTTAATGGAAGTGACTGAAGTTATGTGATCATTTCGTCTTGTCATTTAACGTCTCCAGTCATGTTATCGTAGCAGTCGAGAATTAAAACCACAAACATTCTTTAATCATGGAATTAAGGGGAAAGTTGTCTTTGTGAAAAGAACACGTAGAGAAAGAATCATTTAATCTTGTATATTTCAAAGGGAATCACATTTCACCTGTTAATTTAGTGAATAGTGCACGAACACAGGTATTAAAGCTTTACCATAAAAACATGATACTAATACGCCTTCGTAACTGCCAGTAGATCAGTGACTACATGCAGCCGTCTACCTGTACTTTGAAAGACGCCCTATTACATGTATGTTTTGCTAAATGATCACACAACGATAATAACAAGAATAAATACGTCCAAGTTAAACAACAAATCGGCTACTCTAAAGTAAAAGGAGTCTTCCTGAAGTGCTATTTTATTGTTTTCGTGATGCGATGTTGAACAGACAACGAGGTAAGTTTTTTGGTACCACGTATTTCTGTATATTAAATGCCACGGAAGGAGTGCGTAAATACCTCCACTGTGGTCTACAGCTGTTCACATGCGCCGAGTCCCGCCCCTCCCTGTCAGCTGGCGACGCGGCCCCCTCCCCTCCCCATCCACCGGCCTGCCGAGAGAGCGGCCATTGCAGTTCCCCCTTCCCCACCCACCGTCTCTGTCCATGGTGCGTGCAGCATCTGCACCTCTCCCCTCGCCCCTCCTCAACGCCCAACCATCGCCCTGCAGGCCACGTGCCTCAGCCACGCTACACATTCCTACATTCGTACGTTGCTGTTTAAACAGTAAACCTAAAGGGATGGCTATAAAAATAAAATCACCAGCTTAATATTGCCCTACAGATTTTATTAGTCTTATCTAAAGACGGGAATCTATGTGTATTGTCTATTTGAATTTTCAGTATGGAACAAAAATCGTGAGAGAGAACGTTTCCTGGTACGCATTGCCTAAACCATCAGGATTGGTAAATGTTGGAATTTCAGATCGATCTCCGGCTATGTTGTATCACCACCACGGTTAATAAACGGATCTATATGGCGTCAAGAAAGCCGGCACTTGCCGCTGTATCTGTCCTGTAAACGACCGCTGTGTGGGAAACGCGTTAGCCACGGAGTTGGGTTTGGAATGCCATTGCAAAATATAGTTTATATAGAAGCCTAACACCTGCCATTTACCTAAATTTTGAAGAACAGAGTGTTTAAGTAAAATAGTTGTAAGCCGATAGTTTTGTGACCTCTAGCGATTGAAGTTATTAGAGTCCCTTAGAAAAGAACATCCTCCATGCATAACTGTCGTGAACAACATAAGATAACTTTGGAAGGAAATTTTGTGACTGTACCGAGAGGTTAACTCCACGCGTAGCAAGAGGACGGACCCAGCGTGAACGCCAGTTCTGCCGCCCAGCCAGTGAAACCGGAAGCAGCCGTAGTGTCAGCTGTGCTGTCAGCAACTTACAATCTCACGAGCGCGACGCGTGTCGCACCTTAGCACCTCAAGCTGCACTGAATCTCAACACAGAAATTCTTAACCATGATATAACGAACCCTATGAATAACTTTATGCACATTTTCAATAGTCAGGAACTTACTTTGCTCCCTACACACTCTTTATATGACAAATGAACTCTAATTTTATAAAAAACCAAAGCACCGACAGGTAAGTCATATCGACGTCTTCCGAGATGCAACTAGCTTCGTCGAGCCGCCAATATTGGTTATATGGAAGCAGGTAAGTGAGAGAATGAACAAAAAAGAACAACAAATACACACCGGAACGATTGACTGGGTGACTGATAATCACAAATATTTGCAAAAACAAATCAACACAGGAAACGGTTTATCACACGTTTAATAATTATTGGTCTGTCCATTGAAGGAGACATAAAATCATTTTTCATCAGAATCTTGCTAAAGGAAGTATTAACGTGACACTACACTATTCCACAGCATTACACACATAACATTGCCATGACTTAACGACAGTTTTCTTCTAGGTAAAAGTACCAAACACTATTAGTTGGTATGAAGACACAAACGAGAGCATAAAGGAATACCAAGGGATGCTTACATTCATTTTGCTACGAAATGTAACTGGAGAGTAAGGAAGTTTTGTTTGAAGGAAATAATATTTTAAACTTTTGCTTTTGTTACGGTTTTGCCACCGCTTATATCACTATGACGAGTTGCCAATTACTTATGTCAAATTGCTTGTGCCTAATTGATTACGTCCAATTACTTATGTCTAATTACTTGTGTCCAATTACTTAAGTCCATGTATTATCTTATTGTTGTTCATTTTGACTGTTTTATTACTAACTATTTAGAGAATTTTGCTAAAGTTTTGCCAGCACCAGTAATTTAGTATTTGTATCAGCCTAGTGTTTCCATGTGTCGCTGTGTTACTATACTGATGAGGATAATAATTTTGTAGGATTTCAAGCATGCTAGAGTAAGTTCCCGAGTACTGCCAATTATCTGGTTAATAATAATGATGTCTTAGGTGATAAATTGTTTTAGAAGAGTAGTTTAGGATGTAACCATGCTTTATTTTGATTTGTATTTGAATGTTTATCTGGAGGGACATACCACATGCACCACCCGCGAGGGCACGTACCTTACGTGACGCGGCTGGCACCCGCGCGGTCCCTTAGCTGTCTGTGTCGTTTCTTCACTTTTCCGTTCCGCGACATAGTCTGTTCTACCCACTTTCATCTTTCCACTATCAACAGAACAACCCTTGAAGAGTCATGCTCCACCCGCAAGGGCACGTACCTTACGTGACGCGGTTGGCACCCGCGCGAACCCTTAGCTGTCTGTGTCGTTTCTTCACTTTTCGGTTTCGCGACATAGTCCATCCTACCCACTTTCATCTGTCAACTTTCAACAGACACAAAACTATTCAGCCCAGACTTTGATCTTCCATCTCGAAGAAGAGTTCACGAGAACAGTGTTCCGTGCTCTCTGACGACAGCTGATCAGGCAACGTCAGACGCGAACCGCGTCTAGCCCGCAGCTAAACGCCAGTAAGCGGAAGTCTCTGTTCAAAACCTTGAGCCTTCTTTGTTTTCCCATTGTATTTTCCGAAGGAATACCGACTATTGAAGAAGTAGCATTTAACTGTATGACGTGTCCCAGGACACTGCGAGATAACTAATGATAGACGGAGTTTTAAGCAACCAGCTGGGCCCAAGGAGGCCAGCACCATGGTGTTATAGAGACGGCGAGTTTAGTCGCAAAATGTTGAGAGGATGAAGACGGCGAATTTGGTCGCAAAGTAAAGTTAGTCGCAAGATGTTGAGAGGATAAAGACGGCGAATTTGGTCGCACAGTAAAGATTTTTTTTTTTTTTTAAGTGAGAGAAGCCGTGTTTTAGGAAGAAGTAAGTAGCAGCTATCTTGCAGTCGCAGAATTGTCATATACACAGTTAAGTAGGCGATAACGTCGTGTCAACGATGCGCCGTGCGCTAAACCTTCATAAAGGAAAAGTCCTTCAGAAATTACGCTCAAATTATATTGTAATCCAATTTCTTACGCTTTCTGTCTCCACTATGGAAATCTCTAGATTCCCTCCGAGTTTTGTTCTTCTCTCATTAGCAACAGCCTTGACATCCAACAACACAATCTACACACCACCTACACAAAACTGGTGTCACTTATCTTTGTCACTTTTACTTGATATGTTCAGCAAAAATGTTGATGCATGAGAAACTTCTCATAATGTGAACGTTATTACACGTAGAGGGTCAGCCCAAAGAGGCACTTAACTTACTTTGTTTAGGGATATGGAATATGCAGCAAAATAATACGATATTTGGGATCTTCATTTTTATATTTCCATGTATATGTAATAATTATGTTTGGGCTAAAATGGATTTCATAGGACCTATGTTACGGGGTTGTGAGGTATCTGTCACTTATAAACCATTTTACTATGGCATAAAGCAATTTTAAACAGGACCCACTGTAACAGCTCATCTAGCTTTATGTCACGCGTAATCCCACTTCTATTTAGTTGCATTTGACAGTCATAGACCCCTCAGCTGCCGCGTGCAGCCCTGACGACGCGCTGGCTTTTGAAGTTATCTGCCGCGCGCCTTTCTGACGTAGCCTCCGCGCAGGTCTTTAGCAAACGGTTCCCGTTGGAACACCACTTATAACCTTTCATGCCACCACGCCTTACTTAGTATTCGCACCCCTTTAATTATGTTTTTTATACCTGAAAGCTCATTCATGATTCCCTTGTCAGCTAACGTTCAAGTTTTACCTAAAAAATCAAATAATCACATCCTAACGTCAATTGATGATTTGCTAAAACATGAAAAAGGACAAATTTCTTACGTTCGCCTGTTGGCACTTAAATGAATGGTAAACAGCCACGAACTAAACTCAACAATAAAGAGAAAACAAGAACCTATCAGGCATGTGCCCTCCCTTAGTTTTAAGAGTGCAATTCTAATATTGGAGAAACTAGTGTTGTGTAGTGAAGTGTTCCCTTAGTAATAACTCCCTTTTCAACTGTGTTTTGAAACGTGTGAATCTCCCCTCATACTCCCCCTGCGCTGAGTTCCAGTGCACGGACCTGGCCACGGCCACGCCCCCTTCCCGCCAGCAGCCTGCGCGCTGCCCGCTGAGGACAACACACCACGCCGCCTCGCGCCAGGCGCCCCCGCAGTGACTCACCAGTGGTGATATGTTTACATTTTGAACTTATTCAAACAAAAGCAAAAAAAAAGACATTTTTACCTCATCTTAGCGACAAGAACACTTAGCATGTTTACATAATTCACACATGTTTTGTTCTAATTTTGTTTTGATATTCTATGATATTTTATGATGTTCTGATGTTTTACGATGTCTTGATGTTTTATGATGATTCTTGTATACACACAATATTGTTGACATGTGTAAGTCCCCTTGCGACCCTTAGGAGGTCTTTAGAGTCTCTAAATCCTCCCATAGAATAAGACCCCTACCGTCTTCCGTGAGAGCCATTCTTAATCAAGTAATGTTTACTTTGCTTTACAAGCTAAATTTGATTACATCCAAATAATAATTACATTGAGCGAATTCACGTACGTTCTCCGCTCCCACGGAAGGGGGAGGAATGTAAAGGATGAGCCAGACAATAGGAGATTTTACTTTATTATATGAGCCTCCAACTAGTAACTTCATTACTCCATTACGGCCAAGTCACGGCCGGCAGTGTTAGCTGCCTGTAAATTCTTTCGTCCCACGGTCTAGTAACAGGAAGTCAGCACCGAGAAAGGGCACCTTGTTCACGCGCCTCTCTCGTGTGCTGACGAGGTAACGCCGTCCCAGGCGTCGCTTAGCAGGCAACGCTCTGGAAAGTTCCATGCCGCCCGCACGGTTTGCTCGGTCCTGACCAATCAGGGTGGAGGAAGCCGCGTGGTGCGTCGAACATACCCGGCCGCCCGTCGCCGGGCCCGCTCTCTTGTATTCTTGCTCACCCGCGAGTCGGATGCGCGCCCTGTAGCATTGATCATCTCCCGCTTCTCCCGGTGCTGCGGCACTGTGGACTTAGTTTTGGCAGACAACAACTTTCGGTAGCTTCGCGAACAATGTTCGCCAAATTGTAAGCTCTGGCTCACCCTCACCTCCCTAGGCATATGTAGCCCCTTTTCAACATGCTTTAGCCAATAAATGGCCTTTCTCTAAAAATTACTCTATTATTCCATAACGCCCACCGCCTGCCCATACCCGCCATCCTGTACAGTGGATAAGAACAACTATGGATATTCAAGGGAGGTCAAGGCGCACTTGTCACAACAACTGCTGTTTTCTCGTTTCAGGGATGCTCGATACAGTCTACAGGATGTGCTGGAAGGTGACCTACTATGTAATGCACATCAAATTTGGCGCGACATATATTACATTAATGTCAAGTGTTACAGAAATGGAGGACGTAAGATAACGAAATTTCAAAGAAAGCGCCAAATTGACGATGCGTTGGAAACGGCGGAGTCAGTCCTAAAATGTGTAGATGAGATAATCGAACTTATCAAATCGTTCAGTAGGGAACTTGTTTTCAACTCCGACAAATCTGGATTTCAAGATGGAACGAGTATGAAAGGAACCCTGGGAATTAGAGATCAACTAACATCATTGTCGTAACGTATTCGTGTACAACTACGGCGACTATTAATCAGGGCTACAAACTGTAAATTTATTTATTGTGATGCGTGAACTTACGAGTCTTTCTCGTGTGCGTGATCTTGCAGGGGCAGTTGAGAATATTTACGTCACAGCAAGGAAGTGGGAAAATGGGCGTAAAATAACTACAACTGTGGTATGATTTCTGGTCTGCTTATGAGGATTATACTCCATTAGAATAAACGATCCCTCCTGAAAAATGTGTGACATTGCATTTCATACCACCCGGATACGATGGAGAAATTGAGCTTCTGGATGTCTGTCTTTTCCGTGCCTATAAAGCACATTATCGCACGATCTGCAGATAGTGCTACGCGCTGAAGAATAGCCTGTTTCACGATAAGCTTCACGGCAGACTGTTTGACATTCTTTTGTATGCCATCACATTTCATCATTTCTCATCACCCAGTTGCACCAACAGGATTCTATATGCATTCTTGAAGAGTGGATTCCTAGGTGAACGTCCTGCACGGTTTGTAAAACCCAGGGATTTCGTCTCCGATATTTATGGTCAAATGTTTGTAATCACTGTGGGGCGCCATTTTTGGTTGGTTGGTTGACATGGGGGAAGGGACCAAACCGCGAGGTCATCGGTCGCATCGGCTTAGGAAACGATGGGGAAGGAAGTAGGCCGTGCCCTTTTAAAGGAACCATCCTGGCATTTTCCTGAAGCGATTTAGGGAAATCACTGGAAATGTAAATCAGGATGGCCAGAAGTGGGTTTGCACCGTCGTCCTCCTGAATGCGAGGCGAGTGTGCTAACCACAGCGCCATCCCGATCGGTCGCCCTTTTACATTCATTTTGGCGGAACTTGTTATTTTCTTGTACTGTGACTGGAGTTTCTGATTTTGTGCACTGAGACTAGATTTTATTTCCGTTCGCCGGTGAGGGACTTAGAATCAGTTTGCCACTAATGGACATTTAGCTGATGGCAATGTGTTTCGTTTCGACTCTGTTAGGTGTTAAGTTAGAATGAGGTTTAGCTTCAGCTAACGCATTGTGTTTTCCAAATGTTTTTCAGTTTATTTTACGCAGTGAGTCCTATAATCTCTATATTAGGGATTAGGGTTATTTCTTTGAAACATTTAATAGCATAATTGCTTTCAGGATTCTTGGAATTAATTGATAAACTTTCTCGAAGAATAAACTTTTATTAGTTAAAATTTAAATATAGTTTTTGCAGCTTGTTCATTAACGTAATTTGTAGCTATGTAGAGTCCTGTAATCACTTTGCTGTCTGGTTAATCACATCAGAGATGAATTTATCTACTTGTATTATTTTAAAAGCTCACGTCAGGGTGAAAGAGACGAATATTATCCCCGAGTAGACAACGAGAATTTTCATCGTCGTTCGTCGCTCTTCGTTTAAATTTCGGCCGATTTGGGTAGCAGTCATCTTCTGAATAGTTTGTATGACGCGTTTACGAAAGGAAAAAGAAAAATTTGGTACCTTCTTTGTCATTGATTGTAAACACTAGCTTGAAATTCCATTCATTATCGCAGAAATTCCGAAAGAATAGTATCCCTTCTACCTTTCCTTTAACAAGTCTTCAACGGTTCTGCGAAACCCTTAATGATGTACTGGATACGTTATGTATTCCAAATTGAAACGGATTTCTCGTCCTGTATCACGCTTGCCGGTAGTCCCTTCCTCTCGGAGATGCCGTCAAATGCTCCATATTCTTGCAGTTATCTGTGCCTCCTCCGGTCGGTCAAATACTGAAAATTTCCTGCCAGACCCACCCTCGAAACTGACAGAGGCGATCACTGCATAGATGTGTGTCAGTGACCATTGTTACCGATATGAGTTGTATTTCTTATATATATCGTGTATTTATTGGTGTAAAGTGTACTGTCGCTTTTCCTAGGAATAATTCAGGTGATCGCACGTACATGGCTGTTCACTGAGAAGAAATGGAGCTGGTCAAAAATACACTACTGGCCATTATAATTGCTACACCAAGAAGACATGCAGATGATAAACGGGTATTCATTGGACAAACATATTATAGTAGAATTGACATGTGATTACATTTTCACGGAATTTGGGTGCATAGATCCTGAGAAATTAGTACCCAGAACAACCACCTCTGGCCGTAATAAAGACCTTGATACGCCTGGGCACTGAGTCAAACAGAGACAGGATGGCGTGTACAGGTACAGCTGCCCATGCAGCTTCAACACGATACCACAGTTCATCAAGAGTAGTGACTGGCGTATTGTGACGAGCCAGTTGCTCGGCCACCATTGACCAGACGTTTTAAATTGGTAAGAGATCTGGAGAACGTGCTGGGCAGGGCATCAGTCGAACATTTTCTGTACCCAGAAAGGCCCGTACAGGACCTGCAACATGCGGTCGTGCATTATCCTGCTGAAATGTAGGGTTTCGCAGGGATCGAATGAAGGGTAGAGCTACGGGTCGTAACACATCTGAAATGTAACGTTCACTGATCTAAGTGTCGTCAATGCGAACACGAGGTGAGCGAGACGTGTAACCAATGGCACCCCATACCATCACGCCCGGTGATACGCCAGTATGGCGATGACGAATACACGCTTCCTATGTGCGTTCACAGCGATGTCGCCAAACACGGATGCAACCGTCAGAACCTGGATTCATCCGAAAAAATGACGTTTTGCCACTCGTGCACCCAGGTTCGTTGTTGAGTACACCATCGCAGGCGCTCCTGTCTGTGATGCAGCGTCAAGGGTAACCGCAGCGGTGGGTTCTCGAGCTGATAGTCCATGCTGCAGCAAATGTCGTCGAACTGTTCGTGCAGGTGGTTGTTGTCTTGCAAACGTCCCCATCTGTTGACTCAGGGATGGAGACGTGGCTGCACGATCCGTCACAGCCATGCGAATGAGATGCCTATCATCTCGACTGATAGTGATACGAGGCCGTTAGGATCCAGCACGGCGTTCCGTATTACCCTCCAGAACTCACCGATTCCATATTCTGCTAACAGTCATTGGATCTCGACCAACGCGAGCAATGTCGCGATACGATAACCCGCAATCGCGATAAGCTACAATCCGACCTTTATCAAAGTCGGAAACGTGATGGTACGCATTTCTCCTCCTTACACGAGGCATCACAACAACGATTCACCAGGCAAAGCAGGTAAAATGCTGTTTGTGTATGAGAAATCAGTTCGAAACTTTCCTCACGTCAGCACGTTGTAGGTATCGCCACCGGCGCCAACCTTGTGTGAATGCGCTGAAAAGCTAATGATTTGCATATCACAGCATCTTCTTCCTGTCGGTTAAATTTCGCATCTGTGGTGTAGCAATTTTAATGGCCAGTAGTGTATGACAGTCTGTTGTTCCTCGATTACTACGAGTGGCGGGAGCTTTCACTGCCTGCGCGAGATCAATGGCGGGCTAATCGCTGCATTGTGGTCTGCTGTCTGAGTGGCATCACCGTACTCTCTTGTCCGGTGATTAGAGCGACTACGATGCAGGCATCGCTCGACCAATCTTCGTAATGAGAACTACGCTCTGACGTGGCAGATCGGGTCCGATGCCGCAGTGCGCGTGTCAGCGCGGGAGCAGGTTGACACGGACTGGCTTATCGATATCCTATCGATACTGCGTTACGCAGAGGAAGATTGTAACTCGCCGCACAGAGAGGATATTATTGGATGTCCAGGGTCGCCTAGTAATGGTGGAAACGCATTAAGGCATGGTGGAGGGGCAACGAAGCAGTAAACAGGAATGTCTCATACGTTTAAGCTGGGACTCCAACGTCTATCACTTTCTTTTGTGAGCAGCTCGCTATCGGCTGATGAAATACTGCACAGCCTGCGGAATGACCATACTTAACAAGTAGCCAAGAGTGGCGCTCTTTTACGGAAGCTCAGAATTTAGAAAGACTTTAATACGAGACGCTCATAGCAGTTTCCATAACGAAACTTTTTCTCCAAACTTGGCAGAAAATCCAAAGAGATTTTGGTGGTATGTGAAGTATCTAGCGGCAAGACACAATCAATGCTTTCTCTGTGCGATAGCAATAGGAATACTATTGATAACAGTGCTGCTACAGCAGAGTTACTAAACACAGACTTCCGAAATTCCTTCACCAAAGAAGACAAAGTAAATATTTAAAAAGTCGAATGAAGAACAGCTGCCAACATCAATAACTTAGAACTAAATATCCTCGGAGCAGTGAAGCAAATTCACTCATTTAATAAAACAAGTCTTCCTGTCCAGACTATACCAGCTAGGCCCTTTCAGAACAGGCTGATGCAATAGTTTCACATGCAACAATCACACACTACAGTTCACTAGACAAAACATCCGTACCCAAAGACTGGAGAATTGCACAGGTCATAACAAGAGTCAAGAAAGGCGATAAGCGTAATCTACTAAATTTCAGGACGTTATCGACGGCCGAGGTGGCCGAGCGGTTCTAGGCGCTACAGTCTGGAGCCGCGAGACTGCAACTCCTGCCCCGGGCATGGGTGTGTGTGATGTCCTTAGGTTAGTTAAGTTTAAGTAGTTCTAAGTTGTAGGGGACTGATGACCTCAGAAGTTAAGTCCCATAGTGCTCAGAGCCATTTGAACAGAACGTTATCATTAGCGTCGGTATGCAGCTGGATTTTGGAACATTTGTTGTGTTCGAGCACAGTTCCGTCGAAGAGAACGGTCTATTGACACACAATCAACACTGATTGAGAACACATAGTGCTTAGGAAACACAACCAGCTCTTTACTCACACGGAGCGTTGAGTGCTATTAACAAGGGATTTCAGATTGATTCCATATTTCTTGATTTCTAGAAGGCTTTTCAAACTGTACCTCATAAGCGGCTTGTCATCAAATTGCGTGCAGATGGAATATCGTCTCAGTTGTGTGACTAGATTCGTGGTTTCCGGTCAGATAGGTCACATTTCGTAGTAACTGAGAGAGAGTCTTCGAGTAAAATAGAAGTAATTTCTGGCTTTCCCCAAGTTAGTCTTGTAAGCCCTCTGCTGTTCCTTATCTACACTCCTGGAAATGGAAAAAAGAACACATTGACACCGGTGTGTCAGACCCACCATACTTGCTCCGGACACTGCGAGAGGGCTGTACAAGCAATGATCACACCCACGGCACAGCGGACACACCAGGAACTGCGGAGTTGACCGTCGAATGGCGCTAGCTGCGCAGCATTTGTGCACCGCCGCCGTCAGTGTCAGCCAGTTTGCCGTGGCATACGGAGCTCCATCGCAGTCTTTAACACTGGTAGCATGCCGCGACAGCGTGGACGTGAACCGTATGTGCAGTTGACGGACTTTGAGCGAGGGCGTATAGTGGGCATGCGGGAGGCCGGTGGACGTACCGCCGAATTGCTCAACACGTGGGGCGTGAGGTCTCCACAGTACATCGATGTTGTCGCCAGTGGTCGGCGGAAGGTGCACGTGCCCGTCGACCTGGGACCGGACCGCAGCGACGCACGGATGCACGCCAAGACCGTAGGATCCTACGCAGTGCCGTAGGGGACCGCACCGCCACTTCCCAGCAAATTAGGGACACTGTTGCTCCTGGGGTATCGGCGAGGACCATTCGCAAACGTCTCCATGAAGCTGGGCTACGGTCCCGCACACCGTCAGGCCGTCTTCCGCTCACGCCCCAACATCGTGCAGCCCGCCTCCAATGGTGTCGCGACAGGCGTGAATGGAGGGACGAATGGAGACGTGTCGTCTTCAGCGATGAGAGTCGCTTCTGCCTTGGAGCCAATGATGGTCGTATGCGTGTTTGGCGCCGTGCAGGTGAGCGCCACAATCAGGACTGCATACGACCGAGGCACACAGGGCCAACACCCGGCATCATGGTGTGGGGAGCGATCTCCTACACTGGCCGTACACCACTGGTGATCGTCGAGGGGACACTGAATAGTGCACGGTACATCCAAACCGTCATCGAACCCATCGTTCTACCATTCCTAGACCGGCAAGGGAACTTGCTGTTCCAACAGGACAATGCACGTCCGCATGTATCCCGCGCCACCCAACGTGCTCTAGAAGGTGTAAGTCAACTACCCTGGCCAGCAAGATCTCCGGATCTGTCCCCCATTGAGTATGTTTGGGACTGGATGAAGCGTCGTCTCACGCGGTCTGCACGTCCAGCACGAACGCTGGTCCAACTGAGGCGCCAGGTGGAAATGGCATGGCAAGCCGTTCCACAGGACTACATCCAGCATCTCTACGATCGTCTCCATGGGAGAATAGCAGCCTGCATTGCTGCGAAAGGTGGATATACACTGTACTAGTGCCGACATTGTGCATGCTCTGTTGCCTGTGTCTATGTGCCTGTGGTTCTGTCAGTGTGATCATGTGATGTATCTGACCCCAGGAATGTGTCAATAAAGTTTCCCCTTCCTGGGACAATGAATTCACGGTGTTCTTATTTCAATTTCCAGGAGTGTATGTAATTGATTTAGGAGACATTATAAGCAGCCATGTTAGGTTGTTTGCAGATGATGCTGTCGTTTATTTTCAAGTAAAGTCATCAGAAGACAAAAATATTACGAAACGACTTAGAAAAGATATCTGAATGGTTCGAAAATTGTTAGTTGACACTAAATAATGGAAAGTGTGAGGTCATTCACATGAGTGCAAAAAGGAATCCGTTAAACTTCGGTTTCACTATAACTCAGTCAAATCTGAAGGCCGTAAATTCAATCAAATCTCTAGGGATTACAATTACGAACAATTTAAATTGGAAAGAACACACAGAAAATGTTGTGGTGAAGGCGGCCCGAAGACTGCCTTTAATTGTCACAACACTTAGAGGATTCAAGAGATCTACTAAAGAGACTGCTTGCATTGCATTTGTCCGTCCTCTGGAGTACTGCTGCGCCGTGTGGTATCCTTACCACATAGCTTTAATGGTGTTCGAAGAAGAACAGCACTTTTTGTGTTATTGTGAAGTAGAGAGCTGCGCTGACATGATAAAGAAATTGGGTGGTCACCATTAAAACAAAGGCATATTTCGTTGTGGCGGAATCTCCTCAATACACTTCAATCACCAACTTTCTCCTTAGAATGTGAAAATATTTTTTTGACGCCGACCTACATAGAGAGAAACGATCATCAGTAATAATAATAGAAATCACAGGTCGGACGGGGAGATATAATTATTTGTTTTATCCGCGCGCTCTTGGAGATCGAAATAATAGAGAGTTATTGTAAAGGTAGTTCGATGAACCCTCTACCGGACACTTAAGTGTGATTTGCAGAGTATCCACGTAGATGAAGATATAGATGTTGTTTCTAGTTCTTATGTGCGCTATCCAAAACCTCCTTGTCATGCATAGGTACGTGGGTTCATGTATTAGAACTGGTAATAGTTTGCGAGGGCAGAGTTCCATGCTCGAATGTCAGCCCGAACTCGTTCCGAATGTTCACTGTAGCAGGAATATTTACTGGTCTTAGGTACGCACCTACCACAGTGTTAGCTTATATAGCAAAGATTATCATGATGTACTGCTGCAATTTTTCGTAGTACCAATAGGAAGGCAAGAAGTGAAGGATGGCAGGCAACAGCATCATCATCACCATCATCACAACCACCACTCATTTACCATACAGACTTCCAGATAGTTCCATGTTCTACTGTCTATATAGACCCATGCTACCCCAAAATATTCCCTAACGCTGTCTACACACCACCCTGTCTTATATCTTAGAATCCAATAAAGGAAGTCTTTATTTAGTTGAGCAATCATCCATTACCCGGCTCACACGCAGTTACTTTCCATTTTTGTCTTTATTAAACCTTCCTGATACAATGTTTTATTTTCCTATTTGTTTTTGTAATTGGCAGCAACTGTCGCACCTTTCGTTGCAGTTCAGTCCCCAGTTATAGGAAAGTTTTTCACAGCAAAATTTCTTGTCTCACCACCATGTTCCATTTCGAAAAATATTCACATAATCAGAAACAACTTGCAGTGATGATACTGAAACATAATGTACAACATAGCAAACCTTGTGGCAATCAGATATTTCAATCTAAAGGTCATAATATTTATTAGTGAACCGCTTTGTCCAATGTACGACTTCATAGCGATGGCATGCGTGATAGGTGGGAACAACTGCTAAACAAAGCCCAAGAGACTCGAGAAGAATAAAGTAATTTATCCAGGTTTCATTTCCGTATTATCCTACTATACTCTAATTTCCTCAACTTTTATCTGCAGTCCATAACAACTTTTTAATGGTCAGAGACCTGATCTGTCCCTGGAAATGTAGTATAATTTAAAATCTTCTTTCGAATTTTTTTCTTGCCGTTATTTAATCCATTCGAAACTTTAGGTGTCACCAGGTCTCTGCCACGTATACATTCTTCCTACGTGTTGCTTCCACAAAGTGTTAACAACGATTAGATTGTATTCGGTAGCCAATTTTACCCAGAGGCTTCCCCTTTGAGTCCATTCCTCCAATCCATGTACTCCAACTCTTTCCTACAGCTGAATTCCAATCCTCCATCGCTATTAAGTTTTCGTCTCTCTCACCTTCATCAGTACTGATTTTGTGAATGAAAAGTTTTATTGGTGATCATTCCATTGTTCTGTAACAAAATAATACCAAAATACTAAGTTTAAAAAAAACTGACGTAATTTACCTAAATTATATGCGGTCTTCAGAGAGAATACAATTTTTGTTAGAAAATAACTGAAACACGTGTGACATTCTGAGAATTCAAGACATAAGTTACGCAGATAATGACACTGGAAGATTAAATTAAGTTTTACGTCGTTGCCAAATGTAAGCCCAGTGCTAAATCGGAAAAAATGCATCGCTGTATTGTTGTGATGAAACGGTCACTTACTCGAGTGGGTAAGGCATATTAATATATTGGAGCATGTTCTAAAGCCACATTCCTGTCCAAAATTAGTAAAAACAGACAGAAATATATTTCTCGAAGACATGCTAACACCATTATAAACAGCATTCTTCAAGCAGATTCGTCCACCTGCTAACGTAAATCTACAGTTGGTCACTGCGAATTTAGTATATTTAGTATTAACGTAGCTACAAAAAAATAAAAGTTTAATGTTACGTATAAGCTAGATAAGGAATGAGATGTCGATAGCAGGAAAGGGAAGAGACGGAGAAGTAGTAGAAGAACGGGGCCTGCAAAAGGGAATGAAAAGGAAGCCAAATGATAGAATTTTACACACAGCATAATTTAACCACACCTGACGCTTGCTTTAAGGATAATTTAGAAGAAGGTTTCAGATTGATTATATCACTGTAAACATAGATTTCGGAATCAGATTTTAAATTCTAAGACATTTCCATGGTCGGATGTGAGATCTGACCACAACTACTGATTATGAAGTATAGATTAAAACTGAAGAAATTGTAAAAAGGTAGGAAACAAGGGACATGGGACCTGGGTATGCTGAAAGAACCAGAGGCTGTTGAGAGTTTCATAGGGAGTTTTATGGTTGACTAGAACAGGGGACAGGAATGTACAGAAGACGAAAGTGTAGCTTTAAGAGATGATACAGTGTAGATAGCATAGGATCTAATAAGTAAAAAGGCAAAGTCTAGTAGAAATCCTTAGACAACACAGGAGACACTGAATTTAAATGACGACAGGAGAAGATATAATAGTTTAGCAAATGAAGCAGGCGAAACGGAATGCTAATATCTAAAAAATGCGATTGATACTAAGGGTAAAATGGCTAAGCAGGAATGTCTCGAGGAGAAATGTAAGGATTTTGAAGCATATTTCAGTACGGGAAGGATAAATATCGCCTACAAGAAAATTATGGAGGCCTTTGGTGAAAGAATAATCAGCTCTCTGAATATCAAGAGCTCAGATGGCAAACTAGGCCGAAGCAAAGAAGGGGGAGCTGAAAGAAGAAAGGTGTATATAGAGGGTCTATGTAAGGGTGATGATGATGAATTTCAAAACGGTATTATAGGAATGGAAGAGGACGTCGATGAAGATGAGATGAGAGATACGATACACCAAGAAGAATTTGTCAAAGCACTGAGTGATGTATATCGAAACAGTGCCTCGAAGTAGATGACATTCCGTCAGAACTGCTGATAGTCTTGACAGGGCTAGTCAAGACAGATCTCTTCCATCTTGTCTGTAAGATGTACGAGACAGGTGACATACCCTCAGACTTGAAGTTGAATATAATAATTCCGATTCCAAAGAAAGCAGTTGCTGACAGGAGTGAAAACTTCCAGGCTATCAGTGTAATAAGTCATGCGTGCAAAATACTAACACGACTTCTATGCAGAAGAATAGAGAAATTGTTAGAAGCCGACCTAGGGAAAGATCAGTTTGCTTTTCAGAGAAATGTGGGAACAAGGGAGGCAATACTGACCCTATCTTAGAAGAAATGTTCAGGAAAGCCAAACCTACGTATTTAGCATTTGTAGGCTAAGAGACAGCTTTTTAAATGTTGACAGGAATACTTCCTTCTGAAGGTATCAGGAGTAAAATACAGGGACCAAAAGGCTATTTAACACTTGTACAGAAACCAGGTGGCAGTTATAATTGTCGATGGGTATGAAAGGGAAGCAGTGGTTGAGAAGGAAGTGAGTCTGAGTTGTATCCCATCGCAGTGTCATTCAGTCTGTACATTGAGCGAGCAGTAAAAGATACCAAAGAAAAATTAGGAGTAGGAGAGAAAAAATAAAAACTTTGAGCTTCGCCGATGACAGTGTGAATCTCTCACAGACAGTAAATGACTTAGAAGAGCAGCTGAAAGGAGTGGACAGTGTCTTGAAAGGAGGATATGAGATGAAAATCAACAGAAGTAAAACGAGGATAATTTAATATAGTGGCATTAAATCAGATAATGCTGAGGGAAATAGGTTAGGAAATGAGACACTCAAGTAGTAGATGAGCTTTGCTGTTTTGACAGCAAGATAAGTGGTGATGGTTGATATAGGGAGGATGTAAAATGAATACTGGGAGTGGAAAGAAAAGAGTTTCCGGAAAAGAGAAATTTGTTGACATAAACTTATTCTGAAGGTATTTGTCTGCAGTGTAGGCATGTATGGTAGTAAAACTTGGATGATAAACAGCTCAACCAAAAAGAGAATACAGTCTTTTGACATGTGGTGCTGCAGAAGAATGCTGAAGGTTAGTTGGGAAGATAACGTAACTAATGAGGATGTTCTGGATAGAATTGGGGAAGAAAAGCAATTTGTGACACAACTTGACTAAAAGAAGGGATCAGGTGATAGGACACATTTTGAGACATCAAGGGATCACCAGCTTAGTGTCGGAGGGAAGTGTGGGAGGTAAAAATCGTAGATGGAGACCGAAAGATGAAACAGCTTGAAAAGGATGTAGGTTGCAGTAGTTACTCGGAGATTATGAGTTTTGCATAGGATAGAGTTGCGTGGAGAGCTGCATTAATCCAATCTCCGTCTGAAGACGACAGCAGCAACAGG
This sequence comes from Schistocerca americana, assembly GCF_021461395.2. Taxonomy (NCBI): domain Eukaryota; kingdom Metazoa; phylum Arthropoda; class Insecta; order Orthoptera; family Acrididae; genus Schistocerca; species Schistocerca americana. The sequence continues at coordinate 1,198,698,720 of NC_060119.1, read as the reverse complement.
CTTATTTGAAGAACGAATTCCATTTTTACCCAAATGAAGGATTTCTTTATAGATAATTGTTAAAGAGGCCAACAATTCCACGTCAAGAAAATAAATTTTTGTGTTTTTGATATCTTTACGTTAATTTCTGTCAATTCTCATGTGGGTTAGCGATTTTAGCACAGACCTTGATCAGTTGCCATTCAAACTGTTCTCTCCCGAGTGATGTTAACATCTCCTTGTTCACAAAACCTAAAATGGTAGGTAAAGTAGAAACGAAAGGGCGAGACGTCAAGAGACCAAGAACGGCCGTCAATTATTTCCATCAATTTGTGGCTACTATGCACATTTTCTCTCTTAAATAGCGTATGCAAAGCACGTGCAATAATAATAAACGTAGAACTTCTTTAAAAGAACAGCATGTATGACGAAGAGTAGTATGAGTGAGGTTATTACAACTGCTCATTTTTTATGTTTCCTTTGTCTAGTATGATCTGAGCCATGGTGGTTTACCAGGTGAAATCCAGTTTGGCAGTTCCCTCTCATCTTTGACCACAGGGCTTTGAAACGGTTGTGGCTCCCTTGGGGGATCGTGGCGAACCAAGGGTTGTCGTTGTCTTCGGTCCTGGCAGTGAAGCGGAATCCAAAACTAGTTTTCTGGATGCGTCCGGTCTGTCGGTGCAATAGGGGAGATAGGCTCTCAACATCGCGGCTTGAAAAAAATGGTTCAAATGGCTCTGAGCACTATGGGACTCAACTGCTGAGGTAATTAGTCCCCTAGAACTTAGAACTAGTTAAACCTAACTAACCTAAGGACATCACAAACATCCATGCCCGAGGCAGGATTCGAACCCGCGACCGTAGCGGTCTTGCGGTTCCAGACTGCAGCGCCTTTAACCGCACGGCCACTTCGGCCGGCGCGGCTTGAAGGAATCCTGTATTCATCGTTCGGCGACATCGAGGACCTTGGAGTTGGTTAAGAAGGAGGTAGCAGGCTGTAAGACGCGCGTTCACCACAACGAAAGAAGATTTTTCTCCTATGAAACTTCCTGGCAGATTAAAACTGTGTGCCCGACCGAGACCCGAATTTGGGACCTTCCCTTTCGCGGACAAGTGCTCTACCATCTGAGCTACCGAAGCACGACTCACGCCCGGTACTCACAGCTTTACTTCTGCCAGTATCTGGTCTCCTACCTTCCAAACAAAGGATATAGCGGAGACATGGGTTAGCAACAGCCTACGGGATGTTTCCAGAATGAGATTTTCACTCTGCAGCGGAGTGTGCGCTGATATGAAACTTCCTGGTAGATTAAAACTGTGTGCCCGACCGAGACTCGAACTCGGGACCTTTGCCTTTCGCGGGCAAGTGCTCTACCATCTGAGCTATCGAAGCACGACTCACGCCCGGTACTCACAGCTTTACTTCTGCCAGTATCTCGTCTCCTACCTTCCCGGTAGGTCCCGAGTTCGAGTCTCGGTCGGGCACGCAGTTTTAATCTGCTAGGAAATTTCATGTCAGCGCACACTCCGCTGCAGAGTGAAAATCTCATATTAGAAACACCCCCCCCGGCTGTGGCTAAGCCATGTCTCCGCTACATCCTGTCTTTCAGGAGTGCTAGTTCTGCAAGGTTTGCAGGAGAGCTTCTGTAAAGTTTGGAAGGTAGGAGACGAGATACTGGCAGAAGTAAAGCTGTGAGTACCGGGCGTGAGTCGTGCTTCGGTAGCTCAGATGGTAGAGCACTTGCCCGCGAAAGGCAAAGGTCCCGAATTCGAGTCTCGGTCGGGCACACAGTTTTAATCTGCCAGGAAGTTTCATATCAGCGCACACTCCGCTGCAGAGTGAAAATCTCATTCTGGAAGACTTTTCTCCTGTTTTCTATTCGTGGCTATTCTCGTCTCCATGGTGGTAGACTGCAGTAGCTTTCCTGTGGTTAAGATAGCGAGTTGATATTAAGGTCTGATAAATTTGGTTTCTGTGTTTCACTTTATGTAGTGGACGTCTTGCTCTGACATGTCGTGTGTATGAATTCTTTTTTATGTTATTGGACTATTTTCCTGGCCTGTATTTGATGTCAAAGTGGTTGAAAGGAGGAGGCCACTATGCTAAGCAGCCCTCGCTGTTATTGTGGTGTTACACGTGCGAGTTTTTCGCACATGGCATTTTGATAACTTTGCTCAGTACTTAAAGGAAGTTCAAATTATAATTCTCGTGCATGTCTGAGGCACAAGTCAGGTACTAATGTCGCAAATTCTAGCCTGTTCCCAATTATTTTAGTTATCGTATATGGACTGGCTTTGGTTTGCCATGTCGGCACTAAATTCTCTAACGCCACTAATGGGGCCTCTTTCGTTAATGCATGTTTAATGGGTGATTAATCACGATATTCTATTTGATTTAAATATCAGTCGTAAATTAAAAGTTTTCCAGTTTCACTTCTATCCCCATTAATCTGAAAATAAATTATTACGACTGAATCATATATAGTTACATGAATAGAAACTTTTGGGCGAGAGAAGTCGCTTCCCCAATATTTTAACACAAATACCTTCCAGGCTCCCAGGTATAAATTTAATTCCTATTTGTATTCTAAAGTCTATAAAACAAAATGAATATACAGTTACAATTCATAACCAGACTGTTTCTCTCGATGTCAAAGTCAGCAGCTGGAATAAAATTTGTGTGGCTCTGCAGAATTCCGGAGACCATCGACTCTGAAAATTCTTAAAATACTTAGACGTACAATCCTACGACGCGGGGAAACCGTCTTGGGTGCTACGACGTACTCACTCTGCTGAATGAGAAGCAGTCTCCAAGTTGCGTATTAATTTCGATAAAAGTCAAGAAATCAATCTCTCAAAATGGAGCATAAATGACCGTGTTGCAGATTTTATTGATTTCCCAGGATACAAAGTTCCCTAAGAGTTAGGACACTCTAAATAATGTTCCGAGAGAGAGACCAGTGAGAAGTTAAAATAACCAAAGAGTTAAACGTACCTTTTGCAGTCATAAAATTATATTTGTCCATAAATCATATTCACTGATACATTACTGGATACATCACCCTCTTCGATGAGATGAAATTCTGTCATAATTAATCAAATTATTTTTCATATTCAAAACGGTAGTTTATAGCAATGCAGCTAATTACAGTTGCGCTGCGATCCTACTCTCCGCAATTGCTAAATCAGAAGTAAGTTCATAGTACACGTAATGTTCCACATTATACCCTCGGAGTTTTTGTACTAAGAGTCAGAAATAATGTATTTCGATATCTCAGTCGTAAGTAGCCTTTGCTCCATATAAATCGCTTGCTTAGTTACGAATAAACATCTGAACTAGAAGCGAAAAAGTTACAGAAAAAGGATGGTAACTACACTAGGTTGTGTTTTCGCTGCAGCGGCTGAAAGTATGTGCTTACTGTAATACAATGGCTCACGTAGTAACCAGCCTGTTTTAACATATACCGTATACCGGTGTCTCAAGATTTCTCCGGAGAGTAGAATTGATTATGAGGTGCTGAGCAGATTGTACAACTCTTTATATCAGCCCATATCTTAACATAACTGCTGCAGGAACATGTCAGAGAGATTTCTCTAAGGGGGTCATCAGTCACGGGATTTGTATGAAAGTGGCCCAATTTATCCAAGTCTGTCGGCGCAGCTGGTGCCTTAAGCATCGCCGCAGTGTCTGCCCTCTTGCAGCCTCACATCCGTGGCATTCTGTGTTGACCGAGGCTGGGCAGCAGCCACAGTTCCGCTCACCTATGTTGTGGACAAGATATGGTGATTTAGACATATCGTTTTTCAGGCACTCTATGAGTGTCACCTTTCAGGGCTTCCTGAAGTCTCTGACGATTAATGTGTTTAAGTGGGTCCTCAGTCATTCTTATTGCCGTTATATCATGGCTACAATTTCCTGTTAATTTAAATGCAACTTGAGTTATTATTTATTTAAATCCAACCGAAAGTATCTAATTTAAACACTTTGTTAAACAACAGATCATGTCTGTTGCCATCTGAAAGTAAGCTTTGAAATTTGTACTGTGCATCAGTGCGTACTGTATGTTCATGTTACACAGGAGCGTTTGCATATTGGTAAGGCATCAGTTCTAAGTTATTGCTCCTGTTAGAATGGTTTATAATTAGTATTATAAATGTTTATATTTTACTGAAGTAACTTATTACTTGGAGTAATTGCTCTGTTCGTTGCCGTGTATTTCTTACCTTATATTAATATTTATGACAAAGTTCATGTTGTTTGTCATACCCCCCAAAACACGTTTTACATATTATGTGGATTGTGCTGACATCTACCGCCAGGTATTCCATATCAGCGACCTCAGTAGTCATTAGACATCGTGAGAAAGCAAAATGGGGCGCTCCGCGGAACTCACGGGCTTTGAACGTGATCAGGTGACTGGGTGTCATTTGTGTCATACGTCTCTACGCGAGATTTCCACACTCCTAAACATCCCTAGGTCCACTGTTTCCGGTGTGATAGTGAAGTGGAAACGTGAAGGGACATGTACAGCACAAAAGCGTACAGGCCTGTCTGTTGACTGTTGATTGTTGACTGACAGAGGCCGCCAACAGTTGAAAAGGGTCGTAATGTGTAATAGGCAGACATTTATCCACAGCATCACACAGTAATTCCAAACTGCATCAGGTTTCATTGCAAGTACTATGACAGTTAGGCTAGAGGTGAGAAGACTCGGATTTCACGGTCGAGCGGCTGCTCGTAAGCCACAGATCACGCCGGTGAATGCCAAACGACGCCTCGCTTGGTGTAAGGAGCGTAAACATTGGACGATTAAACAGTGGAAAAACGTTGTGTGGAGTGACGAATCACGGTACACAATGTGGCGGTCCGTTTTGGTGCCAGCATCACAGAACAGGCCTACATTGATGTTTTAAGCTCCTTCTTGCTTACCACTGTACAAGAGCAATTCGGGATGGTGATTGCATCTTCCAACAAAATCGGTATGTGTTGTTGCACGACAATAACATCACTGTAATCGACTGTCCTACTCAGAGTCCTGACATAAATCCTATAGAATACCTTTGGGATGTTTCGGAACGCCGACTTCGTGCCAGGCCTCACCGACCGACATCGATACGTCTGCCCAGCGCAGCACTTCGTGAAGAATAGGCTGCCATCTCCCAAGAATCCTTCCAGCACCTGATTGAACGTTGCCTGCGAGAGTGTATGCTGTCATCAAGGCTAAAGGTGGGCCAATACCATACTGAATTCCAGCATTACCGATAGAGGGCGCCACGAACTAGTAAGTCATTTTCAACCAGGTGCCCACCTGCTTTTGATCACATAGTGTCTGTATATGAATTAAACCTGTGAACGAAGCATCTGAAATCCCCTAGGTGCAGTCGTCCTGTAATGTCTTGTGACCACTTACGAAGCCGAAAATTCCTATTACAAAAACTCTGTGAAGTTTTAACCATAAAACCATTAGACCAGAGGTTCCAAATCTGTGAGTAATTAGCTCCTGAGGGATAAAATGAAATTTTGTTGGGATGGAAGGATAAAAGTAGACGGGTTCCATTGTGCTGAGTTCACAAATCAAAATTATTTTTAAAGTATGATAACGATTATAACTAATCATTAGACTGTAATACTGATTACATTTGTCGGCAATCATTAATTTCTTTCGAATACTAGTAAGTTGTGGCGAGCACTTTATCGATCACGCTTGTGACGGGTAAGTGATCATTGCTCTTGGTGGCATTTCCGAATGTGGTCTTCGCGTGGCAGGCGGATGATGAGTCAGTGATAGAGGCGCGCACGCGCGGGTAGAGCTTTCTGGCTATAGTGGTCCCAGTCGGTAACAAGTAGTAGTGCTTCCGTCGGCAGGCTGTGTGAGCGCGGTGTTCTCGGCAAGCACAGCTGTGTTTTAGGGTTTTGCATAGTGCAGAAGAGGGTAGTGCACCGTAGAGAGCAGCTACCATCAGGCGGCAGAGTTGACGGCATTGGGACCGTGCAGTCGAACATCAGCGCTGAGCGTGCCACTGAACTCTCAGAAACGATGCAGCTTGTGCATACGGTACACGTTCTCAACGTGGTACACGCTAGAGCACTACAGCCGCGTGGCTAATCCGCTTGAAAAGCTCTCATCCACATCACTCGCTACACACGTGCTTGGGGAAACTCTACATCACTGCATCCCACAGTGCTCACTCACGGAGTGATGGGCGAAAGCCGCGTGGCCTCGCCGTGCGGGTAAAAAAGCATAATCTCTACCTATGCAGCTTCTACCCAGCGTAGCAGAACTAATGGGACCGGCAAGTGGTGAGATGCTTTTATAATTAGAATTTCTTTTTAGCTGTCGACTTTACTTGTTTTCTAGGGAGAAGGTGTGCGCTGATACGTGAGATTCAGCAGGAGTCACCGCAATGTAAAGAAAATTAAAGTGATAACCAAAAAAAATGGCTCTGAACACTATGGGACTTAACTTCTGAGGTCATCAGTCTCCTAGAACTTAGAACTACTTAAACCTAACTAACCTAAGGACATCACACACATCCATGCCCGAGGCAGGATTCGAACCTGCGACCGTAGCGGTCGCGCGGTTCCAGACTGAAGCGCCTAGAACCGCTCGGCCACTACGGCCGGCAAAGTGATAACCGAATATTTAATGTTATCGAAGGTTATTTTTTCAGTTGTGGAACTGTATATTTACGTGAAATAATGATAGCTTTCAGTCACTGCTAAAATTGCACAGAATTTGGACATACATCGAACAGAACAAATTAAAAAGGCTTATGTTGAGAGTGTGACAAGAATATACTTCACCTTTGTTTATAATTAACTACAATCTATCACTCCAGCTACACCTTAGGATGTCATGAGTAATTTGAGCAAGTGAACTAGTAGAATTTGCAACATTTGATAAGATGTACAGAATGAGAAAGGAAGCGCAAGGTGTAGTAGTATTATTCGTATAGAGCTCTGTCTCGATAATTATTCGAATAAGTAGGTCATTCGAACACTTTTATTCACCCATAAACTGTCTACAATTTAAGTAACGAATAACGTATAATGCTATTGTATTTTCTTTGTTTACTTCTCGTACAAAATTAATATTTGCTCCATTAGCTCAATGCAGTTTCTTTTTTATACGTAAGTTATTAACGATTTGTCCAGAAATATTCCTTTGTGGCTCAGTGGCTTGAATTCCAAACTATACCACTTCGGCTTATGGTTCGATCCCCAGATGGTCCCATGAATTTCTCTGTACTTATATGTTCTTTCACCTATGACAGTGACAATTATGTCAAGTCAAACTGCATCGTATTTCAGATTACATGTTGAAATGTAGATCACCATATAACTAACTGCATGTGTTCAGAGGTGAAAGGAAGTCAAGGGTACACCACCATCATGCATAGTAAAGCACTGAGCTGCTTATACTATCCTTCAAAATACAAATGAAACATAAAATGCTTAAAGGTGGACAGCCTCAGCGGCTTGGTCTATATAGCACTAGGCGGCCGCAGTGCTAACCAGCCAATTTAGTCAGCCTGCTGATGGTCAGTCGTGAACGGTCTGCGGAGCGAGATGAACGGGGAATATCTTATGCCTTTTTTCGTAACAAATGTACTTCACTACAATTGCAAAAACTATTCTATCGTAGTTTTACCTGTTAATGAGCTGTTGATAAGTTCACTTCATAGATACTGGAGTATACATGAAAATTTTGTAACTTATCCATTTTTATGCAATCAGTTTTGCATGAAAGTGTCTTTAGTAAAAATTTACAAATATCGCAGTAAACCTCCTATTAACCAACGGAGTATTGATGCCGTGCGTCATTGTCGGAGACGAGGCATTTGGTATGTCTGAAAATTTAATGTGTCCATGTGCAGGTAGCGTTTACGGAGTACACATTGGCAAATAACTGAACAACGGAGAATTTTTCATCGCCCAATGGGTGTTCGAGATAAATTTGCATGGGCCGTAATAATTGCACGTTGTGTCTTTCAAAATAATGCACCAGAAATAGATGGCCAAATTTTAAAGACATATTGTGCATCCCTCCAGAACTGGACTTTCCCCCTAGCCCTACAGGCTGTCTCAAGCCGTCATGAAAATTGTTTCAGGAGACAAGGAAGGTTTGGCTGCTTCGACATGCGCACGGACACAGAAGACAGGCACGTATGTTCTCTACGAGACAGGGTGCTCCCAACTTTCAGCCTGGAGCAGCTGACTGTCGCAACGACCCAGTACGTCGGCTAAAGTGCATATTTTTAATGGCTGTCGCAGATGGCCTGCCCTGTCCTTTACTGTCTTACTACACTACCGACTTCATCCCCTTCATTTGTCTCTTCACTTGCCAATACGTCTCCCCTTCCCACTGATAAAATAACGCAAGAACACTATGTAAGCAGTCAATGTCGATAACACAGTTAACATATTTTTTAAGTTATTTATTTATTTTATTGACACGTCAAGTTCCGTAGTACCAAATTGAGGAACTAATCTCCAAGGTCACGGAACGTGTCAGTACATGAAATTACAACATGAAAGTAATAACAGATAAAAATAAAATGTTTTTTTGAACACGAAAAAAGTCAGTCCGTAATTTTAAGATAGCGCAATCAACAATACAACAAGTATTAGCTTAATTTTACAAGGATACAGAATAGGAGTGACCCATTAGGAAACTTTTCATTTTCGATCTCTGCTAAAATTTTTTAATTCGAGTGGTAGCTTATTGAAAGTGGATGGAGCAGTATACTGCACACCTTTATGGACAAAAGTTAAGGAAGTCTGATACAAATGCAGGTTTGATTTCTGCCAAGTATTAACTGAGTGAAAGCTGCTTATTCTTGGGAATATGCTGATATTGTTAGCAAGAAGTAAGGAATATATATAGTGAGAGACCAATGTCGAAATACCCAGACTCGTGAACAGGGATCGACAAGAGGTTCGTTAACTAACACCACTTATTGCCCGGACCGTCCGTTTCTGAGCAAAAAATATACTTTTAGAATAGGAAGATTTACCCCAAAATAAAATGCCATACGACATAAGCGAATGAAAATAAGCAGTTTTCGAGTCGAGTCGAGTCGAACGATCACTCACTCCAGATTCCATTCTAATAGTAAAAATGTCAGCATTAAGTCTCTGAACAAGATCCTGAACGTGGGCTTTCCACGACACTTTATTGTCTATCTAAACACCTACAAATTAGAACTGTTCATTTTCACTATTCATATGTCCACTCTGTGAAATAAAATCGTTATATTTTGTTGAACTGTGTGTTAGAAACTGTAAAACCTGAGTCTTACTGTGATTGATTATTTGTTTATTTTCTACAAACCATGAACCTAAGTCATGAACTGCACTATTTGAAACCGGGCCAATGTTGCATACAACATCCTTTACTACCAAGCTAGTATCATCAGCAAACAGAAATATTTTAGAGTTATTCGTAATATACTAGAAGGCATATCATTTATATAAATAAGGAACAGGAGTGGCCCCAACACTGATATCTGGGACAACCGCCCCCCCCCCCCGCCCCCACTTGACCGTACCCCACTCAGACCACACATCACAGCCAATTTTAACATTACGAATAATGATCTTTTGCTGTTTGTTGCTAAAGTAAGAGGTGAACCAGTTGTGAGCTACTCCCCGTGTTCCGTAACGGTCCCACTTCTGGAGTAATATTTTGTGATCAACACAACGAAACGTCTTAGTTAAATAAAAAAAAATACGCCTAGCATTCGAAACCTTTTGTTTAACCCAACCAGTACATCACAGAGAAAAGACAATATACCATTCTCAGCTGTTAAACGACTTCTAAAGCCGAACTGTACATTTGATAGCAAATCGTGTGATATAAGATGAATTACTCTTACGTACACACCTTTTTAATAACTGTACCAAACACTGGAGGCATAGAAATAACTCTAAAATTGTCTGTATTATCCCTTTTTATAAAGCGGCTTTCCTACTGAGTACTTTAATCGTTCAGGTAACTGATCATTCGTAAAAGAAAAATCACAAGCATGGTTAAATACAGGGCTAATATGTGCAGCATAGTACTATACAATGGGGGGCGTTATTGAATGGATTTTTTAGTATAAAGTTTCATTTTTATTTTTTCACTTGATGTTCGTCAGTGCCTTGTGCCTGGCGATAAGCTGCAGTGTCTCAGTCACGTTGCCCAAAACCGGATAGAACCACCCTGAAACTCACGTGTTGAACCATCAGCAGCTAAACTCACATGTTACTGAAGAGGTAACGCTACGGAACCAAGCGTCCTAAGATCTGACCGACCAAAAGGGTGGCTTGAAGGTGGTGAAGTGGGGGTGGAACCGCGGCCACCCGCTGGAAGCAGACACCCCGTTGACTCTCTTCTGCTGGCGTCTTCCGAACCGATCACACGCCCTCCTCACCTGCTCTCTTGGACGGCTGCCCATTCAGTCACGGCGGCTTCTCCAGGTCTACCTCTTTTTACGGCATTAATACTTCATAGAATTTAAACTATGTTTTATTCTTCACCTCAACGGGTGCCTACCGCTTTCCCCTCCTGGCCAACCCCGACGCAGTAACAGTACATTAACATTCTGCTAGGCATTCCATCATAACCATGAGAGTCCCTAATCTATAGAGATTTGATTATTGACTCACTCTCCCCCTTGTCTGTATCACAGAGGAGTATTTCAGAAGTCAATCTCGGAAAGGTCTTTGCCAAGAGACTTGTATGACTCCCTGTAGAAAGTCAATTTTTATTTAATTCATCAGCAATGCTCAGAAAATGATGGTTCAATACTGAATATACTGAAACTTCCTGGCAGATTAAAACTGTGTGCCGGACAGAGACTCGAACTCGGGACCTTTGCCTTTCTCGGGCAAGTGCTCCACCAACTGAGCTACCCAAGCACGACTAACGCCCCATCCTCACAGCTTTACTTCTGCCAGTTCCTCGTCTCCTACCATTCAAACTTTACAGAAGCTCTCCTGCGAACCCTGCAGAACTAGCACACCTGAAAGAAAGGATATTGCGGAGACATGGATTAGCCACAGCCTGGGGGATGTTTCCAGAATGAGATTTTCACTCTGCAGCGGAGTGTGCGCTGATATGAAACTTCCTGCCAGACTAAAACTGTGTGCCGAACCGAGACTCGAACTCGGGACCTAGTTCGAGTCTCGGTCCGGCACACAGTTTTAATCTGCCAGGAAGTTTCATATCAGCGCACACTCCGATGCAGAGTGAAAAACTCATACTGTACATACTGTATATCTGATTTATTAGTAACAGAAATATGTTTACTACAAACTGATCTTATATTGTCGAACTTGTGCTGCTGACCAGACACTTCCTTCACAACAGACCCTATGGTTTTAATTTAATCCTGTGAATTAGCTATTCTATTTGCATACCACATACTCTTTGCCTTCATAATAATATTTTTAAACACCTTACCGTACTGTTTGTAATGGGCTACTGTAGCTTGTGAGAACTTCTAACATTTTGATATAATTCCCACTTTGTTCTACATTATATCCTTACCCCACTAGTCAGCCACTTGGGCTGCCTATTACTGCTAGCACCCCGTTTAGAACGTTCTAATGGAAAGCAACTCTCAAAGAGTATGAGAAATGTGTTAAGGAAACGCGTTGTATTTATCATCTAAATTGTAGACACCATTAACATCCTGCCTCTTTTGTTCCTTGACAAGGTTTAAAAAACTCTCTATTGCTGTTGGATTAACTTTGCTACATAGTTTGTAATTATATGTGACATTTTTTTGAGCACAAAAGCGTTTTAGTGTTAAAATCTGTGCATCATTATCTGAAAGGCCATTCACCCTTTTACTAACAGAATGCCCATCTAGTAATGAAGATTGAATAAAAATATTGTCTTTGGCTGTGCTACTGTTCCCCTGCACCCTAGTTGGAAGAAACATAGTCTGCATCAGATCATATGAATTTAGGAGATCTATCAACATCCTTTTTCTTGCACCACCATATAGAAAACTAATATGGAAGTCACCACGTATAACTAATTTCTGGTACTTCCTACAAAGTGAATCAAAAACCCTCTCTAGCTTGAGCAGAAATGTTCTGAAGTCAGAGTTAGAGGACATATAAACAACAACAATTACGAGTTCAGTTTCACTAAATTCAACTGCCCCTGCACAATATTCAAGTATCTGATCAGCGCAGTGTCTATGGACTCAAATTGACTACTATTTTTACGTACATATCGACTCCCCCACGCTGCAAGGAACTCCTTTAAAAACAGCCAGCTAATATGTATCCTGGTAAAGGAAGCCTCTGAATTATCAAATTATTTAAGTGGTGATCCGGCATACCAATAATTTCAGAGTCAACATCTGTAAGCAGTTCACTAACTTTACCTCTAATATCTCTTACAAATTGATGAAATATGCTAATTCTTTCTCTACTTGGCCATATGACGTCCTCTGAAGGTGAGCCCTTAGTTAGAGGGACTTCCTTTAAGCAGGTATACCTATCAGCTGACTTCGATCGAAAAAAACGCGCTGCTCTGACACCAACTACTACAGGAATTTATCCATGAATGAGCCCACCAACACCCACTACAGTGTCACCTATAATCTTTGCCAGCCTCCCCTTTCCATACCTACTGAGTTGCAGGCCAAGCCTAGTGAAACCCGATCTATTGCTAGACCCAACTGGCTTCACTGAAATGTGATCCATGCCCCCTGCCATCAGCGCCCTCCCCAGCCCCATGATAATACACCTAACAGCCGCGTTAAGATGAGGCCGAACTTGATGCTGAAACAGCTGTACAAAATGCACATTAGTGTTACCAGCTTGAGAAGCTATCTTCACCAGGTCACTACCTACATCATATTCCCCATCCCTATCAAGAGCATTCCCTGCTCCACCCCCTAGCACTACCTTATTCTCCTTCTTAAAATTCCTGCATAACTCCCCTATGCTGTCAGTCACCTGAGCCAACCCTGCACTAGGCTTCGCAATGCTGGTGACCTGGTACTCACATTCCAACACTTCCTGCAACTGTTGACGCACACCCCAACTGTGCGAACTACCTAGCAGCAGAAACTTCCTCTTTCTGTTATACTTTGCAACACTATCAGATATGCGTCTCTCCATTGTATAATGCCACAATTTGTGATTGTAGTGGTACAAAATGAGTGAATCAAGCAAGAACTCGGTGTTTTCTAATGATTAACATCACACGATTTTTAACGTAAAGACTCCTGAAACGATAATGGGACTATTGGAAGTACAGAATCATCAACAAAGCTTTAAGATTAGTTCTGAGTGAGCTTACCATTAGAATTTGGATTAGTTTTTCGACCCGAGATTCGTCTATGCAACTGTGTAGACCTTTGAGATTCAAGTACATAAAAGAGTTCGTATCATTGCATCACAGTTACAATTTGTGTATCTCAGAAAGTGTCAAGAGACGATTCTCTGCCTTTCGGTGCTAACTGCTATATGTATATGTGAAGTCTGTTCTTACGAACATGTCCAAAAGATCAGACACCACCCATTCATATAACTGATACGCCACCTGGGCAATATATCCACCTTATTCAACGGGGATGCACAAATACGTCTGACCTTTTATGGGATTCCCATAGTGGCTAACAGTGAGTAAAATGGAAGGGGACTGCAGGCAGATGGCGCTCCGAGGGAATGTGGACCAGTCTTGAGGCATGCTGAGATAATCCGAGCTTTTGTGATGACGCTGTGTCCTGGATGGCACAGTGGTTAACGCACCTGCCTTCTAAGTCCTGTACACATTTTCGCTCGTCGCTGCTGAGTCCTCCAATGTTCCGCTGGCGATGACAGCAGTGATCCCCTTCAATTTACATACACAAGCTACCCACGATTTAAGAACAAGTAGTCCCAATGTTGAAGGGTTCATGACCACGAGAGATTTACAACAAAATTCAGCAATAGAATAGCCAAATAAATGTCAAAGAAATTGGGTCAGGACATTATGACGAAAAATGAAGATTATATTGGGAATGTGACTTGAGATTTGAAGTGGAGTCACAATTATTCGCCCAAATCTAAAATGAAATTGATGAGTTGTCAATTTTTTCTGGAGAAGATTATGAGTTGAAAGCCATACGTCGAAGTTATGGTGAAAGACAAATTGAGGAGCGCCTTGTATGCATAGTAGGTATTTGAATCTTTAAAATCAGAAATGGCTCATGTCCACACTTTTGAAAATGGAGATTATGTACCTTTCAAGGTAGCGACATTGATTGTAATAGAAATACCTCATGTTCGCGTAATGGTTTCCATGGTATGAGATTTTGCTGTGTTGTTCAGAAACACCAGTGACATTAGGCGTTCTACATTTAATGAGTGAAAATATCATTATCTTTGATTTCTTGTTGGTTTCCTTGGTAGTTTAGGTCGTTTTACAACGTTGATGTACATGAATGCTAAACAGATGACAGTCAGTAATATATGTAAACGTTATATGATGTGGTGCAACTAATATTAAACTCAGTTTTCATAACATTATTGCACTGTTTATCTGTCACTTATGTACTGTTACAGCATTTCTAATACGAGCGATGTAGGATCACCAAGAACGATAACGAAAGACTTTCACAGTGAATGTAGATGCGATACTATAAAGGAAATGAGGCTGAAGAACAGAAAATAGTCAAACCACAAGGGGAAAGACGTTGTGACCAAGCTCATTGTTTACAATGCATCACATACTGTGCACTATTTTGCTATTGATACATTAATGAGTCGCACCAAAGCACCATCTGTTGCTGTTCTTTTAGTGCAGAAACCCACACGTCCACACCTTTGAGCAGTAACCCCTCATGTCCAGTAGCTACAAATATTATGTTTAGGTTCCTACAACAGGAGTATGCAACATTTTGGGCCTAGAATAACATACCATGTAGTAGAAAATGTGCGATATTTCTCAATAATCTTCAATTATTAGCCTTTCTAACAATAACGTTTTTGCTTCTTCTGGAAAATATGTGGAACCGGACATAAGGTCTTTCTCATTTTTTCAATACATTTTCTTTAGTGTCACAATGGTAAATCTCCATACATCAAGTAAGGTTCCTGATGAGAAAATGATCTGAAAACTAGGTTGAAAGTAACAAAATGTGTTTTTGTTTAATTAATGACGAATAATTGGAGCTATAAATGCCTTTGAGTTTCAGTTTTACCTATCGTCCCTAACACTTTTATTCACAGATGACGAATAAGTGTTTTTATTTGTGTAAAGGAATAATGTTTCAAATAATATACGTTATTTGTGAATAATGAATAACAGTTTATATTTGTATTTGTTATTTGTCATTCGTATAAATTTCACCCACGTCTGGTGCTAATCGAATCGCACAGTGCATGCACACACTGCAAATTCGCAACTTGTGTGCAACTGAGTGCATGTGCGTGAAGTGCGCGTGCCTCTCGCGGTAGTACCAGCCGCGTGTACATGCGCTCACGCTGTTGTCATTAGCGTCGGTAGTCTTCGGTCACTTCCGCTAACGTTCGTGAAGTGTGTTAGCGCTCTTACTCATGTACCACAGACGCGTGGGGGCTAAGGGGATGGGGCATGTGGCTGTAGGGCTCTGCTATATGGGATCGGAGCGCGCTCCTGCAGCAATTGTCGGCTGTACCTGGCTCGCTCATCACACCGTTTACGGAAACTGACAGGCGTAAAATTTCTACGTTGGATCTATTAAAACGCATATTTGCTCCCTTATCCATACGCTAGTCATGTAGTTCTGACTGTAGCTTACACAAATAAAAACTTCCGTATCCACGGACATGTTGTAACGCAAAAACGAGAGTACCAGATCCTGTCAGTAAGGACAACGGCTGATAAAAGTTTCATTACAAATAGTGCGATACAAATTTACAGTTGTTCTCTACCTAAGGTAAAATCGTAAGTTATTCCTGTTTCAACACCGCTCCTAGTCAGCTGCAGAATCTTTACAACATGTGAAATACACCCAACATGAAACAAGAAAGTGCAATATATCTTACTGTAAGTAGCGCAAGCTATCTTGTAGATTAAGCCAATAGAACAAGCTCACTCCTCAGAAAGAGTGCATTTATGTTTCCATAACAACGAATATAGTTTTATTAAATTAATGAGAAAGTACATGAACGTATTTGAAAAGGTGAAGGCTAGTGGAAAAATTTCTTTGATCCTTTGAGAAGCGAACAAGCAATACATCGCCCCATACCTTACATGTCTACAACGCCACTCATTCTGTTATCCCGAAACTTACTGTGTTGTGTCTACACTTTGCAGCGTACCGTGTCCCGAAAGCTTTATTCGTAGATAAGTTATTAACCGACATTTAATTATTAAGACATAGCAAGAACATTGCATTTGTTATGGATTGTCATTCCGCCATTGACTTGAAATGGCATACTTTCGTAACACACAACTTATAATAATTCTTTAACCATCAATTTAAGTTTCCGTCATTTTATTACAACATATCATACAATTTTTGCGGTTTTTTTACAGAACTTCAATTTATTAATGTTGAGAAACGGTATCTTTGAATATGGGATTCAACTGAATTCCAATATGGCGTCTCGTGAATCTGTAGGTGGCGTTCTTCCATACACTGGTCAACGTCCAAACGCACTGTTGGAATATATGTCACATAGGTATTGCTTCGCATGTTCGGAAAGACTTCCCAACATGCTTTTCTCCACGATATGACGTCAGAAACTCAGCACGCCCAACGCTCTACGATCGAATGCACGGTCCGCGTGCCGACGCTTTAAGCTACAGGGCTCGTTCTCCAAATAAGAAGCGTGAAATCATCGAGAGGGTTCCCTAGCCAGGATCGCAGCGGCTGTATTTATCTCTGCAGTGCTGTGATTTGGAAGAAACTGTTGCGAGATCGGTACAGTAGTTGGGATGTCCATTCAAACTTGCACTATCTTATGTTGTAGTTCTCACAATGGAATTCGATCAGCTTACTTGGAGCGGAATGCATCATTGTTAGAATGGCGAGAACTCGCTTTTATTCTTTCATAAATAATCTGATTCGTTCTAGGGAGCCGAAGAACCTGTGTCATCCTGGTTTCCGATCTGTCGAATTGTGGTTCATTGAATGGCCACTGAGAGTGCAGCGCAGTCTAAGCTAAGCTTTATTTAGAATGAAGTGTGACTTCAAGTAATATGTGTTTGGCTGCCTTTGACGCAGGGAAGTGTGTCATTTACCAAACGTTTCTGTGTAATTCTGACCCTAGTATTGTTACAAATAAATTAATATATGGTTAATTGGTATTTCTTTGTTTCTGCCCTGTAACTTTCCTGAGCCGTTACAAAATTACTTCAAGCAAAATATTTTAAAATCTGGTGGCTCGTTCAGCTATTGCCGTTCTGTAATGATTTGAAGGCTGTCTTCAAGTTTTAAGTACGCTCGGGTGTTGAAGTTAGGATGTGTTGTTGTATTGTATGTTTGTCTTATTAGTGCTTGTGCTTATTTATTGCACTGCAAAGGCCTTGCAATTACAGCGGTTATGTGGAAGTTGTGGGGTACGCTCTAGTAAACAAAGGTGATCTGTAGCGCCCACACGGCATCCGGGGCTTTCGCTTTGTACAGCAGAGGTTGCATGGTCGTGGGTTCTAGAAATTACAGTTGCAAACAATGTATTTGGCTTTCTTTAAGGATCATCTTTCAAGCATTGATGGTTTATTGTGTTAAAGTTCTTGCATCAACACTAAGGATGTCTTCTTTGCTTGAAGGATTCATTTAAATAAGTTAAGGTTTCTAGCTCTGAGCTAAATAAATACTTTTGGCTGCAGTTGCTTTAACTAAAGCCATATTGATTAAATTAGTTTTTTTCTGTCGTTCATTGCGGCGTGTTGTATTGTACAAAAATGTTAAATCTGCTTCCATACTCCGAGTTTTTTCTTTTTTTTTTTTTACTATTTAAATAAATTTGTTTGAAGCCCCTTACTACTCCACCACCTAGCTCCCTATCATATCAACTGACATTAACGCGTCATCCAATGTTGTTGAGGTTACAACACGTGAAAAGGAACTGAGCCACGTCTTCCTCACGTAGTCCACCCACTAAATACATACTTCTTTCTGTGCTTCTATGACATTAAAACTGAGACAAGGACTTCACATATGCATAAATATGCAATGAAAAATGCCTTTTACAAGTTGTGGTTAGTCCCCTTAATGAACCAGAAATCGCTTTATTACTTATTTTGAAACAATAAGCAAACTACTTGATGACACAAAAAAACACTAACTATGTGATAATCAAAATATCTACGGGTGTGCTGCCGGTCTATATTGTCCAACGGGCACAATATTTCGGTGAACATACATGTCGCCATCATCAGGTGAACAGGAGCTCAGTCTGTCAGTTCACCTGATGATGGCGACATGTATGATCGCCGAAATATTGTGCCCGTTGGACACTATAGACCGGCAGCACACCCGTGGATATTTTGATTATCAAATACGCCGGGAGAAACTTATGAATCACACTAACTATGTGATGGCTACAACAATGTTGTAGGCCCTACCCAGTATTATTATTATTATTGTTATTGTTGTTAGTGGTAGTGATTATACACAGAACCCTGCAGCTTGAAGTTCTCCAACATCTGCCAGTTCAGAGGTAACGACTCCAAGAATCAAGTGGTTTAGTGCCCATATTTTAGGTTCATTGACTTTAAAAAGGGGTGCAGAGAAAGGGTCAAACAAATTTAGGTAGGAAGAGGAGTGGTGCTGAGGAACCATGCTTTGCAAGAAGTGTCTACACTGAGAATTGCTTCATCATGCTATAAAACAAGGTTCTCAGGAGAATAAGCAATACCAACTGTGTCACTGACTCATTAGTTCATTGTTTAATAAAACACTAACAAAGACTAAATATCACTTATCTTTCACCATTTCAAAAATAAAATTGTTCAGAGAAAATTATTTTTTATCCTAAGTTTTAGTTAGGTGCTAATGGCGAGGATGGTGGGAGGTATGATTATTAACTAATATTTGATTACATTCATGGGTGATGTCCTGTGAACTGTTGGGAGTCACTGCATTATAAGGAAGTTCGGACTAACGAAATCTAACTCCTATTAGACGCAAAGGAAAGTTAATGGTTTATTGACCTAGATGTGGATTAGTAATAAATGTAAAAACAAAAGACATGTGGTAAAGTGGCCTGGTCTCCTGACCTTCATTTCTTACATATTCCGACCTCACCATCGTATTCTGCATATCAAGACGTTTCATTCAAACCCAAACTTGGTAGGGTAGAGTCAATTTTACATATTTTCATTTAATCTATATGCATATCTAATAAATAAATCGCAAGTGCATCCTGAGATGAAAAAGTCGAAGCTGGCGTACACAAACATTCAAGACACGACGGCCACAGAAGTTTTTAATCGGTGGAGGCAACCAGCTCACTGGAAAGTCCATAGGAGGGTGAGTTAGCACACAGCTGCGCCGGCCGGCAAACTGCCCATGGACCAAAACAGTTTTGGCCAGAGGAATGGAATAATGGCCTGTGTGTTCACCTTAAAAGCAAAAGTCACTGTATTGTTTGGGCGAGCCCCAGCATACGCACTTTTTTGATGGATCTAGTGCGCAGTTTCAGAGTTCTCACACGTGGACAGTAAACACCTAACGCAGATGCTATATATTTCTGGATTGGTCAGCTTAGCCATTCTCCCATTTGTAAGAGTAACGCTGATTGGTGGACTATTTCTGACGCAGTGAGCCGGAGGAGTGAGGGAAAGACAGCGGATGATATACCCTTTCGCGTTTTGCGTGGAGGGAAGTCGTTCCGGTGGGGCTCTTGTAGCGAGAACAAGTGGCGGGAGCGAGTGCGCTCGTGTTAGTACGCAGAGAGCGAGGAACAAAGTCTCTGCTCAGTACTGCACTGAGAGAGCACCTCTGTCGCTAGCGAATTGGAGTGATATTCTACTTGAGTCGCTCGCGATTAAGCGTTTGTTCTCCGTGTTGTCCCTAACACTTAATGTGCGGTGTGAACACAGACAGAGTATTAGTTAGCGCCTGTAAGCGAACTTTGAGTGGCATCGCGGTGGACTGGTTACCTGACCGGTGTACCACGCCAATAGTTAGACTAGGGACAGATAGGAGTCCTTGACTTCATCAAGGCGTAGTGAGAGTTCGATTGGCGAAGATCAATCCAGATAGAAGGAGATAGTTTTGTTATTATTCAGCGGCGATCGACACAGGCAGCTGTCGTCGCAGCTCACGGTATTTTGCGCTACAGCGTAGGCGAGTACCATTACCTCCATTAGAAATAACATCCTTCATTCACGTCACTCCATTACATTTCTCATGCGACAGCCTCGACCGTACTTAGAAAAATTCAATCGGATAATTATTCAAGTTGAGTAGGTGCGGCTCCCAGCCATTCTGCCGAGTAAATCACATACTTAAAGAAAATGGATAAAAGAGCTTTCACACACTTTGTATATAAATGTCATTAACAGGATTCCTATCCATAAGAGGTAACCTCCTATTCCGAAAAGATCCCGGAAATTTGTGTATCAGTTTATAAGTAAAAGTTTCACTTGATTTTCTTAAATTTTGCAATAAATATCATTTTCCGTTCGTCTAATGGTATTCTTACACTAACTAGCAATACTCCAGTACCCAATTATCCAACTGGGTATGTAAGAAAATATAATATTTTTGTGTCTTTTCATTACAGCGGACGACTCCAGAAGATATTTATTGCTGAAAGTTTTTCAGGCATTTCCTTTTGGTACGATACAAGCGTCTGTCTGATTTCTGTAGTAGTGTGGGGTGGAAATTGCTTCATGCAGGAGCTGAAGGGTACTTGTCAGGTCAATTCGTTGCGCGACTCGTCAACATAACACCCACACACTGACAATGTGTTGAAGAAATAATGCACGTATAGTTGAACTGATTGAAAAACACTTCACTTAAGATACGCAGAGACGGAATTCTTGACAGAAGTTAGAAAATCAAAGAAGAAGTGTGAGGCGCACAATTGTCTTCTTTCCAATATGTTGCCTTGATTTCCTCTCCTCTTCTATTATCTTTAAGAAAGAGCGGCACTTCCACCGAAAATCCTTAATTATTTATTACATTTATTACGGTCTCCCTCCTCCCCTTCAATTCTTCCCGTCTAAGGCAACACGGAAGTTATTCTTTTCTATTACGCCACAAGTCCCAATCACTCTGTATTATCTTGCACTAATAACATTTACCAATTATTCGCTTTAGTCGCTGATTTTGGAGACAATATATTATTTCGCATCTTACTAGTACATTACGTTTCGCACTCATCTGTAGCACATTACAAAAGCTTTGATTACCTTCTTACCCTGTATTTCACACTGTGCTGTGGCAAGAGACGAAAGCAACTACCTTCTCGGTAGGACGGAATTTAAAACATCCAGCTTCCCCGAAAAGGCCAACAGATGTATTAACGTGCAGTAATTAAAACGTTGTAACGATCATACACAAAAACGAATGTCATCGGATCCATATGTAGTAATGGCAAAAAAAAAAAAAATAATGAACATCGAATAAACACGGTGAGTGTAATGACGCACTTTCCAATCACAGAAAGTCCAATTAAAATGCTGAATATTTAACAAATGACCTTTCACCTCATATTCCAATTTGAGTGTATACACTGGGGATAACCGATAAAATCATGCAAAAGCCGATTCTAAACAAACCGTAGTACTTTTGTCTTTTACCGATGAAAGCAAAGCGGCATTTTAGAAGTTGTAGCCGACAGCTGATTGTGAAAGCACTCTTCACATGAAGAAACTGTAGCCAATGGCCATCGTAGTGTTTTCATCTGAATAGAGGCTGCTATACAATTTAAGAAACTGCTGTATCCCCTCCTCCTACCTCGCATCTCAATTAGTAAACTCTTTGACAGAAAAACCTTTCAGTACATATGATTTTTAGGTCAGGGTAAAGTTGTGTTAACGTAAATGCCTAATAGTAAAGCATACAGTTTTAACAAATTTAGAATAGTTCCATCTTTCATAATAAATGAGGAGAATAATTTCTCCCCATACGTCTTCGAACGACTTCCCTTTGAAATATATAAATAGTACATTTGAGGTAAATGAGTTTCTGGATGAAATTGGCCACCGTCGGGCAACGTATTTTCTACATGTCTGAACACTTTAACAGGGGTAAAAGGTTAACTGAAACTGAAATGTTGCTTGAATTAACCTGAATACAGTTGCATATGTCATCGCAGTTCTCGTAGATAACTTTTTATAGCTCAAGAAGTTCTGTATAATAAGGTTCGGTGTCCACAGGAGAAAGAGTGAACACAGGTTCGATAGTGACAAATCAAATCATCCTGCCACCTATTTTCTAGAACAGTAATATCTGACGTTTTAAGAGACTGAATAACCTTTCTTCGTTGGCGTTCTATAGGAGCAGAGCTTTGTCTTGAGGGACTATGGTATTTCAGTTAGCGTTTTACTTAGTTGGTTCAAATGGCTCTGAGCACTATGGGACTTAACATCTGAGGTCATCAGTCCCCTGGAACTGAGAAATACTTGAACCTAACTAACCTAAGGACATCACACACATCCATGCCCCAGGCAGGATTCGAACCTGCGACCGTAGCGGTCACGCGGTTCGAGACTGAAGCGGCTAGAACCGCACGGCCACACCGGCCGGCGTTTTACTTACAAGGGAACCTCCCCATCGCACCCCCCCCCCCCCCTCAGATTTCGTTACAAGTTGTCACAGTGGATAGGCCTTGAAAAACTGAACACAGATCAATTGAGAAAACAGGAAGAAGTTGTGTGGAACTGTGAAAAAATAAGCAAAATATACAAACTGAGTAGTTCATGGTAAGATAGGCAACATTAAGGACACTGGGACCGCAGCAGCGCCGTGGTCTCGTGGTAACGTGAGCAGCTGCGGAACGAAAGGTCCTTGGTTCAAATTTTCCATCGAGTGCAAACTTTAATTTTTTATTTTCAGTTTATGTGACAAACTCTTATGTTTTCATCACTTTTTTGGGAGTGATTATCACATCCACAAGAAAACCTAAATCGGGCAAGGTAGAAGAATCTTTTTACCCATTCGCCAAGTGTACAAGTTAGGTGGGTCGACAACATATTCCTGTCATATGACGCACATGCCGTCACCAGTGTCGTATAGAATATATCAGATGTGTTTTCCTGTGGAGGAGTCGGTTAACCTATGACCTTGTGATCAAATGTTTTCGGTTCCGATTGGAGAGGCACGTCCTTTCGTCTACTAATCGCACGGTTTTGCGATGCGGTCGCAAAACACAGACACTAAACTTATTACAGTGAACAGAGACGTCAATGAACGAACGGACAGATAATAACTATGCAAAAATAAAGAAAGTAAAATTTTCGCTCGTGGGAAGACTTGTACCAAGGATCTTTCCTTTTGCAGCTGCTCACTCTACCACGGGACCACGGCACTCCTGCGCTCACGTACTCCTTTATGTTGCTTATGTGGCCAAGACTGATGACCAGTTTGTATATTTTGCTTATTTTTTTCACAGTTCCACACAACTTCTTCCTGTTTTCTCAACTGATTTGTGTTCAGTTTATCAAGGCCTATCCACTGTGCCAAGTTATAACTAAATCTGAGGGGGGTTGCGATGGGGAGGTTCCCTTGTTAGTATGAGATTATTCAGTCTGCTGTGGCCCAGTAGAAATTTTCTTTGGAACAGATAGCAAAGTCTGCAAACAGTGACTTTATATGGCAATAATTTATTGCGGCACGAAGTGTTGAGACGAAGTTCTTATTTTCGGCAAAAGGTAGTGGATATATTATTCTTAAGTAGTAGTAGGATCCGTGGAATGTTAATGCTTAGCGCTTCACTTCGTGGAAGCGCACCTTTGTGCGGTACCAGAGCAGAAAAGACAAAGTATCCCGAATGGTGCTACTCGTTCAATTTTTGTTCTTCGGGCTTGGTTATGACACAAGCTGCAGATTGATTTTCGTTGTTTTTTTTTTTTTTTCTTTTTTTTTTTTTTTTTAAGGACGATGCTGTATATCTTAGTATGGTTTGGCCAGTTTTTGATTAAGCAGAACATATAAAGACAAGACACTCCACACTAGTGCTGCATGTTGAGATGTAGAGCGGTATGTCTTAGTAATTTATGACGCCAGTCTGGTGCTCAACGATTTATTGTGTAGCACATGTATTTTGTTTCATACAACATATTTTGCGCAGGTTATTGTATCTTCACCGAATAGCGTCGATGGTATGCCATCAGCGGACAGCAATACGGAGAAGTAATCAACTTGTCGCCTCGATAGGAGGAGGAGTATAGACACTGAGGTATACGACTGCAGATGCCGCCAAAACGCGCATCTCACAGGAGTAAACCATTTGGCTCTCGGCTGCTTTAAACAACCTCGCATCGCTGCCGGAAGCCATCTCGAGTATTTCATAATGGTTCAAATGGCTCTGAGCATTATGGGACTTAACATCTGAGGTCATCAGTCTGCTAGAACTTAGAACTACTTAAACCTAACTAACCTAAGGACATCATACACATCCATGCCTGAGGCAGGATTCGAACCTGCGACCGTAGCAGCCGCGCCGTTCCAGACTGAAGCGCCTAGAACCGCTCGGACACTGCGGCCGGCATATTGCCTATTTACACACAGCAAAGCCTTACACGTCATTATATAATTGTGTTGACTGCTTCAGTCTGAGCGCGGAATTCGACTTGGATACAACTGGGACTGTTTGTCTCTTGCTTACGACGGACTTGGCATCAGCTTCCAATTTTAAGGATGAATTCGTGCATTGTACGATCTGTGAATGTGTCACTCACTCATTTGAACTTCACCCTGAGCACAATATCGAGGGTCTCGAATATCGTTATGGTAAAGAACATTTTTTTTCTTTATTGTGATTTCATTCCCCTGCCTCATATGGGCAGGGGAGGGCTGTCAGAGGCATAATCCGCCGCTCTTCAGCCGAGTGACATGGCAACTAAAATAAGAATAAAATGTTACATACATGAGGTGATAAAAAAGGGGAACATAAAACAGAGTAAAGGGAGAAAATGAAGGTAAAAAGAGACTGACATGGAGACATTCATGGGGGACAGTCAAAAAAGTCACCAGAAAGTTAAAAAAAAACACAGTTGGCGATTCTTAAAACACAGAGAAGACACTGAATGGACATGCACTGTTTAAAAGTCGGCCACAGTATTAAAAACACTTCAGAACAACACACTTAAAACCCACTTGTAGCACACACGATGAAGATGAAAACTGCCAGGTGGGACCTGCCGAGGGAAAGGTCAGAGAGGATGGAAAAGGAGGGGAGAGCAAGCGTCAGCAGGGGAAGCAGAGGGATGATGAGAGTAGGGGCGCCAGTGGGTACACGGAGAGGCAGGAGACATGTGGGGTGGGAGATGAAGAGGAAAGGAGGGAGTGCAGAGACACTGAAAGGGGGCACAAGAGAGGGAGGGGCTGGAGGAGGGGGAAGCCGCTCAGGAGGAGAGAGGGGGAGGAGAGGGAGCCCTGAGGAGGCAGGAAGATGGGGTTAGAGTTGGTAGGAAGGGTAGATGTCAGGGTGAAGCTCATCATCTAGGAGGGGTAGACGGTGGAAATTGCGTTGGGAAACGAGATGGAGAGTGTGGAAATGGAGAGAGGGTGGGACACAACGGTAAAAGCGCGGTAACTGTTAGGGGGTGGAGAGGAATGGAGACACCAGGGGGCAAGACGGCAGACAATATATAGTGTGCGGATGTGTTCAAGGAAAAGGAGAAGCAGGGAGAAGGGAATGAGGTTGTAGAGGATGCGTGTGGGGGACGTAAGGCAGATGCGGAAAGCGAGGCGGAGCACATGGCGTTCTAGGATTTGGAGGGCTTTATAGAACCAGGGAGGGGTGGAAATCCAAGCTATTCTGGCATAACAGAGGAAGAGGGCAGATCAAGGATTTGTAGGTGTGAAGGATGGTGGAAGGATGCAGACCCCATGTCCGGCCACACAGGAGTTTCAGGAGGCGGAGGCGGTTGTGAGCTTTGTTTTGGATGGTAAGGAGATGGGGAGTCTAGGTGAGGTGGCGGTCGAGTGTGAGGCCAAGGTATTTGAGGGTAGGAGTGAGGTGGATAGGACGGCCGTAAATGGTGAGGTAGAAATCATGGAGGCGGAAGGAGCAGGTAGTGCGGCCTATGATGATCGCCTGGGTCTTGGAGGGATCGATATAGAGGAGCCACTGGTTGCACGAAGCGGTGAATTGGTCAAGGTTGGTTTGGATGGTACGTTGGGACCGTTGAAGGGTAGGATTAAGGGCTAGGAAGGTGGTGTCATCAGCAAATAGGAGGAGATGAACAGGCGGGGGAGGTTTGGGCATAGCAGTAGTCTACAGGAGATAGAGGAGAGGGGAAAGGACAGAACCTTGGGGCCTGCCGGCAGAGGGATATAAAGTATGGGAGTCGGAATTGTGGATAGTCACATAGGAGGGACGATGGGAGAGGAAGGAAGCAATGAGACGGACGAAGTTGATGGGAAGAGCATAGGTCTGGAGTTTGATGAGGAGCCCAGGATGCCAGTCACGGTCATAGGCGTTCTGGAGATCAAGGGAAACAAAGATAGCGGAGGGACAGGAGTTAAGTTGGACAGAAAGAAGATTGATGAGATTAAGGAGCTGGTCGTCGGCAAAGAAGGAAGGCCGGAAGCCACATTGGGTAAGGGGAAGGAGGTGGTGCTGGTTAAGGTAGGTGGCGGTGAATACGGTGAGAGAGGATGGCCTCGAAGACCTTACTGGAGGTGAGGCGGATGGGACGATAGGAAGAGGTATCAGAGGGGGGTTTGTTAGGTTTAGGGAACAGCAGGACATGGGAAGTCTTCCACAGGTCGGGGTAAAATCCAGTGGAGAGGAGGACATTGTACAGAGTAGCAAGGACAGACAGGAAGGATGGGTGGGGGGCATTCCTTGAGGTGGCGGTAGGTGACGCCATCATGACCAGGGGCGGTGTTGCGTTTGGAGAGGAGGACGAGTGTGATGTCATGTGCAGTGATGGGAGTGTTGATGTCTGAGGGGGGTAACCGATACAAGTACTGGAAGCTAGGGGCGAGGATGGGGACAGAGGTGTCGATGCGGTCATGGACGGTGGGGAAGAGGGAGTAATCAAAATGGGGATCGTCAGGAATGGAGAAGACCTCGGATAGAATCGTAAAGAAAAAATTTATTAGTATTTATTGGGATTCGACGGATCACAAAAGCGGTGGGAACTGTATCGGCTATATGAATTCGCGTGTTCGTATAGTTGATAGCCTTCAATGGCTAACGAATCCACAAGGCAATGAATCTCTGACCTTCATTGCGGCTGCACAACATCGTTCGACCTCCAACGGGAATCTAAAAATTAGTAAGATTGGAGTACATGGGCGGTGGCTGCGGAAGGTGGTGCTAGGTGTGTGTCGGCTGGGGAGTGTGCTGAGACAGTTCGTGCATTTATGATTAACATTGTGTGCGGATGGCGTTATGGTTAATACAAATGCCTACTAAGCAGGAGATGCCGGATTCGAATCTCATTCACTTTTTCACTCGGCGCCGCTCATTTCGCAAAAGTTCCGATGCAGGAGATATCAACAGTTCCTTTGTTTTCCTTTCTACAGTCCACCTTCACTTTTTCCGCACGGTGAAGCAAACAATACTGCTGACCCATTTTGCTGATGGACCTCTCTTCAAGTAATACTATTTCTGAAGTAGTCCAAAACTGTACCCTTCTGAGTTAGGTTTCTTTATCACCTACAGTTTATTGTCCGTGCGCTCTGCACAACAAACACATGTCGTCGACCCACCTACAATGCAGTCAGCGCGAGAAACAGCTTCACCAATCTTTCGCTACGTAGATCACTGATCTGCGTGACGTAAAAAGAAAGTGTAAGTTCTTCAATTCTAACTATAAGCTTTTGTAAGCGAATTCACTGATTCGGAACATTCTAATGTGGCTACCTCCGGATCTGGAGTTCAGCACTAAAGCTTGAAGAACTTCCGACTCCAGCCTGAACGATGTAGCTAGGTCATTGGCATACTATGAGCTTGGGCGAACAAAAACAACACTGCAAGGACACCTGATGCGATTGCTTGAAGTGCAAAACGTGGACGAATCTCTTTTTGAAAAAAATCGTTACACTTACCACAGTGAAACCAAGTGCATAAATAATGAGGTGGACGCTTTGAACCAATATTTAAGCCAGTGTGATCCGCAAGCTAAACAATAACCAAAAGAGGAACTTTTCTGACGGTTTCACATGGTTGTATGAATGTTCTGTGTATTACACTCAAGCGTGGGGAAGCTATGTGGAACACTTGAAATATTACGATCCACCTCCATCGTTGATGACAAACTTTGTATATTAATATATAACACATGTGATTGTTGTTGTCTTTGAAGCTGGGGACAGCCGTCGCGGTGGCCGTGCGGTTCTAGGCGCTGCAGTCTGGAACCGCGGGACTGCTACGGTCGCAGGTTCGAATCCTGCCTCGGGCATGGATGTGTGTGATGTCCTTAGGTTAGTTAGGTTTAGGTAGTTCTAAGTTCTAGGGGACTGATGACCTAAGATGTTAAGTCCCATAGTGCTCAGAGCCATTTGAACCATTTGATGCTGGGGACGTTTTGAGATCGATGTACATTATTTTCTTGGTACTAATTTCAGCCGTTGTCGGTAACAACATTTCAAACTCAAATTTAATCCGGTTACATAAGTCTAGGATTAGTGAAATGCCTTCTGTTCAGTGCAGTGCTGTGACAGTCAAGCCATAAAGTTCACAGTAAGGGTGAGAGAGAACAAGTTACTCTCTCACCTATTTTTCGCATACGGAAAAAAGATTTTTTTACAACCTGAAGCGCCCTGAGCGAGACTCTAGAAAGTTAACGGCCTGAGCAGATGTTGACGGAGCCTGCTAGGGCGCCAAAAGCATTAGGTATTTTTATGATTCTTACCTCATAGAAACGGCTTGTTGGAAGTTAAAAGCAAATCTTGCCAGACAGGCCCACAGCCATACAGGGCCATCAGGGCAGCCCCTAATCAAGACAGGACTCCATGAGAACAATGCCACACTACCTGCTGTGGCGCCAGCAGAAGCTTGAGTTGGGCCGACAGTCTAAAGGAACGTGCCTACACGGTGGTGTAGTACACCGGGCATTGTGTGCAGAGCCACGTGTAATAAAAATTCACATGTTTTCTTTTTCGCCAATGGAACAAACAGTCCAGTGGACCACTTCCCTCGGCTGCCTGGGTTCTGTAAGAAAACTCCTGCATCTGAGAAACGTTTAGAGATAGATTCTTTATTACTCCCCATAGCTAGGACTAGCCATCTCCAAGGCACACGCGATCTAGATAAAGATCTTTGAGATTGTATCTATTTGCTTAAGGCCATGGGAAGAGACACGACTTTGGAGAGAATCATCTCTTCCCCCTCTACGAAAACTCAAAAAAGCCAGTAATTGGCAGTTCCTTTTTTTTCAGAGATGCGGGCTTCTTAACTCTTGCCTTTGTTCGACATGAGTTTGCGCTGTCGTATGGTAGGGGAGATTTAGCGCCTCTGGAGCCCTGTGATTGGCTCAAGACGGGATGTCGTTCATGTATTTTGCAGGGAAACGGAATTTTTTTTCTACAGTGATGTGAAGCTCTCGGATCCGGGACTTTGGTCTGGCAAGCACTTCTAGTCGAAGCTCTGGTATGTGTGTTTGGTACTTGGGATCTGTCCTGAGACTGACTTCACTTGCGAGTAGTTTAGACTGGGGATCATGTGGTGAAGTACTTACTGTACCGACAATGTGACTTCAAACGTCTCGGACTAGTCGTTTGCCATGGGCACACTTATTCGTTTTTGGTTTACCAGTCTTCAGATTTGGTATCCTTGTGCTCTCTGCCATATAAGTGAGCCAAATGGGTTCTTGGTACAACCAGCGAACTGGTGTGTCACACACTAAAATCTATGGTGATTTCAGGGCTCTGGTAGAGAACAAATTGCGATCCGTGTGCCTGATCACTATACTGTGAGATTTTTGCATTTCTTTCATGGCCGCGATCTATTCACAGGTGCCGCCTCCACGCCTCACCTCCTCCAATGCACACGTCTCGCCAGCTATAAGTCACGCTCAGCTGCATCTATGTAGTGAAACGTCAATAGATTTGATCAATCAAAGTCTGCTCAGCGTCAGATCAATTCAGATTGCGTTATCCACATTATTAGGGGCAGAATACTTGACTTACTGATCACCTAGTTAAAACTGTCTTTGCCACCCAGTGGAGTAGTAAATAACCTGTTAGTTGTTTAGGGTATTCAATCTATAACTTGTTTAGTACAAATCATATCCTGTTTAAAAACATAAATGTTTTTAGAACACTAAATTTTGGCAACATTCTCAATCAATATAAATATTCTCATCAGAGTTACCTTTCAAGGATTTCTCTTGAGTCTCATGTGGTGCCACTGTCATGCTGGTGGAAGCACATCGTTTAAGAAAATGAAAGTTAGACCTCACTATTTTCAAGTTTACATCTTTGTGCTTTATTTGGCTGACTGGTGTGTAGACCCCGCTGCAGTACTTCCATAATCTTTTTCGTAGCAAAGTTTTTTTCATTTGCAAGTTTTTCTGCAATTCCCATGTGATTATAAGTGTGCGAGTAACGTAAGTTGGTGTCTTGCGTTGATTCTCCGTGTGGCCTTCAAGCAAACCGACTAACTTGCTGGTTGTTTCTAGGATTTTGTACGATTTTTAACCATGACGGCTATGAATTTTTTCCTGCAATATATTAAGCCTAATACACCTTCATTTCACGGTTTTGCTAACAGGTTTCTGAATACACAATGTAGCACCTCTTACCACATGAACCATCCTAAATATTTCTTAATTTAAGAAGTATATTTGTTCTCTATGGGTATTATTTGAGCTATGTAGCACAATTCTGAAAGAAACAGCTTACTGACATATTGTGTTCTTCGAATAATATTCAAGTTCCTAGTGCTGTTCGCTGTAAAAGGGGCCCCTTATATTTTCCACCAATGATTTAGCTTTATTCTCAACCAATTCGTTCATGTTGTTCTTCATTTTATTGCTGAACACTTCCACTTCCTCGCATACTGTGAAGGGATGTTGTGTGAGACACGAAGTTTTGTTCAGTAGGAATCCCTAATTTCCAATATCTTTCCAATGTCTTATGTAGACGATATACCAATTGTAATCACTCTGCAACAAGTTTTGACTGCGAACTTTTATGCACCAACATTTATTCCAGAGGTTTGGTTGGTGACTGATTGGGTCATTGGTTCCAAGGAAACTATAAATATTATCATGGACAATGGACGTCCCCGCCGGGATGAGCTCTGCA
Source organism: Schistocerca americana (assembly GCF_021461395.2). Taxonomy (NCBI): domain Eukaryota; kingdom Metazoa; phylum Arthropoda; class Insecta; order Orthoptera; family Acrididae; genus Schistocerca; species Schistocerca americana. The sequence continues at coordinate 1,198,667,379 of NC_060119.1, read as the reverse complement.
CCGAGAACGCTCCCGTAAAGTAACCATATTCTGGAGACCATTGGATTCCAGTCTGGTAGTAATACATCTATTGTGACGTGTGGGAAGTTAGAGTGTTCCAAAACATTCCTTAGACATTGGTTACTGACTCTGTCAAAGGTACTTTATAGACGTATGCTCAAAAATCTTATGTTTACCTTTCAGTATATCCTTGAAAAAGGATCGTGTCTCTCAGACAGCATAGTTCATCAACGAACTTCCTGTTACGTAAAATTATAATTTTGGACAGGCCCGATTATCTCTGGAGGAGTCTCTTTAAGTATAGTGACTGTCATGCACGCCATTATTTTTGAGTCGGCACATGTGGAAGTTATTGGCCAATAATCAATTATTCTTCTTGGTTTCGAAGATTTGGGTCAAATGACTATAATTTCTGGTTCTCTTGTTGAACGTATTTGATCGTTTCTTTTCTCTACTGAGGTAGTAGGTGCTCCTTTGTTCATCTGAAATGTATCCTTAGAATTTTCAAGTCATTATTTTGCCTTTGACTTCTTTTTACCTTATTTCTAGAATCTTCCTTTTGAATTTCTTCAGTTCGCGAGATCGGTCTTATCCATTATCTACTATTTCATGGAGTTCTCAAACAATCATATAACAGTATTTCACCAGTTTATCCCACCTAAGAAAGCTACGAAAGAACTGCTTCCGATGAACCTATGTTCGATAGAATTGGTAGAATTCTGTGTTGTTTTTTTTTTTCATTCAGTGTTAAACAGGTTGCAATGTAAATTCCATTATCCCTTTCCCATTACGTTGGGCCGGGATAAATCTTTTATTTTAACGAGAATTGCATGGCGGTCCGAAAAGTTGACGAGGTCAGATTCATAACCCTGTAGTCCTTTTGTGCTATAAAATCTGTCTAGTCTCGAGGCTGGCAATGGAGATATATTTGTATAGAGGGATCGCTTGATGGCTAGTCGATCTATTACGTCTGTCAGTTGTAAGGTGTATGCTTCGCCGGCGATGGGCGAGGCATGAAAGAATCTCTGACCAGAGAGTAGTTTATCGTTAGTTGTTGCTTGTCGCGAGTCTGCGCTAGTCTGCGCGAGTCGACAGTAGAAGTCAGTCGGAGTCTGTCTGCAGTAGTAGTCAGTCTGCAGTAGTAGTCAGTCGGATACAGTAGCGAGTGGACAGTAGTAGTATGCGGGAGTCGGCATGCGTCGGCTGTGTGCTCTGCTCGCGACTCTGGTCAGGACTCTGGACGATGAGCATTGTTGTAGAAGGTAAAGAGGCAGCCTTGCGCCTAATTAGTAATGTATGTTAATTGTAATTTAATTTGTTCAGAAAGAATTCCCCAATAATAATTTTTTATAAAGTAACTCTTTAAAGAAAAGTATTCATTTCAATTTAAAGAATTTTTCCACTCTTTTGAAGAAAAAGCATTCATTTCAATTTAAAGAATATTTCCTATGCATTCGTTCCAAGAAACAAAACAAAAAAAAAAAATATACGCCAGCATTGCACGAAGCTGTGTCGATAAATAAGAGCAGATATAGTTGCAGTTTTTATTGAGGTAAGAATTTTGCTTCTTTTATTCAGAATACAGGGCCGAAGGTCAGCGCTGCTGTCCTTATAAAATTTACCAGATATTATTATTTCTGTTAGGAGGTTACAATTGGTTCATGGTTCATTATTTAATTAATATTATTGTGTGGTTTTTGGTCAATTTTCATTCCTTAATTTTTGTGGAGAGTTTAAGCTTGGCTCCATTTTGCATTATTATTAAACATTATTTTTGCTGGGAGGTTACACTTGGCTCCATTTTCATTATTTTCATTTAATCAAAATTTCGTGTGGAGAGGTTACACAGTTTTAGTGCTTAAGTCGTATTACGTACGTGCACACAATTAGGGGTTGATCCTGTTGTGTCTGCCGATCTTACAACACAATTGAGATCTCCCCTCTCCACCCCCCCCCCCCCCCCCATTATAACGCCACCCTTTGCGTGTCTCACAGAGTACAAGATTGTTTCACTTTAAGACTTATCCCTCCTAGCTTGACTATTTACTGCCGATGAGGCACAGAAGTTCAATATCGTTGTTTTGTTTAGTGTGATTCTGATGACACGTCAATCCGGATAATATTTTAAGTGCTCTAGTTCCAGACCCTTTCTAATTAAAATGCAGCAACTTTTACCGCTAGAGCCGACATTGTTGTGTACAGTGTATTACTGTTGCAGTTCCATCTCCTCGCAGGCTGCTTCCTTGTCCGCCGGTATTTGCTTCACTAGAGTTAGCACCCACCTACTGTCCACTACTATCGGTTTGTTAGTTCGCATGGCCCTTCATATTCCCATATTTAATTTTCTCGTCGTGATTCGTTTCCAGTAGGGTCACTTTTCTTTTCTCCTTTCTCATCATCTTGGTACTCCCTTTCCGCAGCCCTCTAACTTTTTTGATGTCCCGCATTTATATTTTACACCCTTCTGGTTGCTAATATTTTCCTCTACTGCCTTAACTGTGTGCTTTCCAGATCTTGTGGTGACGCTGGAAGCTGTTTCCGTACAATCTTCTGCATTATTTCCCTGTTTGCATGCTCCAGTCACAGCTGTTGCGGTTTCACGCAACTCTTCCTCTGTTGCTGCCTGGCTTGTTATTTCCTGCATTGGCCTGTATCCGCTTCAGTTTCCATCTCAATCTCGGATCCACCTTGTATTGCTGCAACATTAGCGGACTTCTGTTTCCCTGGTATCTATGCCGATTTTTCCTCAGGGTCTTCTTTGGAGCTCGTACAGCTCTGTTCTAATGGACGTTGTTGTTTTGATTTGGATGAAAAACGGGAACATTAATTTTCCGTGTCTGGTTCGCTTTCTTGTTTCTGAATTGAAATTTCATGTACTCTGCAGCTGGTTTCCTGAACAATAGCTGCAGATAGGTCTTTATCGGTTTCATCCTTTTGATCGTTGTCTGATTCCTCTGGCCTTTTGTTCGGAGCTGGAATGCCTCTTCAACTAAACAAGGGGATTGGTCAGTGGATTCCAAGTTGGCGACTTCAATAGCTGAAAGAATCAATTCTTTTGCCTCCAGTCTTGTCCGTTGTTGCAGATTATTTTGTAGAATAATCAAGCGTCGTGGGCAGTTTTCTGGAAGATGTCCTGGTTCATTGCACACATGACACGTGTGAATTTTTCCAACATATATTTTGAATGTCTTGCGACCGCCTACAATAATTTGGGACGTGATCTCGGACGAAACAGTCTCATTCCATTGTAGCACTGAATCTTGTATCTATTAGGCACTTTTCGAATTCAACGCTTTTAACCTGTGCGTACTTAGAAAGTACCCTTATCAAACCTTTGTAGCCTAGCTCTCGGGGAAGATTTAGCACCCTGAAAGTTTTCAGTTCACTATTAGCAGTATTTATATCAGCGGTACTGACGGAGTCATCAGGATGATGGAATTCAGATTTGCCCTAGGTTCCCAGTAATATTCTACCTAACACAATAGAACTACGCAATTTACCTACATTTTCATGCAATCAGTCATGAATTTCCAAGGCTGTTAGTTATACATGTCTTGCACTGTTCTCAAAGACGAAGCTTAAAGTATTTTTCCTGATCGAATCCCTGGATATTATTTACGGGTACAGTGAGGAATAGTACACAAAGACGACGAATGAGAACTGTTACTACTTACTCAGTGTCTGCTCAGGAAACGCAACATACACATACCGAAACACTTGTTTACGTAACCAGTCGGCTACAGCACGGAGCGCCACACCAGACATCCACACTGGCTGAGCACTCAACCTCGACTTTATACTCTCGACCCCTCCTCACAGCTTTACTTCCGCCAATACTTCTCTCCTATCTTCTGAACTTGACAGTAGCTTTCCTGAGAAACTCGCGAGGCTACCACTTCTGGAAGAAACGATACTGTAGAGACATGGCTCAGTCAATGCCTGGGGGATGTTTCCAGAATGAAATTTTTAGTCTACAACCGACCGTGCGCTGATATGAAACTTCTTGGCAGATTAAAACTGTGTGCTGGACCGAGACTCGAGCTCGAGACCTTTACGTTTCGCGGGCAAGTGCTCTGCTGACTGAGCTACCCAAGCGCTAATCCTAACCTATCCTCACGGCGTTTTCGCAGGAGAGCATCTGTGAAGTGTGAAAAGTAGGAGACTAGGTACTGGCGGAAGTTGCGTCAATACCTAGTCTCTTACCTTCCGCACTTCTCAGAGGCTCTCTCTCTCTCTCTCTTTTTAAGATTTGTGGTAAGACTTTGTGAGACCAAACTGCTAGAGTCATCGGTCCCTAAGCTTACACACTAGTAAATCTAACTTAAACTGACTTACGCTTCGGAGAAAGCACACACCCATGCCCGAGGGAGGACTCGAACCTGTGACGGGAGGAGCCGCGCGATCCGTGAGAGGACGCTAGAGATCACGCAGATATACGTTGCGGCCACTAGCTCTCCTGCGGAACTTGCAAGACTACCAATTATGGAAGGAAGAACATTGCGGAGATGTGGCTTAGCCACAGTCCGAGGGATATTTCCAGAATGAAATTTCCACTCTTAGCGTACACTCCGCCCCAGAGTGAATATTTCATTTGGCAACATCCCCCAGGCTGTGGCTAAGCCATTTCTCCGCAATATCCTTCCTTCCTAGCCTTGCAAGTTTTGCAAGAGAACTTCAGGGAAGCTAGGAAGGTAGGAGACGAGGTATTGGAGGAAGTTAAGTTACGAGGACGGGTCGTGAGTTGCGGGGGTAGTTCAGACGGTTGAGCACTGTCCACGAAAAGCAAAGGTCCCGAAATCGAGTCTCGGTCCGGCACACAGTTTTACTCTGACAAGAAATTTCACTGCTGACCTTCATTCTGAGGGTTTCTACATCTACATGATTACTCTGAAATTCACATTTTAGTGCTTGGCAGTGGGTTCATCGAACCACAATCATACTAGCTCTCTACCATTCCACTCCCAAACAGCGCGCGGGAAAAACGAACACCTAAACCTTTCTGTTCGAGCTCTGATTTCTCTTATTTTATTTTGACGATCATTCCTGCTTATGTAGGTTGGGCTCAACAAAATATTTTCGCATTCGGAAGAGAAAGTTGGTGACTGAAATTTCGTAAATAGATCTCGCCGCGACGAAAAAGGGTCTTTGCTTTAATGATTTCCATCGCAACTCGCGTATCATATCTGCCACACTCTCTCCCCTATTACGTGATAATACAAAATGAGCTGCCCTTTTTTGCACTCTTTCGATGTCCTCCGTCAATCCCACCTGGTAAGGATCCCACACCGCGCAGCAATATTCTAACAGAGGACGAACGAGTGTAGTGTAAGCTGTCTCTTTAGTGGACTTGTTGCATCTTCTAAGTGTCCTGCCAATGAAACGCAACCTTTGGTTCACCTTCCCCACAATATTATCTATGTGGTCTTTCCAATTGAAATTGTTCGTAATTTTAACACCCAGGTACTTAGTTGAATTGACAGCCTTGAGAATTGTACTATTTATCGAGTAATCGAATTCCAACGGATTTCTTTTGGAACTCATGTGGATCACCTCACACTTTTCGTTATTTAGCGTCAACTGCCACCTGCCACACCATACAGCAATCTTTTCTAAATCGCTTTGCAACTGATACTGGTCTTCGGATGACCTTACTAGACGGTAAATTACAGCATCATCTGCGAACAACCTAAGAGAACTGCTCAGATTGTCACCCAGGTCATTTATATAGATCAGGAACAGCAGAGGTCCCAGGACGCTTCCCTGGGGAACACCTGATATCACTTCAGCTTTACTCGATGATTTGCCGTCTATTACTACGAACTGCGACATTCCTGACAGGAAATCACGAATCCAGTCACACAACTATGATGATACCCCATAGGCCTGCAGCTTGATTAGAAGTCGCTTGTGAGGAACGGTGTCAAAAGCTCCGGAAATCTAGAAATACGGAATCAACTTCAGATCCTCTGTCGATAGCGGCCATTACTTCGTGCGAATAAAGAGCTAGGTGCGCTGCACAAGAACGATGTTTTCTGAAACCATGCTGATTACATATCAATAGATCGTTCCCTTCGAGGTGATTCTTAATGTTTGAATACAGTATATTCTCCAAAACCCTACTGCAAACCGACTTCAATGATATAGGTCTGTAGTTCGATGGATTACTCCTACTAACCTTCTTAAACACTGGTGGGACCTGCGCAATTTTCCAATCTGTAGGTACAGATCAATCGGTGAGCGAGCGGTTGTATATGATTGCTAAGTAGGGAGCTATTGTATCAGCGTAATCTGAAAGGAACCTAATCGGAATACAATCTGGACCTGAAGACTTGCCCGTATCAAGCGATTTGAGTTGCTTCGCAACCCCTAAGGTATCTACTTCTAAGAAACTCATGCTAGCAGCATGCTAATTTCATTTAGATAAGCCGTTGGAAGCAACTGATATATTTCAATCGAAGCAGGAGACAAAAATAACTCTATTCTGGTAACTAATATTACGTATAAGGCGATGTTTTACTTGCTGTTAGTTAGTTAAAATATCGATAAATACCTATGGGATAAATTTTGTAATATTCCGCCTCGAAAAAGTCAAGTTTCAATACTGTAGTTCTCTGATCAAAAGCACTCGTTTGATATACAGGGCAATTATAACTAAAGTTAAGCTTTCAAAACGCTGTAGAAATATCATCACTGGCAGAATGACGTCACATTTCAACGGAATATTATCAGAGAAGGGGGGAAAACGTATGACAGAAGAAAAAAAATAGTGTGAAAATTGATCAGTAAATAGCGCTGTATGTGTCACAATACGCAAATGAAAACACCTGCCATGCGCTTGACCAATTGAAGTTGGTATAAAAACGCCGGGTACGCGGCTTTTCCTCCTTTCGCGTCTGCGATGTTCGCCATGGCTATCTCAATGCAGGTTCGCGCTCTGCTTGTAAAGCTGTATTACAAGAATGATGACCGTGCACACGTCGCTCTGTAGAAGAACTGGAGGGTTTGAGAAAAGGCATTGGTTCGATGACTGCCTTGGGTTTGGAGAAAATTATTCGGAAATTCGAAAAGACGGGTTCTTTTCATGTGCAGCCTGGTAGAGGGAGGAAACGAATTGATTCGACGTCAGTGGAAGCAGTGGCCACAGCAGTGCAGCAGGAGACGAGTGGTGGTGTGCAAAAGTGTAGTGCACGGGGAATTGCCCGAGCATTGGACATACCCGTGGGCACGGTTAGTAAAATACTACGAAACATCCCTCTTTGCCATCCATCCAAAATTGTCCATGTGCACGAGTTGTTTCCTGTTGACCTGCCGGCAAGATAGACCTATGCTTTAGAATTTCTTGCTCTCATGGAAGTGGACAATGACTGGCCGTGGAAGATTTTGTGGACAGACGAAGCTCACTTCCATCTGACCGGATATGTCAATGCACAGAATTGTCGAATACGGGCAACGCAAAATCCACACGCAAATCAACAAGTACCACTTCATCCTGGAACGGTCACTGTGTGGTGTCTGTTTACGGCATCATTTATCATAGGGCCATATTTTTTCGAAGAGACGGGTGCTTCCGTTCCTGTTACGTTTACCGTCACTTGGAAGTGCTATGAGTGTCTTTTGCGAAACCAAGTCATTCCAGCTTTCCAACAGCGTGGATGTGTGGATGGGATCATTTTTATGCAAGATGGCGCAACTCCGTACATTGCAAATCCAGCTGCACTGAAGGCACGCATTGCGCAACACTTTCTCAACGTGACCCCAGAAAAAACTTCTATCAGTTGTGGAACGTCCTGCTTCTCCATTTAAACTTGTTGCAGAAAACGGTGGACAGCACATTGAATATGTTTTGCGCCAGTCACAAGGAAATTAATAATCTAATTTGATTTAGATTCATACTTTTTATGCGGTTTTTGGCCCCAGCACAATTAAAAACCGATGGGATTGATGTTTTTTTCGGTTTTTGGCACCAGGAAAATAAAAAACCTATGTGAGTGAAGCTTTTTATGTGGTATTTGGCCTCAAGACAATCAAAAACCGACGTGAGTGACGCTTTTATGCGGTTTTTGGCCACAGGACAATTAAAAACCGATTTTTCCCATCCGATGTGATATGACCTTACGTGGTTGATAGGCTTGCGTAACTAACAATACCACACCTGTACACCCTTGCACTCTGAGTAGTACAGTTTGTTTAACGTCAAACACACACCTTAGGCATTCTTGTATGATTCATTTGTCATTTGTAGTCGACCAGTATTAAATTATGATGCTTACAACGCAATCTATTGCTACATTTGGTAACTATTTATTTTTCTCCTGCCATAACGTTACCCCCTTCTCTATTTATATTCCGTTGCAATTTGACGTCATTCTGAGCAGTGGTGTTGCTTCTACAGCAGTTTGAAAAGTCAACTTTAATTATATTCAGCCTGTACATGGCGCTGTGAAATCTGTTTTGTAGAGACTCAGCCCTACCACATTTCAACCCGGTTTAATCACTATATTTGAGACAAGATTAGAACACAGTCGGAATTGGCAATATGTGACAGATTCCCAATGCAAATTGGTTTTGATGAATATACTGCATATTTAGGTTTAAATTCTACCTAATTTATTCGTGAGACATATCCTTGATATGGAGTACAGATTGTGTGACGCCATGAGAATGGCACTATTAGCCATTAAGTGGATCAAAAGGCAGTTGTGACGATAGCAACAAATGTAGCTAACAGTTACTTGGGCAGTTAAAGATTTTCTTATCTTTCCAAGATAGCGCTGAATTGTTTTTGCATAGGATGAACGTGCTAACACTAAGCGGCCGAGATATTTAAGTGCATCGACCACGTATTGTCGTTTTCTTATTGAACATTAATAAATAAACAATATTCGAACTGAAACTTCCTGGCCGATTAAGACTGTGTGCCGGCCCGAGACTCGAACTTGGGATCTTTGACTTTCGCGGGCAAGTGCTCCAGCAACTGAGCTACTCAAGCACGACTCACGCCCCGTCCTCACAGCTTTACTTCTGCCAGTACCTCGTCTCCTACCTTCAAAACTTTGCAGAAGCTCTCCTGCGAACCTTGCAGAACTAGCACTCCCGAAAGAGAGGATATTGCGGTGACATGGCTTAGCCACAGCCTAGGGGATGTTTCCAGAATGAGATTTTCACTCTGCGGCGGAGTGTGCGCTGATATGAAACTTCCTTTCTTTCAGGAGTGCTAGTTCTGCAAGGATCGCAGGAGAGCTTCTGTAAAGTTTGGAAGGTAGGAGATGGGGTACTGGCAGAAGGAAAACTGTGAGGACGGGGCGTGAGTCGTGCTTGGGTAGCTCAATTGGCAGAGCACTTTCCCGCGAAAAGAAAAGGTCCGCAGTTCGAGTCTCGGTCCGGCACACAGTTTTAATCTGTCAGGAAGTTCCATATCAGCGCACACTCCGCTACAGAGTGAAAATCTCATTGTGGAAATATTCGAATTGCTTGTTTCCTATAAAGTTAAAAATACGGTAATCAGCATATGACAAGGTGAACCTTCAACCCTGGACATCAGCCCACTACAAGGTAAGTAAATCCATGGAAGCTGTTGATTTGGGTATCTAGTCATTATTGTGGCACGAATTAATCCCATTTGAAAGCAAATAGTACACCCTTGTAGAGCTTTCCAAGTCCATCACGCTTTATATCTGCAACAGTCCAGACGGAATAGGTGACATGATTACATTTACAGATCAAAAGCGCAAGCGTTTTTGAAGTACCAGGTATCGAACCATGCTGAAACGCCCATAATACGAGGGTTATTCCAAAAGTAAGGTCCGATCGGTCGCGAAATGGAAACGACTATGAAAATCCGATAAAGCTTTGCACAGATGTGTTGGGTAGTGTCTGTAGTATAACCCCAGTTAGCATCACGTCGCTCTTCTCATTTCTGAGCTCGCAGTGAGTGCGTAAAGATGTCTAGAAAATAGTGTCTGCCGCCAAGTACGAGGGCCTGGTGAGAAATTTCGCCTGAAGCTATGCAGCCAACATTACATAACTGTCGTGCTGTTTCGTCTTCACGACAATTCTCAGCCGCATTCTGCAGGGGCAATGAAGATGCTCCTGCATCGTTTTCAAATGGAAATGTTAGATTACCCACAATACAGTCCGCAATTGTCTCCCCCTGAGTTTCATCTCTGGTCACATGAACCGCTGTCTTTGAAGACAACATTTTGACACAGACAACGAGGTGTAGGCCAGCGTGGAGAATTGGCGGAAAGCACTGGCGGCTGCCTTCTATGATGAGGCTATTGAAAAGTTGGTACAACGCTATGACAAAAGCCTAAGTCAGAACGGCGACTAAGTAGAGAAGTAGCTGAAAGGTGTAGCTAATTGTTACAAGTAAAACATTTCTGATGTTCACTGTGGTTTCAATTTGGCAATCAATCGGACCTTACTTTTGGAATAACACTCGTAGTTCGTGTTGTAGACTCCATAGGCGGCAATGGTATCCAGTCGATCGCAAAGGTGGTGAATAGTGTCCTAGGATGCGTTATGTGAAGACTTCTCGAACTATTTACATAGTTCTTCAAGGGTTGCTGGTTGATGAACCACACGAGTCACTTCTCTTCCCATCACATGCCACAAGTTCTCGATTGGAGACAAGTCCGAAGATCGTGCTACACTGGCAAGTCATTGCACGTCTTTCAGAGCATGTTGAGTTCCACGAGCAGTGTACGGCCGAGCGTTATTCTATTCGAATAACACTCTACTTTGCTGTTGCAACAACGCCAAAGAATGGGTCTAACAACATTCTCAGCTTTCCAAGCGTTGTTTAGTGTCGTCTCCAGGAAAACGAAACGTGAACGAGAATTGTAGCTTGTCGTACACAAGCGCATAAAGCCTGGGGTGGACCAGAGTGTTTTGGACAAATGCACTCTACGAGTAACCTTATCCATCCTTACCTAATCCGATGCGACCGATGACTTCGCTGTTAGGTGTTTGATCTCCTCCACAAAATCAACCAACCAGCAGGAGTGCTTTGATCTGAGACGGCAAACGGTCTCGAAAATAGCTAGAAAACAAATGCGAGATTGGTAGCTTCTTTAAAACCTATAGGTAACTATCCGTCAGTTCTTTGAAGGTCACAAAGAATTCTTCATACCACGGTTTTTTGTTTTTTTTAATACAGCGAACTTAGAGAGGTGGACTGTGATTTTTTTTCAGTATTTGTACTTGTCACGATGCGATATTCCTTTTCAACAAATTACAACTAAGTTATTTATCATTTGGAAATGTCTTTCTGTGAGCAGTACGCAGTCAGCTCCACTTAAAAATTGAGACCTGTAACTCATTCCGAATGATCTAATTTTAGTTTCTGCATTCCGTTTTCTTTCATAAATTCGACAACATCGGATTTTTAATCAAACGTCGTTCCAAGCAAGACGATTGACATTACAAACTTACTTTGCACTAATATACAAAGTCTCCGTACTTCTTGCTCAGTTCCATGGAATATTGTAGCAATTGGCAGTGAAATAACGCGTCCGACTTCATAAATTTTTCTGTTAGTACCACCAGTTTCTTGAAATGCTCCATGCCTGCAAACTTAGCGCGAAGTGCTTCCTGATGTACAGAACACTGAATTCCATTCGTCGATCGTTATAATTCTTAGTTCTTTCATCCTCAACTAAATCTTGAAATTCCTTCCGCATGATGTTGCAGTTTCGTTTCATAGCGAATTTGCGGTACCCGTCGATTATGAGACTGCGTAATAGATAATGAGAATTCGCTTCCCTGTGTTGTGTCACTCCTATTTATTATTAAAGGCTTGTTAAGATAGAGCGAAAGACTGCGTCTTTCTTCTACAAACAGTCACTGGGCCAGCGAACGAACCTGCGAACATCGTGCATATCACGAAAGAATAGCGAAGAGTAAACATCACTGACAGCACGACTCCAAGAGAACCGAAGAGAGTCGCGTCGGCCGTACAATGTCACACCGTAACACTAAATGAAATGTCCGTTATACCAGTTCGGTAGGTTGGGTTGGTTTGGGGGAGGGTATCAAACAGCCAAGTCGTCGGTCCCATCGGATTAGGGAAAAATGGGGAAGAAAATCGGCCTGGCCCTTTCAGAGGAATCATCCCGTCATTTGCCTGAAGCGATTTAGAGAAATCACAGAAAGACTAAATCGGGATGGCCGAGCGCGGGTTTGAACCGTCGTCCTCCCAAATGCGAGTCAAATGTGCTGACCACTGTACTATCTAGCTCGGTAGCATTCCTACGCATGTGCAGATGATACACACTGATCTCCTGTGTAATCGCCATTTCAAGGACAAATCCTTTCACGTTAATGCTGTCAATAACGTCTACATTGTTTTCCACAGCTGTAGTTTCCACGTTTCCATAATGAGGTTGCAAAAATACTACAATACTTTCATCGATATATGTGTGTGGTAGACCTGTTTTTCTAATATCAAGCTAAATAAGTCACAATTACGTGACATTGTGAGTGCGAAAACCTTTTAAATTGTCTGCGTTTATATGTATGACCCTAGTTTCTACTTTACTTTTTACTTTACATGTGACAAGGGCCTTATCGACTATACGCCTGCTCTATGAGCCTCTTCCACTTCTGCCTGTCCAATGCGCTGTTGGTCCAGTTGTTGTTGCTGTTCATCCTAGTTGTGTCCTCCAAAATGTTATCCTGTCATCTGATTCTGGGTCTCCCTCTTCCTCTCGTTCCATCTATGTTCTGCTGAATGCCACTCTAGGTAGTCTATTCTCTGTCATTCTTGCTATATGGCCTGCCCAATTCAACCTTCTCCTCTTGAACACTTCAACGATGTTAGGGTGTTTGTACAGCCCTCTTAATTCTGCATTTCTTCTTATTCTCCATTCCATGTTATTTTCGTCGTATACAGGTCCGAAAATTTTACTTTGTGCTTTTCTTTCGAATATTAACAGTTTTTCTTCATCTTTCTTTCTAAATATTAAAGTTTCACATCCATGTAACATCACAGGTATAATGGTCGATTGATATAAGCGGATTTTGAAGTTACTACTAAGTGATACTTTTCTTGGAATTTTGATGAAACTAAAAAGTGTCCTGTTTGCTGTTGATAAACGGGCATCTATTTCTATATCTGTTCTGTTGTTATTACTAAAAAGACTTCCTAGGTACTTGAAGTGGTCAACAGATTTGAAATTGAATCCATCTACAGTCAAACGTGCATCTTTTCTGGTTTTCTTACTTATGGGCAGGTATTTTGTCTTTTCTTTATTAACATGTAATCCTGTTTTCTCAACAATTTTATAGTAATTTTGCATCATTCTAATTAATTCTCTTTTGGAACTACTTATTAGTGCTACATCATCTGCATAGGCAAGTCTTGTAATGTTCACATCCTGTAGCTGGATCCCTTCTGGACTGAATTTAGAGAATTCTCTATCGATCTTCTCTAGGACAAGCTTAAATAAAATAGGTGAAATGGCATCCCCTTGTCTCAGTCCAGTGTACACCATAAAATCTTCAGTTTCTCCTACCGGTGTCTTTATGCGACACAAAGTTTCATCTATACACATTTTAGCTATCCTGATTAATTTTGATGGTATTTTAAATTCCTTCATTATATTTAGCAGTGTCTGTCGGTGTATGCTATCATAGGCTCTACGAATAGTATGTGAACATCTACATTGAATTCCCACACCTTCTCAGTTACTTATCTTAGGGTGAATAAGTGATCTAATGTGGATCTGTTTCTGCGGAAACCGCATTGGTAGTCCCCAATCAGTTCTTCTGTTATTGGTATCAGCCTGTTTAATAGGAAGCTCGATAAGATTTTGTAGGTGGCATGAAGTAAGGCAATTCCTCTGTGATTATCAGAAACTAGTGGATTATTCTTGTTAAATATGGGGCACACAAGTGCAGTTTTCCAATCTCCAGGAATGGATTCTGTCTCCCAAAATGTTTCCATTAACGCCTGTATTTCTAATTCCAGTTGTGGGCCTCCATCCTTTAACAACTCAGCGTATTCCTTGTCCTCACCACAAGCCTTGTTATTCTTTAATTTCTTTATTGCTTGCTGTATTTCATTTACTGATGGGGTAGTAACTGTATCAACTGTATCAATTGCATCAGGTTCTTCCAATTTAAAGTAAGAGTGTGGGTCATTGCAATTGAGAAGTGTGTGCCAGATAAAAATGTATTCAGCGTGCCAAAACCAGTTATGTAATACCTTAAATTTATATCGTTTATGATCTGTGGTGCTGAGACATATGAAATATGAAACCAAGTCATATGCAGTGCGACTACATTGCCATCTAAATACGGTTTGCCCCTCTTCCCCCTCCTCAAGCTCAGATAGCGTGGCGTGGCGGTGGGGGAAGTATGCGAGCAGGTTGTGCGCTATGGCACGTGAGCCAGAGCGCGGATCGTGAATGGCATCGATAGTCACCCTTGGTGTAACGTAAAGACTGAAACATTTGGAACAGCCTACTAACAGCTGTGAGGGGGGCGACTACAGTGTTAGTGATAAGTGGACATTAGAGGGTAGCACAAAATGTTGTACAGGTTCATAGGTCAGCAAGGAAATAACGCCGTAAGACTTTTGTGTCCAGTGTACAGACGCAAGACGATAAAAGCTTTGTTAGTCAGACAAACGATTGCAAAATTCGGCAGCGATTTTCGAGCACTAAGGATTGTCTACAATGTGCTTAACAGATGGGCATTGATATTTTCTGATATGTACTATTTACATTTAATTACGGTTTACTTCTCATATGTTCAGTTACGTTGATACTGCACTTCCAAAGATGTAATTCACTCTGCTTTTCACCACTGTTTCACCTTTTCCGTGTCGCTCACGTGTACCGTATCTGTTTAGATGGCAATAACCATTTACAGTCTGATGAGGGCGTCGCTGGTCGAAAACCGGAAATTAAGTAAACTATTTCTGAATAACATGAACAATTTAATGACATTCGTTTACCAACATCTAAAACACTTTTCTTTATACGTGGTATATTGTTTTTAAATATTTTAAATTTGTTTTCACAATAGATAGATTTAAGTTCTTTTTCCTGTCTACCAAAAGATATAACTGGATAATATGGATTATTTAACTAATAGATTCTCGTAAAAAACTAAATTTTCTAGGGAAACAGTGATTGACATCGTCTCTGCATGCTTAATTTTTCGTTGCCTTATACTCCTTCCGTTGTTATCATGATAGCCAACGGTTATCGATACCAATTACTTTTATAATAGTTTTATGTGGTTGGGTGAAAGAAATATAAAGTTTACACCCTAGTATGATGTGTTTTTGTTGTAGTCTTCAGTGCAAATATCGGCTTGATGCAGCTCCCCACAGCCATTTCTATATGCTCACTAAATTCAAACCTTGGACGCCCTCTACAATTTCTGTATCGTGCACCCCTCTTCACTGCCAATATTTCCGTTACGAAACTGACTAGTAATTGATGCATCAGGAAACGTCTTCTCAGGAGATTCCTCCTTTTAGTCAGCATCATCTGATTTAATTCACCTACATTCCATTACCCTTGCTTTATTCTCTTGTTATCCATCCCGTTATCTCTTCTCAAGACTCAATCCATTCCATTCAAACTTTCTTAACATCTTTTGACGTCTCTGACAGCATTACAAAGTCATTGGGAAGCATTAAAGTTGTGATTCTGCTCCCTGAACTATAATTCCCTTTCCAAGTTTCTCTTTGGTTTCTTTCACTGTTAACTCAGTGTACATCAGCGTGAGACTGCATCACACCATCACTACCTTCTCAGTTACTATTTCCATTTCATGCCCTTTTACTCCTATAATTGCAGTGTGTTCTCTGTACAAGCTGTAGATAACTCCATGTTCAATCTATTTTACTCTTGCTCCCTTCAGACCTTCAAAGACTGTATTCCAATAATATTTACGTAAGTTTTATCTAAATTACCGAGGATTGATTTACGCAAATTTTCCGTTCTTTGTCAGTAATTCGTGATATATTTTTGCGTCAGTGACTTATCAATCTGACAATTCGGTAATATTGATTCTTGCTAGCACCGGCCATCTTGGATAGGAATTACTGCATTCTTCTCTAAGTCTGAGGGTATTTCGCCAGACTACCACGATTGCATACGAAGTTCAAAATGGTTCAAATGGCTCTGAGCACTATAGGACCTAACTTCTGAACTCATCAGTCCCCTAGAACGTAGAACTACTTAAATCTAACTAACCTAAGGACATCACACACATCCATGCCCGAGGCAGGATTCGAACCTGCGACCGTAGCCGTCGCGCGGTTCCAGACTGTAGCGCCGAAAACCGCTCTTCCACACCGGCCAGCGCATACGAAGTTAGGAGTACAGAAAACTTTCGTGCTTGTTAAAGTTGCCGGTGAGTTTCTGTTTTCATTGGGTTACAGCATTGATCAATCAACCTCATACGGTCACATGGCAGCGAGCTCTGGTACTGCGCTGTGTTTCATGGCGCTTTCCCATGTCCCATTTCCAACGACATCCAACAGTGTGGACGGACGAGGTTTCCCCAAGGCCGGCCACGCTCCACGCTGTTTTTAGCGACGTAATTAACGGGTGTTAGCTCGGCGCCAGCCCATCTTTAATTTAACGCCCACTGTAGCAGACGTATCCCGGGCTCTTTGTGCCGGAATGACGAGACACGAAAACTGCGCGCGCACAAAACGCGGTTTATTCTTCGCGCCTCGCCTGTACCCAGTTAAGCCCTTATCAGCTTTGCGTGTAATGACGCCGGGCTGAAATTTAATTACACCCCGCTAAGCGCGCTGAAGGGTCGGCGCGGACAGGTGAGGTTTCTCGTCAAGACCTCTCTGGCAGCAGTGAGGGGCGGCTGGGATTCGCCCCACCCGACAGCCGCCGACACGTGGCCTGCGGTTGCAGGAATGGCAACTCCCAGCACTGCGCTCGGCTTAACACATCACGCCAGTAATCAGATTCGTCAGAACGTAAAGTGATTTGTTTTTCACCCTCCGCTTCTTCATTTCCTGTGCGAGTCTCCCCATCTCTGTGTTAGAGACGCCACTGGAAAACGAAGAAGCAGCACCGTAAAGCAATGTCTACTTCTGAATAATGCTTTGTTCGACCGTCACGCAATGCGTGCACTAAAACTATCACAGTCACTACTTATAAACAAAACGATCAACGGTCCCTCACACCGATTTCATTTTCCACATTGTTGTTGTTGTTGTTGTTGTGGTCTTCAGTCCAGAGACTGGTTTGATGCAGCTCTCCATGCTTCTCTATCCTGTGCAAGCTTCTTCGTCTCCCAATACCTACTGCAACCTACGTCCTTCTGAATCTGCTTAATGTATTCATCTCTTGGTCTCCCTCTACGATTTTTACCCTCCACGCTGCCGTCCAATACTAAGTTTGTGATCCGTTGATGCCTCAGAACACGTCCTACCAACCGATCCCTTCTTCTAGTCCAGTTGTGACACAAACTCCTCTTCTCCCCAATTCTGTTCAATATCTCCTCATTAGTTATGTGATCTACCCATCTGATCTTCAGCGTTCTTCTGTAGCACCACATTTCGAAAGCTTCTATTCTCTTCTTGTCCCAACTATTTATCGTCTTTGTTAACTTCCATACATTGCTACACTCCATTCAAATACTTTCAGAAACGACTTCCTAATACTTAAATCTATACTCGATCTTAGCAAATTTCTCTTCTTCTGAAACGCTTTCCTTTCCATTGCCAGTCTACATTTTATATCCTCGCTACTTCGACCATCATCAGTTATTTTGCTCCCCAAAGAGAAAAACTCCTAATCTAATTCCTTCAGCCTCGACTACATTCCATTATCCTCGTTTTGCTTTTGTAGATGTTCATCTTACATCCTCCTCTCAAGAAACTGTCCATTCCATTCAGCTGGTCTTCCAGGTCCTTTGCTGTCTGACAGAATTACGATGTCATCGGCGAACCTCAAGGTTTTTATTTCTTCTCCATGGATTTTAATACCTACTCCGAATTTTTCTTTTATTTCCTTTACTGCTTGCTCAATATATTGATTGAATAACATCGGGGATAGGCTACAACCCTGTCTCACTCCCTTCCCAACCACTGCTTCCCTTTCATGTCTCTCGACTCTTATAACTGCCTTCTGTTTTCTGTCCAAATTGTAAATAGCCTTTCGCTCCCTGTATTTTGCCCCTTTCACTTTCAGAATTCGAAAGACAGTATTCCAGTCAACATTGTCAAAAGCTTTCTCTTAGTCTACAAATACTTGATACGTAGGTTTGGCTTTCCTTAATGTATCTTCTAGTGTAGGGATTCCCAACGTGTGGTCCGCGGACCCCTTAGGGGTCCGCCGGCTCTTTCTAGAGAGTCCGCGGCCACCTTTCACCAAATCGTGTAAAATAATGAGTAAAATTATTGAACAAAAATGTGAAAATCAGATTCATCACTAATTTTTTCCTGTGAAAAATATGTGAATAGCATTCGAAAGTTGGCAATAACATTCGATCTTTGGCAATAATATTTGACAGTCGGCAACACAAACCAAAACATTGGTGCCGCTCCCGCTGTCGGAGGTTCGAGTCCTCCCTCGGGCATGTGTGTGTGTGTGTGTGTGTGTGTGTGTGTGTGTGTGTGTGTGTGTGTATGTGTGTGTTGTCCTTAGCGGAAGTTAAACTTAGGTTACTAGTGTGTGAGGGTAGGGACTGATGACCTCAGCAGTTAAGTCCCATAGACTTTACATACATTTGAACATTTTTCTTCGGAATTCACGAAAAACCACACACACACACACACACACACACACACAAACACACACACACACACACGACTGTTACTAAATATGCATGCTCCTTACACAACAGTTGCCAAACAGTGGAAGTGAAGAGACCACAGGCGGCAGCTTGTCAACAGCGAACAGTTTGGACGTGATGTCGATTGCTCTTGGAGGAAGGCAGCTCCAACGTGTGTCAGTTACCAAGTAATTTTAATCAGGCTATAGTGTGTTGAACAATGGGAGTAAATCGACTAGTAAGTGTCTGCATACAGTGGGAATTCAAATTGGATCGTTAATTTCAAGTTGTTTTCACATATCTCTGAACCAAAGACTAATGATACTTCGGGAGGGGGGGGTCATTGGGAACATGGCACTTGCGTTAAGAAGCTTCCAGTTCCCATGGGTTTTGCTCTGAAATTTAAAGTTACTGTGCTTTTGAGTGACTAGGGGTCCACCATGGATTTTCGACTGAAGAAGGGGTCCGCCAGCTGAAAAGGTTGGGAGGGCCTGCTCTAGTGTATTCAACATAGAGGAAACTTTTTTCGTTTCTTGATTTCCACCGTTGCCATTATTGTGAGTCCACACTGTTGTATTCACTCACAAATTTCAAATTTTATGTATTTTAAAGCGCCAGTTGGATGAATAAACTGACCGAAATTTGCAGTATGCAGGTCGTATCTCCTAAGATTCGTCAGGCGCGTTTTCCCTGCTGTTTCAGCAGATACTTGCAATTCCGTTTTTGCATTGTGTAGCTGCAGTCAGCCCAGACAAATCGTACTCATCACCTTTCTCATGGTACCCCAATGTCGCCAGGAAGCGTCGATTCGTTTTCCCCACAAACAAAATAATTTTTGAAGCAGAATCTTACGTTCTGCATTAACAGGGACTGTAAAACACAAAGAATACCCAGTATTCCAGCAGCGGCAGCACCGCCGAGACCTGCGCTAACAGCTACCGTCAAGCACAGTTACTGCTGTTTATTCTTTGTTTTTTAATGTCCCTGTTAAGTGATATCGACAGAACTAATATCGGACTAGAGTAATTTAGGACGATCTCAGAACACTAACCACACAACAAGTACCATACCATCCATCTCTTCATCAATAAAGCAGCCGTACTTATGAGTCTTACGGCTAACGTGTTACTAACAAGCTAGAAAGCAAACGAGATAGAGCGGTGCAACACTGAATGCAAGCTGGGGGACGAAGAGAAAACTGGGATTATTCTTGATAACAGCAAGTACTTTGGTTCCGTAAACGTTCCCTGGGTAATGATTGCTTGTATTCATATCAGATCTCCAGCTGGAGCATCTCATCATCTGGGCATGATATTTCGGCAGTCCACTTGGTCGCCTTCTTCAGGTGAGTAGAACGTCGCACTATGACGCCGGAACTGAAACCATAAACTACGCCGCTCTTTGGCCGCAGAGAAACACAAATATACAAATGAAGCCATTTAGAGAAAAAACATGGTGGACATAGAAACAGAGACAAACACTGTTTAAAATACAAGGTGCCGTTCACGGGCGTAGGGTCCAAGATAAAATTGTTCAGACACCTGGACACAGACAGAGACGAAAAGTGTCACACGTGAACGTAGGTGCACAAAACGAATAACACTTTAGTACTTAAGCAGAAAACGACGGCACACACAGAATACGAGGCGTTGATCTCCGGCGCGCGAATGTTCACTAACTGTGTACGAGTCCGGGGACCTGCCAAGAGAGGAGGAGGGGGGTGGGGGTGGGAGAGGGAGAGGTGAGAGCAGATGCCATGGGCAGGGGAGATAGGGGCAAGGGAAGAAGGTGGAGGGGAAGCCCGAGGAAGAGGGAAGGAGAGAGGGAATGGGGGAAAAGGAAAGAGAAGAGAGGGAGGGTGAATAAAGGAAAGGACATAGGAAGTGGGGGGAGGATCAAAGTTGATAGGAGGGGTAGATGGAGGGGAGGAGGACATCATCAGTGAGGGGGAGCTGGCGGAAGCCACCTTGGGAGAGGGTGAGGAGAGTGGAGAGATGGAGACTGGGTGGGACGTGGGAATACAGGCACGGCAGCGGGCGGGGGTGGGAGAGGATGGGTAAGACAAGCGGATGAGGAGGGGCGAGTTGCGGGAGGTGTACAGGATCCGCATCCTTTCAGGGAAGAGGAGGAGGTGGGGGAAGGGGGTGAGATCATACAGGATCCACGTGGGGGAGGGGAGACGGATGCGATAGGCGAGGCGGAGAGCATGGCGTTCAAGGATTTGGAGGGATTTATAAAAGGTAGGGGGGGCAGAAATCCAGGCCGGATGGGCGTAACAAAGGATAGTGCGGATGACGGATTTATAGGTGTGGTGGATGGTGGAGGGGTCTAGACCCCACGTACGGCTGGAAAGGAGCTTAAGGAGACGGAGTCAGGAGCGTGCCTTGGCTTGGATTGTCCAGAGATGGGGAGTCCAGGAGAGGCGACGGTCGAGGGTGACGCCAAGGTACTTGAAGGTGGAAGTGAGGGCGATAGGACGGCCATAGATGGTGAGATAGAAATCAGGGAGGCGGAAGGAAGGGGTGGTTTTGCCTACAATGATCGCCTAGGTTTTGGAGGGATTGATCTTGAGCAACCACTGGTTGCACCAAGCAGTGAACCAGTCAAGATGGGATTGGAGAAGGTGTTGGGAGCGCTGCGGGGTGGGGGCAAGGGCAAGGAAGGCGATGTCATAAGCAAACTGGAGGAGGTCGACGGGGGGTGACGGCGGCGGCATGTCCGCCGTATACAAAAGGTATAGAAGGGGGGAGAGGATGGAGCCTTGGGGCACACTGGCGGAGGGGAAAAAGGAGTAGGAGTCGGTGTTATGGATGGTGACGTAGGAAGGACGGTGGGAGAGAAAGGAGCCGATCAGACAGACGTAGGTAATGGGAAGGGCGAAGGTTTGGAGCTTGATGAGGAGACCGGAATGCCATACGCGGTCATAAGCTCGTTCGAGGTCCAGGGAGAGGAAGATTGCGGAGCGACGGGAATTTAGCTGGTCGGAAAGGAGATGAGTGAGGTGAAGGAGAAGGTCGTCGGAAGAGAAGGACGGCCGAAAGCACACCATAAACGCCGCAGCGGCTCCTTTATACTTCGACAGTGGGTCCATCGCGCGTGTGGGAAGTGTAACTGCCCTCTAGCGACAGGCGCAACAGCGCACCGGTGGTGAAAGCTCGAAGAAACGATAAATTGACATTAAACACTATTGACATATTTTGAAGACCGACACAAGAACCGTTCTTTCTTAACGTCAAACAGACCAAGGTTCCAACTCTTACTTGCACCCTTTATCTCTATGTGTAATGTTGTCAGAAAACCGGATTTCAATGGTATCTTTCACTACACAATCCCAATACCGCGACGCAGGGGCAGTCACTTGTGTCTCATCGTATAACATTTTATGTCCTTCAGTAAGGCAAGGACAGTAATACAAGGACAGTAAGACAGAGGATCAAGTAGGTAAAAAGACGAGGGCTAGTAGAAATCCTTGGGTAACAGACGAAATATTGAATATAACTTTATGTCCTTCAGTAAGACAAGGACAGTAAGACAGAGGATCAAGTAGATAAAAACACGAGGTCTAGTACAAATCCTTGGGTAGCAGAAGAGATGTTGAATATAATTGATGAAAGGAGAAAATATAAAAAGACACTAAATGAATCAGGCAAAAATGAATACAAACGTCTCAAAAATGAGATCGACAGGAAGTGCAAAATGGCTAAGCAGGGATGGCTAGAAGACAAATGTAAGGATGTAGAGGCTTATCTCACTAGGGGTACGATAGATACTGCCTACAGGAAAATTAAAGAGACCGTTGGAGAAAGGAGAGCCAGTTGTATGAATATCAAGAGCTTAGATAGAAACCCAGTTCTAAGCCAAGAGGGGAAAGCAGAAAGGTGGAAGGAGTATATAGAGAGTCTATACAAGGGCGATGTACTTGAAGACTATATTATGGAAATGGAAGAGGTTGTAGATGAAGATGAAATGGGAGATATGATACTGCGTGAAGGAGTTTGACAGAGCACTGAAAGACCTGAGTCGAAACAAGGCCCCGGGGGTAGACAACATTCCATTAGAACTACTGACGGCCTTGGGAGAGCCAGTCCTGACAAAACTCTACCATCTGGAGAGCAACATGTATGAGACAGGCGAAATACCCACAGACCTCAAGAAGAATATCATAATTCCAATCCCAAAGAAAGCAGGTGTTGACAGATGTGAAAATTACCGAACTATCAGTTTAATAAGTCACAGCTGCAAAATACTAACGCGAATTCTTTACCGACGATGGAAAAACTGGTAGAAGCTGACCTCGGGGAAGATCAGTTTCGATTCCGTAGAAATGTTGGAACACGTGAGGTAATACTGACCTTACGACTTATCTTAGAAGAAAGATTAAGGAAAGGCAAACCTACGTTTCTAGCATTTGTAGACTTAGATAAAGCTTTTGACAATGTTGACTGAACTACTTCCTTTCAAATTCTAAAGGTGGTAGGGGTAAAATACGGGGAACGAAAGTCTATTTACAATTTGTACAGAAACCAGATGGCAGTTATAAGAGTCGAGGGGCATGAAATGGAAGCAATGGTTGGGAAGGGAGTGACACAGGGTTGTAACTTCTCCCCGATGTTATTCAATCTGTATATTGAGCAAGCAGTAAAGGAAACAAAAGGAAAATTCGGAGTAGGTATTTAAATCCATGGAGAAGAAATAAAAACTTTGAGGTTTGCCGATGACATTGTAATTCTGTCAGGGACAGCAAAGGACTTGGAAGAGGAGTTGGACGCAATGGACAGTGTCTTGGAAGGGGGATATAAGATGAATATCAACAAAAGCAAAACGAGGGTAATGGAATGTAGTCGAATTAAGTCAGGTGACGCTGAGGGAATTAGATTTGGAAATGAGATACTTGAAGTAGTAAAGGAGTTTTACTATTTGGGGAGCAAAATAACTGATGGTCGTCGAAGTAGAGAGAATATAAATTTATACTGGCAATGGCAAGGAAAGCGTTTCTGAAAAAGAGGAATTTGTTAACATCGAGTATAGATTAAGTGTCAGGAAGTCGTTTCTGAAAGTATTCGTATGGAGTGTAGCCATGTATGAAACCGAAACGTGGACGATGAATAGTTTGGACAAGAAGAGAATAGAAGCTTTTGAAATGTGGTGTTACAGAAGAATGCTGAAGCTTAGATGGGTAGATCACATAACTAATGAGGAAGTATTGAACAGGATTGGGGAGAAGAGGAGTTTGTGGCACAACTTGACAAGAAGAAGGGATCGGTTGGTAGGACATGTTCTGAGATATCAAGGGATCACAAATTTAGCATTGGAGGGCAGCGTGGAGGGTAAATACCATAGAAGGAGACCAAGACATGAATACACTAAGCAGATTCAGAAGGATGTAGGTTGCAGGAAGTACTGGGAGATGAAGAAGCTTGCACAGAATAGAGTAGCATGGAGAGCTGCATCAAACTAGTCTCAAGACTGAAGACTACAGCAACAACAAGACAATGTTCCGCCACTGCAAATTTTTCTGACTGAAATGAAGGCGTATGGATATGACGCTCCATGCAACGATTCTGGGTCGTATGAATCGTTTGTCCAATATAGACTTTCCCGCAATGGCAGAAAATCTTGTAGACTCGGGGCTTTCTCAAACCCAAAGCATCCTTCACTGAGCCAAACAGGGCTTTGACCATAGCTGGCTGGCGAAAAACACTATTTCTGAAGATATGTTACCTGCAAAAGGTAGGAATGCCATTGTATCTTCTGTTGGTTCCCACGATGGTCCAACCTGTAGAGCTCGACGGATCTGATTGTCAGTATAACCGTTCTGCTTAACACAGCTTTTAGATGGTCCAGTTCTTGTGCCAAACTATTTGCATCTGAGATGGCGTTAGATCTTTTTGTCTATGTTCCAAGGACTCCGTTGCGTTTTTATGATGGACGATAACTTGATGAATGACGATATTGGTCCGTATGCGCGGTCTTACGATGAACACTATGTCCTAATGTCCAATCATCCCTCCTGTGGAATATGACATCCAAAAATGACTTTTTAACTTCCATTGTGAACTTAATATTAGGATGCAGACAGTTAAAATGATCTAGGAAACGACCCAGAGCATCCCACCCATGTCGCTATATCATAAACGTATCGTCGACGTATCTCCAGAAAGAAGCTGGTTAAGAACGCCGTCTACAGTGCCATATGCTGCGCGGGTTTAGCCGAGCGGTCTAGGGCGCTGCAGTCATGGACTGTACGGCTGGTCCCGGCGGAGGTTCGAGTCCTCCTTCGGGTATGGGTGTATGTGTTTGTCCTTAGGAGAACTTAGGTTAAGTAGTGTGTAAGCTTAGGGACTGATGACCTTAGCAGTTAAGTCCCATAAGATTTCACACACATTTTTATTTATTTATTTATTTATTTATTTTTACAGTGCCATGTCCTCAAAATCTTCCATAAACAAATTGGCGACTGTTGGGGATAATGGACTTTCCACAGCCACTCCGTTAGTTTGTTCAAAGTATTTGTAATTAAACAAAATATACGTCGACGTCAGCACATGGCGACAAATGTTAGTGGTTTCTTCTTCCAGTCTTTCCACCTACTAAATGAGAAGAATCTTCAAGAGGAACTCTGCTAAACAGAGACACAACATCAAAACTAACGAACAAATACGTGGAACTGAGACACAGTGACTTCAAACGCTGAATAAAAACCAGAGAATTAGAAATATGGTGTTCACATTTTCTGACATGGGGACTGAGAATGAACGCTAAATACTTGGTTAAGTTGTAAGTAGGAGCGCTCAGCTTGCTAACAATGGGCCGAAGAGGAACTCTTTGCCTGTGTATCTTAGGCGTACCGTATAAGCTCGGCGGGATTGTAGCACGAGATCGAAGTATTTTAAGAACATCGTTAGATAATGAAGTCTTCTTCAAAAGTGAAAGCCTCTTGCGTTTCATATGTTCAGCTGGATCATTCTTCACTCTTCGATATGTCGAGTCTGCAAGCAAAAGATCAATTTTATCCACATAATCGTCAAGCGAAAGTAGAAGCGTTACATTGGCCTTGTCTGCTGAATGAATGACTAAATCCTGGACTTCTCTGATGGACCGGATCGCGGCTCTTTCAAGCGAGTAGATGTTACGTCGCGGGAGTGGCACCCGACGTAACGTATGAGTGACCTCTTGCCTAACCTCATCAGCTAGATCGCCGGGGAACGTGGACACCGCTTGTTCAACGGCGGAAATTAATTCCGTAATGGGAACGGTCCTGTGTGTAGGGGTCAAATTAAATCCCTTTTCCAATACTGCCAACATAGCATGGTCCAATTGTTTGGTTGCGAGACTGATCACAACATGTCGACGGGTGTCATCATCAATTATTGTAGACCGACAAGAAAGCCGTTGAAACTTCGAAGATTGCCTACTGGCAGCATTTTCATGGACCGAGTTTGATATTGCCCAAGACGAACTGTCAACTGAATCCCAGGATGCAGCAGGCAGCAACGCTGAAACTTTCAAATGCAAATAAAATAAATCCTAGGGTATGAAATCCTGTTGTCTACGTGAAATAAGAATGCGCTCCCTTACTAGGGCAATACCAGCACGCTTCTTAATGTTGTTGGCCAACCTTGTCCAAATGTAATGAGCAGTTCTGGCAATTATAGATATTATACCTTCGTTCCGGCATCTCAGCAGAAAAGCGAGGACGCTCAGCAACTTCCACTTCTTCTTACGAAGTTTATCAAACTTCCTTACAAGTTCAAACATCTCCTCCCCGTAGAGGCTCATGATGTGCCTCGTAAACCTTCTCAGCGTAATAATTGCTTGTTGTCATATCGGGTCTCCAGCCGGAACATTTCGTCATCTGGACACTATTTCGGCGGTCCACTTGGCCACCATGTTAAGGCTAGCAGGCCGTCGCACTGTATCACCGGAACTGAAATCAAACACGCCGCGGTGGCTCCTTTATACACCATCGAGCGTGCGCGAACATAACTGACCTCTAGCACAGGCATAACAAAACATCGGTGGTGAAAGCTCGCTGAACAGATAAATCGATATCAAACACTACTGACAGTTTTTAAAAACTGAGACAAGTACCGCTGTTTCTTAACGTCAAACTGAACAGGTTTCCAATTCTCTATTTATAATATTGTTAGATAGCCGGATTTCAATGGCTTCTTTCACTACACAGTCCCAATACCGCGACGGAGGGGTAACCACTTGTGTCTCATCGTACATTTTATGTCCTTCAGGAAGACAATGTTCCGCCACTGAAGATTTTTCTGGCTGAAATTAAAAGTGTATTCCGTCCGCCAGCTAAGACCAGAGCCCAGTTGGGCTCAGTGAAAGATGATTTGGGTTTGAGAAAGCCCGGAGTCTACAAAATTCCCTGCCATTGCGGGAAAGTCTATATTGGACAAACGATTCGTATCTCCCAGGTTCGTTGCGTGTAGTATCATTGCCACACACATCTATTTCAGCCAGAAAAATCTGCGGTGGCGGGATATCTGCAGCTATGCCTTAAAGGATAGCCTGTTTCACGACAAGGGCCACGACACAAGTGAGAAAATTTGGACACACAGCATTTGAAGCTGACTGCCAAACGATTCTACTGCCGCCAACATAAATCGCGCGTATAGGACGCCGAAGATAAGATACGAGAAATTTGGGCTCATACAGAGGCCCGCAGACAGTCGTTTTTCCCTCGCTCTGTTCGCGTGTGCATCAAGAGGGGAAATGACAAGTGGTGTACAGGGTAACGCCCCGTACGGTGGCTTGCGGAGTATCAGTGTAGATGTAGGCAGACTATTTCGCATTTGGTTGCATGCCATCACATTCTATCAGTTCTCGTAACTCTGTTACACCAATACGACTCTTTTAGGCGTCCGTTAACAATGGATACCTAGCTGACGTCCTGTACTGTTTGTGACTGCCTGGGAGTTAGCCTTCGATCTTGATGGCGCTAACCTTTGAGATGACTGTGGCGCGCCGTTTCTCATTCGAGGTTCATATTGCAAGTTAATGGTTTGTTTTGAACATTTCTTGAATGCCGACGATATCCATTTTGTGAAGTGTAATCTATGGGAGGGTTGGAACTTTAATAGTGGCAACTATTTATTTACAGCTCGTACAAAATAGATACGTGTTTCAAAGTTTTACTGACCTTCAAAGTAGTCGCCAACACTGTTTATAGCCTGTTGCCAGCGGTGTGGAAGCCGTAGGATGCTCTTAGCAGTGCCAGTTGTGTCCACAGTTCGAGCGGCGCGGTCTATTGCGCGACGGATTTGTAGCAGTTCCGAAGCAAATGCCCTGAAGTGTTTCCTTGAGTTCAGAAATCGAGTAAACCCAAGAGGTCTTAAGTCAGAGGAGTGCAGTAGGTGGTATAGCACTTAGCAGCCCCATCCATCAAACAAATCAGTAACAGCTTGCACTGTACGTGCTTGAGCATTGTCCTGCAAAATGATGGTCAGGTCCTACAGAAAGTGTCACACTTCTGTCTCTATGCTGTTCATTTTTGGAACACAACCGACGACAAGCTTAGAGGCAGAAGTGTGACACATTTTGCAGGACCTGACCATCATTTTGCAGGGCAATGCTCAAGAACTTACAGTGCAAGCTGTTACTGATTTGTTTGACTGATGGGGCTGCTAAGTGCTGTACCACCCACTGCACTCCTCTGACTTAAGCCCTCTTGAGTTTAGCTGATTTCTTTTAGTACTCATGTGAATAACTTCACACTTTTCATCATTCAGGGTCAATTGCTACTTTTCGAACCACACCAACATCTCATCTAAATCATTTTGCAAATCCTTTTGATCATCTGATGACTTTACAAGACGGTAAATGACAGCATCATCTGCAAACAATCAAAGTCGGCTACTCAGATTGTCTCCTATGTCGTTAATATAGATCAGGAACAATGGAAGGCCCATACCACTTCCTTGGGGAACGCCGGAGATTACTTCTGTTTTACTCGATGACTTTCCGTCTATTACTATTACCTTTCTGACAGGAAATCACGAATCCAGTCGCACATCTGAGGCGATACTCCAAAGGCACGCAGTTTGATTAGAAGACGCTTGTGAAGAACTTTCACATCGGTGGTAGCGGGCTATACACATTGCTTTGTGACTACTTTGATGGTCAGTAAAACTTTGAAACACGTATGTATTTTGTAGGAGCTGTAAATAAATAGTTGCCACTATTAAAGTTCCAACCATCGTACACCCAAGAGAAGGGTGATATCTGCAGTCCCAGACGGGCATTGTCTGTCGCCCTCAAGATGTCCTGTCATAAATGTTAATGCAACACTCTCAAATGGGATTTACTAAAGATTGAACTTGCGACATCGCACTTAATTGGTTCCTAATTAGTATTGGCTGTTGAAAAAAAACAAGCTGGACAACCAGTGAATTAGACAGTGCATAAAGAAGCGATGATGAGAGATTGCGCCTAGAAGTGTGTAAATGTTGTTGTTGTTGTGGTCTTCAGTCCTGAGACTGGTTTGATGCAGCTCTCCATGCTACTTTATCCTGTGCAAGCTTCCTCATCTCTCAGTACTTACTGTAACCTACAGCGTTCTGAATCTGCTGAGTGTATTCGTCTCTTGGTCTCCCTCTACGATTTTTACCCTCCAGTACTAAGTTGCTGATCCCTTGATGCCTCATAACATGTCCTACCAACAGATCCTTTCTTCTAGTATAGCTGTGCCACAAATTTCTCTTCTCCCCAATTCTAGTCAATACCTTCTCATTAGATATGTGATCTACCCATCTAATCTTCAGCATTCTTCTGTAGCACCACATTTCGAAAGCTTCTATTCTCTTCTTGTCCAAACTATTTACCATCCATGGTTCACTTCCATACATGGCTACACTCCATACATATACTTTCAGAAACGACTTCCTGACACTTACATCTATACTCGATGTTAACAAATATCTCTTCTTCAGAAACGCTTTCCTTGCCATTGCCAGTCTACATTTTATATCCTCTCTACTTCGACCATCATCAGTTAGTTTGCTTCCCAAATAGCAAAACTCTTTTACTACTTTGTCTCATTTCCTAATCTGATTCCCTCGACATCACCCGACTTAATTCGACTACATTCCATTATATGAGCGTCGAAATGGGTGGTAACGATGATGACGGTGGTGATGCCAGATAGAAGGACGGCATTCCACAGGGCTGCCCTCCCCACGAGTTCGGGTGGACGAGGCAGAGGTTCGGCAGCGTGGCGGTAGACTGTAGTCTCCTGCCAGTGGGCGCAACAAGTGCAGGCGGGCGTGCCGGTGACGGGTGATGGCTGTGTGCTGTGCGGGGCGCAGCGCCCCTGTTTGCCGGCCGGCCGGCCGGTATGCGGGCGGCGTAGCTCGCCAAATGAGCTGAATGCCAGCAGCCGCGCCGTGCCGCGCCGCGCCCTACATACGGATCCGCAATCAGGTGCGTCCGGTCGAGTGCACGGCAAACACAGCCGGGCAGCGGCGCGCCGCGCCGCGCAGCCGCCATCTTCCCCGCCCATCAGGCAGCGCGCGCGGCGGCGCATGCATGCGGAGCCTCTTCCGTACACGCTAATCAGTTGGTTTTATCCGTGCGCACCTCACTGCGTAAAGGGTGATTTCACGAAATTAATTTTTAAAAATTAAAAAAACAAATGCACCCCAGAACACAATTTCGCTTATTTCTATGACGCTGAATGATTTCAGTTATACAGGGTGCGGCACGTAAAACAGGTCCGTCGTACGTTACAATAATGTTCCAGAGCATGTACGAGCGTCAATGATAATGGAATAAAAAAAAAGCCGTCAAAACGGTCGCGTACGATCTAACCACTTCTTCTGATGTCTCGCCACTGTGCGGAACCTTGTTATTGTATAAGGCAGCTGCGACCAGTGAAACTTATCGATACCAGTTGAGAAATCGGGTTAGTGTGAGTGCGTGATAATACTGTATTCGTACCCGAGGTTGTTCCCGTTGTTGAAGCGTTCATTTGCACTCGATCTTTTGTGGATATGAAGAATTTGTTTCAGTAGAAATTTCCAGGATGACTTGTGCCAGGAAAAAGCACCATACAGACATTGACTGAAAAATGGCGACGCTCAGGATAGTTTCAAAATGCTCCCAGCAAAAGACCAGCTGAATTAAAGAGACATGTGAAGGAGATAATGACTAGAAGTCCTCGTAAGTCAACCAACAAACTGTTGCGATCAACAGTTCAAGCGGGTGAGAGATGTTGCAGACGTGTATTAACGGGAATGAAGTTAAACCCAAATCAGATAGGTGTTGTGAAAGAACTGAAGGAGCCCGACAAGCATGGCTGTTGAGAAAGTGGTCTCTTGGACCCAAGGCTCGTCATGAGTGACGA
The DNA here is from genome assembly GCF_021461395.2 of Schistocerca americana. Classification (NCBI taxonomy): domain Eukaryota; kingdom Metazoa; phylum Arthropoda; class Insecta; order Orthoptera; family Acrididae; genus Schistocerca; species Schistocerca americana. The sequence continues at coordinate 1,198,636,262 of NC_060119.1, read as the reverse complement.
CACGTGATTCCACCTGTCTGGGTACAAAAAAATGGTTCAAATGGCCCTGAGCACTATGTGACTTAACATCTGAGGTCATCACTCCCCTAGAACTTAGAACTACTTAAACCTAACTAACCTAAGGACATCACATACATCCATGCCCGAGGCAGGAATCGAACCCGCGAACGTAGCGGTAGCGCGGTTCCAGACTGAAGCGCCTAGAACCGAACGGCCATCTGGGTACATAAATTACCAAAACAGACGGTTTTGGTAAACAGAAAATCCACACTGGATCCACTAAGTACCCTTGCATGACGAGTTCTAGTCAAACTTGACTGGAGAGGAGAATCAGATATGTTGTTGACTTTACGTGCCGCACCCTGTGTTACTACATAGACAGGAACATCGTTTTAAATTGCGTTCTGGGGAACATCCGGCTGGGAGGGAGCTAGGAAGCTGCAACATCCGCCTGTGGAACGAACATAGCTTTTTTCGGCCATTGTTGAATATTAGCAACGATTAGAACATCTAAAATGAATGAAGTGTTCAAATTCGAATGTTCCAATTTTTTATTCAGTTTCCGAAAGAAAATCTATCAGCCTCCAACAAAGTTTTGCCAGTATTGTACAGTATTTTAGCTACACGGGAATAACGTAGCTAATCGTGTCAGTAGTCTTGAGATAAGCTAACACAGAAATTAGGAACAGCTCTTGCTAACACAGGAATTAGGAACAGCTCGTGAATCTCTAGGGTAGCATTCTATGATTATCGTTTTTGCCACATTATCATCAGAAGATTGCTCACTTTTCCTGTTGGTTGGCGATGATGAATTTTAGTAGTAATATGTGATTGTATTCACTTCACACAGAATATTTTGATCCATTTCATAATTCGGATATTTATGAGCCTGTGCCGTGTTTTACCTTTGACAAATCGGTTTCGTCAGGAACAAGTGAATAACTGGAGTCAGCTTCAGAGCCAGTCTTCTGAAAACGTCTCTCCCATCATCTGCATAATTCGTCTGCTCCTGTGAGGTACTGTGTAAGCTTCTTCATATCCCAGTACCTACTCCAAGCTTGTACAGGTTTCGATTTAATGCTGTTTTCTTTATTGTGGAGTGGCTGGAAAATTAGCTACCGATGTGTCTCACAGCAGTAAATGAGTCACTTAAAGTAGTAAAGGAGTTTTGCTGTTTGGGGAGCAAAATAACTGATGATGGTCGAAGTAGGGAGAATATCAAATGTAGACTGGCAATGGCAAGGAAAGCGTTTCTGAAGAAGAGACATTTGTTAACATCAAGTATAGATTTAAGTGTCTGGAAGTCGTTTCTGAAAATATTTGTATGGAGTGTAGCCATGTATAGAAGTGAAACATGGACGATAAATAGTTTGGACAAAAAGAGAATAGAAGCTTTCGAAATGTGGTGCTACAGAAGAATGCTGAAGATTAGATGGGTAGATCACATAACTAATGAGGAGGTGTTGAATAGAACTGGGGAGAAGAGGAGTTTGTGGCACAACGTGACAAGAAGAAGGGACCAGTTGGTAGGACATGTTCTGAGGCATCAAGGGATCACAAATTTAGCATTGGACGGCAGCGTGGAGGGTAAAAATCGTAGAGGGAGACCAGGAGATGAATACACTAAGCAGATTCAGAAGGATGTAGGTTGCAGGAAGTACTGGGAGATGAAGAAGCTTGCACATGATAGAGTAGCATGGAGAGCTGCATCAAACCAGTCTCAGGACTGAAGACTACAACAACAACAACATGGACTGTGTTCTTGTTACATTGTGAACAGTGCATTAACAACATTAGTACATTGATATTTTTTTGCGTTCGTAGAAATTAATATTCACTCTTGTGGAAAGTATTTAGTAGAGAAAGTGTCTGTTGTTTATTCTCATGGTGATAACTAGGTCCATGTTCAAAGCCAATAAGCAAGCACACAAGGCACAAAATCAATTGAGTAATGTAAATATATCGTCAACAAATGCCACAGACTTCATACAGGCACAGTTACTGAAATGTCGATTACGGCTGAGCAACCAGCAGTAATTACTGCGCTCACGCCGTCGACACGAACTGTTGCAATTTCCGACATTCGTATGTCGAGTGAAATTCAAATAAATACGCAGCAACCAACAAATAGCAAGAATTTGACCTCTGATACAGACAAACTCGCTATGGGAGCAATGCCCGCAACTACACGCGAGAACAAAATTAATGTGCCGAAAAATCTGTAGTTACAATCTTCAAAAAACCCAGTGGAAACGTCAATTGCTGAGAATACTAATTTGTTATCCCACATGATGTCAAATTTGACCTTCATATCACAAGGGATTAAGTTAGTAACGAATAATATTCAAGCATTGGAGACTGCGCAATCTAATTTTGCAACGGCTCAATCCACTTCTGCAAATGATATTAATCGTAAATTCTAAGCACTGGAAACCACACAATCTAATTTTTGCAACGACAACGGTACAATCCAATAAACTAAAATCAATAAATGATAATATTACTGAAAAATTCCAAAGTTTGGAAGCAAAACAGAGTCACTTGATTGCCAGTCAAGCACAACTCATTGTTACGCAAGAACACCAATACAAAAGAAGTGAAACTTCCTGGCAAATTAAAAGTGTGTGCCAGAACGAGACTCGAACTCGGGAAGTTTGCATTTCGCAGGCAAGTGCTCTACCATCTGAGCTACCGAAGCACGACTCACGCCCTCTCCTTACAGCTTCACTTCTGCCAGTACCTCGTTTCCTGCCTTCCAAAATTTACAGAAGCTCTAATGCGAACCTAGCAGAAGTACCAGTCCTGAAAGAAAGGATATTGCAGAGACATGGCTTAGCCACAGCCTGGGGGATGTTTCCGGAATGAGATTTTCACTCTGCAGCAGAGTGTGCGCTGATACGAAACTTCAGGAGTGCTAGTTCTGCTAGGTCCGCAGGAGAGCTTCTGTAAAGTTTGGAAGGGAGGAGACGAGGTACTGGCAAAAGTGAAGGTTGAAGACGGTGCGTGAGCCGTGCTTGGTTAGCTAAGATGGTGGAGCACTTGCCCGCGTAAGGCAAAGGTCCCGAGTTCGAGTCTCGGTCCGGTACACAGTTTTAATATGCCAGGAAGTGTCGTATCAGCGCTCTTTCCGCTGCAGAGTGAAAATCTCCTTCTGAATACAAAGAATTAACAACCAAATACAATGATATCTTCTATCGTCCAGAAGGACAGACAATCTTAGTCTCGAAGGAGAGAAACATATAGAGAAACGTAAGATCACATTTTCTAAAGACATAGAGGATTGGTCGCAAGAGCAGATGGAGACGGTGCGAAATAATGTTGATCAAACCTTGACAGAAACGGTTACTAACGTGCAAGTTAACAACGAAACTGCACAAGGACAACTTAAATCATAAATTCAAGAGATTAAGGAGAATGTAGGAGAAGAATTTCCTGATTGGAAGGCAAAGACTGAAAATACACTCAAAGCTTGCCAGCAAGGTTTAGTTAATACTAAAGGGGCACCTGTTAACTGCAGTTTATCGAAAGCAGACATTATTATCGACGAAATCAGTGAAACCGAATCCATGTAACAATATCCATGTATTGGTGCTTACTCCCGTAATCAACAGGAACCAAATTATCAGGAATATCGTCCACCACGAAACAATCATTACAATAAACCTGTGACTATGACTGAAGAAATTTGCTTAAATATCGTCCATGTCAGATATTTAACCACGAAAGGAAGTCGATCAATCCCGTCGTCTTTATGAAGCAATTTAGAGGGATAGTGCCACGAATGTGGACTGAGAAACAAAAAATTATGTACATTGCAGGATTTATACATGGGGATGGATCGATGTGGGCATCAGACGCATCCGAATGGTGTCAAATATATGAGAAATTTGAAAGCGCCTTCTTGCACAAATACTGGAACAGGGGAGTGAAAGAAAGACTACGCATGGAAGTTTTTGACTCACAACCATTTTCTTTCAAAAATGGATCTTTAAGGAAGTATTTCGAGAAGGACATAAATGAAGCAAATACTGGAATGAACCAATCCCGACACAGGATATCACTCGAATATTAAAGGCCAAACTTCCACTTGAAGTAAAGGAAACAATTTTACATGAGCCTGAACATCATGTGGGAGCCTTTTTAGCCACATTGGATTCAATAGACATCCTGTTCGAAGAATCACGTGTTCGTTATACCCAACCAAGTTACCAACCTAACAAATATTATAGTGACAACAAACCGTATGATAAACAAACGAAAGAGAATAGAGGGTATGGAATTAAAACCTTTTGCACGCAATTCATCAAACCCACAGGACAATTATTTCCAGAAATCGTGTAATGAAAATCCAGACCAGAGTAATCATGACCAACAAAGTGAACAATCATTTAAAGGGAAGTGGAGGAAAAATAATAAGAATAGGAAAGAATATTTCAAGAGGAGAATTATCAACCAAAGCACCGATATCAGCAACAAACCCAAGAGTATCACAACCAACCACAAACTTCAGGTTGGGAGCCAAACGTAAATGCAAATGAATGGTGAAACCAACCACCAGTAATAACTGACGTAACGGAGCAAACTTCTACCAATAATGGACGATCGTCAAACTAGACTCGACTGTCAGAAGCCCCGAAGGCTCAGTCGAGGAAGTTTTGAGGGGCGAAAATTAAAGCGTAATTTTTTTCCGGTGTAATGATGGCAGATTACTACTAGATGAACTTCAGAGGGATATGATGACTTGTCAAGAGGAACATACCACTGAACCTGCTGCGAAAATTCAGGCGAAAATTGAAGGCAATACTGTGCAAGTTACTTTAGATACGGGAGCAGGCTCTACTGGTCATAGGTCTTCTCACGTTAAAATGCAGACTCAACCACAGTTAGGTCTAGGAAATGTAGCTATAAATTGCACATTCCCTGTAATAGATATATTGATCGAGGACAGCATCTTGGAAACTGATGAATTTAGAGAGAGGAGCTGGCGTATCGATTTATCTCTGGGTCGTGGCAGTTTTACAATAATGGATCTTCTCAGGGAACATAGTAGCCATGGAAACTATTGTCATGAACAGAAATTTCAATTCCAATGGATACATTGCGAACCTGCATGGGAATACCAAATTAATTATTTGCAACCAGTCTTAAAAACTGAAGCTGTGGTATATGGAAAAGTTAAAAACCCTGAATATTTGCTGGACCATTAAAGAAAACAATTATACGATCTTCTACAGGAATATCATGAAGTCTTTGGAGAAGACCCTGGTGTAATCAAGATATACACATGTCATTTAGATGTCATTCCACACCAAGTTTTCTGCTGTACTTTTTATGCAGTTCCGTGGCATCAACAACAGGCGGTTGACGCAGAAATCCAACAGATGATTCAGTGGGAGCTGATCGAACCTTCGACTAGTCCTTACGGTAGTCCTCTTCATGTTGTCCCGAAAAAGGGAGGAAAAATTCGTCTGGTGCTAGACGCACGGCAAATAAACAAGATTATCGTCCCCATGCGAACTCATCCGAAAATATAGATAAGTTAATTCAAAGGTTCGAAGAGATAAAATAGCTATCGAACATTGATCACAAGAGTTCATTTTGGCAGGTGGATCTAGACAAACAATCAAGAAAGTACACCACGTTTGTACGCACAGGTAGAAGATACCAATTTAAGGTTCTACCTTACGGACTAAACGTGAGCTCGGGAGTTTTTATAAACGCTCTAGGTTACGCACTGGGACATGCACTTCGAAGCAGTTTAACTTTGTTTGTGGACGACATGGTCACCGCTATGATCACATGGAAGGAGCACGTCGACTTAATGAGGAGAGTATTGGAACGTTTCAAGTAAGCATGCATAACTGCTAATCTGCGGAAGTCCCATTTTTTTTTTTTTTTTTTTTTTTTTGGGATAAAACTAAATTTCTGGGTCATCTTATAGATGAAAGGAGAAATTATAGGCAATCAAAAACTTAGCAGTTCTAACAACTTTATAGGATTTAAAGCGATTCCTCGGAGTTGCCTCTTTTTTCAGGCATTTCGTTTATGACCACTCTATTAACGCAGAACCGTTGTACAGCTTGTTGCGCAAAAATACTCAGTGGGTGTGAACGCAACAATGTCAGAAGCACTAAAACAAATCTTAGTTAATTCACACATATTATATCATCCAGATATGAGCCAAGAATTCGGTTTAATGGCGGATGCTTCGGAAATTAGAATCGGTTCTAGCCTCTTCCAAGTAAAAACGATAGATGGAAAAACAACTTTCCGTCGAAAAGCTTTCGCTAGCCGACTCTTAACTGCTTATGAAACAACGTATACGACTACCGAAAAGGAAGTTTTGGTCGTAGTCTGGTCATTTAAAAAATTTCACTACTACGTATACAGAGCAACGACAACAGTATACTGTGACCACAAAGTGTTAAGTTTTTTGCAAACGTGTAAATTCTTACATCCCAGACTAGCAAGATGGACGCTCTCACTCCAAGAGTATTAATTTGAAATTAAATACCTAATCGGAAAGGATAATTTCGTCGCTGATGCACTGTCAAGAACGCCGGACTGTGATTTGTCAACAATCAACATCACGGACAACCAGTCCGAATTCAAAGTTCTATTAATGACTGACAAAATATATAGGAAACATTTTCTTAAAATGTATAAGAATATAGGAAAACTACAAAATGAAGATCCACATTGGCTTTCAATAAAAGAAGCTTCAGGAAATCTGGAAAAGAAGAGCTTAAGCGACTGTACAAAGTTGAGGATGACAACTTATTTTTCAAAAGACATCTTGATTCAGATAACAGGAAGGTGTGTATTCCCGATAGGAATGAGGATGACATAATTTTGTACACGTATATCACTTGGGGATATTTGGGAGTATTAAAATGAGCTCAGAAGATTCAAGCATATTGCTATTTCCCAAACATTCGCAGGAAAGTGCACCGACAATTAAGGAGATGTAAACTTGTTAGCTAGCCAAACCAGGAACTTCTTGTGTGATGGATTTCCTACATCCCATTATAACTACTAAACCGCTATTGATCATTTCGGTCGCTGTCTGTCGTCCTCTACAGTCATCAAGAGTAGGATACAATTTATTGTAGCTTTTCTCGCTATATTCACCAAATACGTCAGACTTTATCCGTTAAAATCAGCTACTGATCCATCCATAGCCAAGAAATTGATCAAATATTGAATGTAGGCAAACCAGAGGCTATTCTTTCTGACAATGGGTCAACATTCACTGGATTTCTTTGGAGGCAAACACTAAGCAGCTGTGGTACAAAACAAATTCTAACATCAGTGTACCACCCTTCTGCAAATCCTGTGGGAAAAATCCTTCGTGAATTAAATGGGTTCATGAGAACATATTGCCACAACCAGCAAACCATATGGACCTATTATCTTGACGATTTTCAAGAAATTGTGAACAATATGACACACAGTATGACAGAGTGCACTCTGTACAAACTGAGGTTTGGAGAACAGGAACAGAATGACTGTATTCGACCAAGCCCTAAAGTAGCAAATGACAGAATATCTCTACAAAATAAAGCACACCAAGCCATACTCAATATAATGGACAAGGCGAAGAAAAGCAAAATCAGTTTTGAAAATCGACTAGGGAGAATAAAAACATATAAAGTGAAAGACTAAATTTTAGTAAAAACTCATCCTAAGGCTTCACTTATGCAGAGGAGGAACAAAAAATTGCAATTGTTGTATCAAGGACCAGTGATTACATAAATACCTCATCCAGGGACCTATGTTTTGAAGGATGTGAAGTACCAAAAGGTGAAAGGAATGTATCCGCATCACTTGTTGAAGGAATTTCATGATGACTGAAAATTATCAAGACTTAAGAAACTATTCACATCAAATAACATTGAGTAGACAGTTTTACATTGGAACTATGAACCATAATTAGGATACTTTCTTTTTTTATTTATTTATTTGTTTATTTATTTATTATTCTGTGGGACCAAATTAAGGTGAAATCTCCATGGTCATGGAACGAGTCAATACATGAAATTATAACACAATAGTAGAAACAGATAGAATGAAATGTAAGAAACATGTTCAGGTGACATTTCGTAAGTTTAAATAAGGAAAATCAACAATGTAACACTGGAATTTGCTTAATTTTTCAGCTCTTCCAGGAGCTCCTCGACAGAATAGAAGGAGTAAGCCAGGAGGAAACTCTTCAGTTTAGACTTAAAAGTGTTTGGGCTGCTGCTACGATTTTTGAGTTCTTGTGGTAGCTTATTGAAAATGGATGCAGCAGAATAGTGCACTCCTTTCTGCACAAGAGTCAAGGAAGTTCATTCCACATGCAGATTTGAGTTCTGCCTAGTATTAACTGAGTGAAAGCTGCTAACACTTGGGAACATGCTAATATTGCTAACAACAAACGACATTAAAGGAAATATACTCTGTGAGGGCAATGTCAGAATTCCCAAACTATTGAATAGGAGTCGACAAGAGGTTTTCGAACTTACATCACATATAGCTCGAACAGCCCGTTTTTGAGCCAAAAGTACCCTTTTTGAATCAGAAGAATTACCCCAAATATGTTTGAATCACCTGTAATACTAGAAAGCATATCGTTTGTATAAATAAGAAACAGCAGTGGCCGCAGCACCGACCCTTGGGGAACGCCCCACTTAACAGTGCCCCATTTGGACTGAACATCACTACCACTCTCAATATTGCGGAGAATTACCTTCTGCTTTCTGCTCTGAATGTAAGAGGCGAACCAATTGTAAGCTACTCCCCTTACTCCATAATGTTCCAATTTCGGCAGTAATATTTTGTGGTCAACACAGTCAAAAGCCTTCGTTAAATCAAAGAAAACACCTAGCGTTCGCGACCTTTTATTTAATCCACCAAAACCTCACAGAGGAAAGAGAATATAGCATTTTCAGTTGTTAAACCATTTCTAAAACCAAACTGTACATTTGACAGCAAATTATATGAATTTAAATGTTCCAGTAACCTTCTATATACAATCTTCTCGATAACGTCAGCAAACACCGATGACATAGAAATATGTCTATAATTGTTAACATTAACCCTGTCTCCCTTTTTATAAAGTGTCTTCAATACCGAGTACTTTAATCGATCAGGAAACAGACTACTCCTAAAGGAAAAGTTACAGATATGTCTAAGTACTGGGCTAACATACATAGAACAATACTTCAGTATTCTGCTAGATACTCCGTCATATCCATGAGAGTTCTTGGTCTTTAGTGATTTAATTATTAACTCAATCTCCCTCTTGTCAGTATCATGGAGGAGCATTTCAGGTAACAGTCTCGGAACACTTTTTTCTACAAGCGCTATATGATTCCCGGTTGGGACTAGGTTTCTATTTAGTTCACTTGCTATATTCAGAAAGTGATTATTAAATACTGTACATATATGCGACTTATCAGTAACACGGACATTCCTACTATGCACTGATTATATATCCCCGACCTGTCTCTGCAGACCAGCCACTTCCTTTACGACTGACCATATGGTTTTAATTTTATCCTGAGACTTAGCGATTTTATCTGCATACCACATACTTTTTGTCTTCCTAATAACTTTTTAAGCACCTTACAATACTGTTTGTAATGGGCTGCTGCATTTAGATTCTGACTGTCTCTAACGTTTTGATATAATTGCCACTTTGTTCTACAGGATATTCTTATCCACCTAGTCAGCCACCCAGGCTGCCTGTTTGTGCTGGTACCCTGTTTTGAAAGTTTTAACGGAAAGTAACTTTCAAAGAGCACGAGAAAAGTCTTGAGGAAAGCATTATATTTATCGTCTACTGTATCAGCACTATAAACGTCTTGCCACTCTTGTTTCTTGATAAGGTTTACAAAGGTGTCTACAGCAACTGGATCAGCTTTCCTAAAAAGTTGATAACTATATTTAACGTGTGTTGCAGCAAAAAAATCTTTTAGAGTTAAAATGCATCATAACGTGATAGGCCATTCACCTTTTTGCTAACAGAATGCCCTTCTAGTAATGAGGAATGAACAAAAATTTTGCCTATGGTTGTTCTACTGTTCCCTTGCACTCTCGTTGGAAAGAATACGGTTCAAGTAAGATTATATGAATTAAGGTCTACCAGCATACTTTTCCTTGCACGATCACTTATACAATTGATATTGAAGTCACCACATATAACTAAATTTTTGTATTTCCTATAAAGTGAACCAAGAACCTCCTCTAGCTTTAGCAAAAGTGTTGTGAAATCGGAGTCAGAGGATCTATAAATAACAACAGTTAGAAGTTCAACTCCACTAAATTTAACCACACCTGCACAACATTGAAACACCTTTTCAGTGCAGTACTTTGAAACATCAATTGACTCAAATGGGATACCGTTTTTCACATACATGGCTACTCCCCCACACCGCAAAGAGCTCCTAGAAAATCTGACAGCCAACCTGTATCCTGGTAAAGGAAGCCTCTGAATTATCTCCTTATTTAAGAAGTGTTCAGATATACCAATAATTTCAGAGTCAACATCTATAAGCAGTTCACTAACTTTATCTCTAATACCTTGTATATTTTTAAGAAATATATTAATTCCCTCATTTCTCGGATACGTAAGCCTTGTCGAAAGTGGTTTCTTTGTTAGAGAGACACACCATAAGCAGGAATACCTATCAGCTGACTTCAATCTAAGAAAGGTGCAGCTCTAACACCTACAAGTGCAGGAATTTTCCCATGAGTGATCCCACCACCTCCACGTATGCTGTCACCTATAAGCTTTGCCAACCTCCCCTTTCCATACCTGTTGATGTGCAGGCAATGTCTAGTGGAACCTGTCCTGCTGATAGACTCCACCAACACCACAGAAATGTGTCTCATGTCTTCTGTCATCAGCGCACCTCATGTTATTACATGTTTTTGCAATTTAGAAGTTAGTTTTTCTTTTCAGGCATGATGTTAGAGATGTATACAGACATTATGTATTCGTTTTTCGATGTAGAGATAAGTTTTATTTCCAGAACACACATAATTTACCTACAGTATTACTGATTTCTTTTAAATTTTAATTAAACATTTAATAGTAATTTCAATCAGGTCTCACAATGCATAATGACCATGAGTTTGTGATTCAAATTAATCTGATCTATGGCAAGACAGTTTTTGCTTATGTCAAATTTGACAATGCCAGTGTATGTTTGTATCTTGTTAACTTGCCATGCTGAAGTCATGCTGTTTGGAAGGGATAACCCATTCGCAGCTGAATCACGCTCATACTTTGTTTCAATCTTTTGTAATGGATATTTTCTATGTAATTGTATAATTGCTATAACATACCTGTGTATGCAAATGTTGTCATGTCAATTGTTACTTGCGAAGTTACCAACTAAGCGAATGCTGAGCGGTTATAAGCACATCAAAAGTGTTGAGGTGCATCTGAAAGATGACAAGAATAAGCTGAGATACCATCACCAGTTGGTATAATGTATAGTGCATCCTATGGTTATAGATAAGAACCAAGAACATCTAACAACTTCTGCATATTTAGAATTCAGGGCAGACAATTAAAAAGGACTTTAGATTAGATTCTGTTTCAGCTCAGCACAGATCAAATGCCTTTTCCACGGAACTTACACTGTCACTCATTTTCATGTAAAACCTATGCCGAAAAAATAATACCCACAAGGCTATGATGGGAATAGAATTCAAATCAGTTAGCCAGAGGTTACAAATGGAAGGGAATCGTAGATGGACATAACCCAACACACCGACAGTTCACCTCAAGAGACAGAAGATTAACAGGGTTGTGTTTCTTTTGTGAAAAGTGTTTAAATTCATTTCAAAAATTATTCATATTGTAAATATTCTATTATCCATTGTTATTCAATAAATATTTCTTTGCAAATCGTAAATAAGAGTATGGTGAATCTACCCCAAGGTCTTCCTTGGTTTCACTTTGTGGGGCTTGGCAGAATGGGAAGATTGCAAGTTACAAATATCCCAAGGTGCGTGACAGAATATTTGAGTGATGATGAAAAAAGATTCTGATCACATCTCATGCCATCCTCGACAAACTAATTAAACCTAAATGAGCTATGCATATAAGCTGCAGTTCAGTAATTTTCAAGCAGCACAGATTTGTTAGCACGATATTGTACTTCATAATACTATCTGCACCCCAATTTATGATTTAGGTTCAATTTTCAATTGATAGTATATTGAATAATGAAAAAATGTTAGTACCGATATTTCTACACTCCTGGAAATTGAAATAAGAACACCGTGAATTCATTGTCCCAGGAAGGGGAAACTTTATTGACACATTCCTGGGGTCAGATACATCACATGATCACACTGACAGAACCACAGGCACATAGACACAGGCAACAGAGCATGCACAATGTCGGCACTAGTACAGTGTATATCCACCTTTCGCAGCAATGCAGGCTGCTATTCTCCCATGGAGACGATCGTAGAGATGCTGGATGTAGTCCTGTGGAACGGCTTGCCATGCCATTTCCACCTGGCGCCTCAGTTGGACCAGCGTTCGTGCTGGACGCGCAGACCGCGTGAGACGACGCTTCATCCAGTCCCAAACATGCTCAATGGGGTACAGATCCGGAGATCTTGCTGGCCAGGGTAGTTGACTTACACCTTCTAGAGCACGTTGGGTGGCACGGGATACATGCGGACGTGCATTGTCCTGTTGGAACACCAAGTTCCCTTGACGGTCTAGGAATGGTAGAACGATGGGTTCGATGACGGTTTGGATGTACCGTGCACTATTCAGTGTCCCCTCGACGATCACCAGTGGTGTACGGCCAGTGTAGGAGATCGCTCCCCACACCATGATGCCGAGGGGTTGGCCCTGTGTGCCTCGGTCGTATGCAGTCCTGATTGTGGCGCTCACCTGCACGGCGCCAAACACGCATACGACCATCATTGGCACAAAGGCAGAAGCAACTCTCATCGCTGAAGACGACACGTCTCCATTCGTCCCTCCATTCACGCCTGTCGCGACACCACTGGAGGCGGGCTGCATGATGTTGGGGCGTGAGCGGAAGACGGCCTAACGGTGTGCGGGACCGTAGCCCAGCTTCATGGAGACGGTTGCGAATGGTCCTCGCCGATACCCCAGGAGCAACAGTGTCCCTAATTTGCTAGGAAGTGGCGGTCCGGTCCCCTACGGCACTGCGTAGGATCCTACGGTCTTGGCGTGCATCCGTGCGTCGCTGCGGTCCGGTCCCAGGTCGACGGGCACGTGCACCTTCCGCCGACCACTGGCGACAACATCGATGTACTGTGGAGACCTCACGCCCCACGTGTTGAGCAATTCGGCGGTACATCCACCCGGCCTCCCGCATGCCCACTATACGCCCTCGCTCAAAGTCCGTCAACTGCACATACGGTTCACGTCCACGCTGTCGCGGCATGCTACCAGTGTTAAAGACTGCGATGGAGCTCCGTATGCCACGGCAAACTGGCTGACACTGACGGCGGCGGTGCACAAATGCTGCGCAGCTAGCGCCATTCGACGGCCAACACCGCGGTTCCTGGTGTGTCCGCTGTGCCGTGCGTGTGATCATTGCTTGTACAGCCCTCTCGCAGTGTCCGGAGAAAGTATGGTGGGTCTGACACACCGGTGTCAATGTGTTCTTTTTTCCATTTCCAGGAGTGTATATTGTGGACGTTAATTGTATACAGCGTCATGAACAATTATCGACATAGTGGTGTGTGAATGATGGTGTTGGTTTTTGCCCAAAAACGTTCGTCGACAAGAGGGGCATATATGATGTATCATGCCACTTGAGAGAAAGTAGCGTGACTTGACGTGACGGTGACAGAGAGAGAGAGAAAGATATTCTTTATTACTCTGTGCTGGTTAGCGCTCAAATAATTGTTCTTAGTGTAAGAAGTCTTTGTTCTTGTTAAGAAGTAATTCATTAAGATTTTTCATTCCTGTGAAGTAGAAACCGACGCCATTGCGAGATTTTGAAGGACTTTGTATTATGTATCAGTATATAAGCCAGTGAACAGATAGTTCATGTTACGAGAAAAATTTCATTGACGCAAAAGTCAATAATTGATCGTTCATTTCAAGAAGGTATGTGTTTATTCCACAACTGACGTATACTTCAGTTATAATCTATTAATGAATACCATCTTGAGAACATTTCCGGTAGGAGCGTTCAATTCTAAATAAATAGTTTGATGCTATCTTCGGAAAAGGAGTAATTTCACAGATCATTTAAATCCACCAATATTGGACATTTCTAAGAACTGAAAGAAAATCTGATTGCTATGCAACAGATCCCAGACAAATATATCCCCGCAACTTTGATTAACACTATCAGCTTCAATACAGTATCTGCAGCAGCTGGAGCATATCGGTACAACAACAGAAGCGTGTAGTGTGAAAGTAGTGTCACACATTGCCCTGTATCAAGCCAATGGTGTGGGTGTTTAACACAACAGAGTACACACAGTCACTCATACATGTAAAGACAAACACAAGTTGGTGTGGGAAGCATATAATGAGAGACACTCACTCAGTATAAGTGCTCATCAGAGTGAATTTATAATACTTATTTACAGAAAATGTATGGAGCAAGTAAAACTAAAGGTTATAGATCAACTACGTGTGAGGCAGTATGAGTCAGAAATGGAAACAAGTTTCGCTAGGTAAATCGGCACAACCAGACACATGACCTTGTAACACCGGAAATGCATATCCTCCTATTTACATCTATTGTACAATAATTTTTTTTCCTTATTTTGTTACCTGAAGATACGACATTTCTGTGTCTTTATATGTTGTAATTGTTTTACTATATATATATATATATATATATATATATATATATATATATATATATATATATATATATGTGTGTGTGTGTGTGTGTGTGTGTGTGTGTTTGTGTGTGTGTGTGTGCATTTATGTCGATGTATAATAGGTTTGTTTGGTAAATATTATTTGTATTTTTACGCTGGGTCTTGCCTAGGGAGAACTATGCTATCGAACGATTACATCGATAGGTATTGTGGAGAACCAAAGTGCTTAGGATCTTTGGTAGTGTTAACTCTGCCGCGTAAAGTGCGGGCAGAGGGAGTCTGGCTGGAGTAGGGCGGTGGAGCTGGTGTGTTGTGTGACGCTCCCGCGTGCTGCCGCGCTTTCGGGGTTTGGAAGAATGTAATTGTGCTCGACTTTCTATGATAGTTTCTGACACTGTGATGCGGATGGAAAGCATTAGCTGGCGCACATAAAGTGCCAGTTTCGCCTGGTGACCGTGCCGAGAAGAAGGCGCGCCAACATCCAGCTTCTGCAACGGCAACAGCCAACAATGAGTGACTGTCGCCACCTCCCTGATCGACGACTGCAAACCTTCAATCAACCAACAAGGAAGACTAAAAGCACGTACAGTTTTAGAACTGTATGGCAGACCTCAGCCTTTCAAACTGTTGCATAACAAAAATACAGCAACTTAGCATGAACCTTTGTTGCTCATTGTCCCAATTGCATTACCAAGCAGGGTCCCTTCCTTTTCTGGAATGAACCCGAGCGTCGTTAAAATTCATACGCCAGCATTAAAGAGATATCATTCCATTTCACTGCTTTAATTTCAAAGTTCGGTTAAAGTATTCATAGCTGGCTACAATATTTAGATTACACAAGCAGAAATTAAGAGTGCGAGTTTTGTTACCATATTTTAGCTTACCTGTGACTGCAGCTCAGCTTGGTATGTACTAAATTTTACTATTGTTAATTGTTCAGAATCATTTAATTCAAGTTCAAAGTTAAACCTCTTATTTCTAAATTGCTAGATTCAAGTAGCTTTTGAAATGATTGTTGAGGTAGCCCAAGACTAACCTTATTTTATTGAATTTCGTAGTGCTTCAGAAACAATGTTCACTACCAATTTCAGTCACTAAATTCACATTCAATTTTCCTGTTTTATTAATTCTTTTGCTAAATTAAGTCAGAGTGTAGCGAAATTTGTTACTTCTGAAAAACATTCAGTTTTCACACAACACCTGTCAAACTTCAGTTGCCACGCTTTTAGTGCTAATTATATGTCCATTAACCTTTCATTTTCAGTTATTATAGTAGTTGTCCATAGGACTGGCGACAGTAATTTTCCTCAAATCTGAAATATCTAATTAATGCCAATTAATTGTTAACGTAAGGACCTCACATTTACTTCCTTTATTAATTTTACTGTTTTCCCAAAATTAAATTCACCAATTTCATTTGCATTTTTCCTTTCATTTAAGTGTAACCCTTTCCTCCCTCTTTACCGACAAATTAACTTCAGTGACGATTGCTTTTCCCTAATTTCCATTAGGTGCACGCGGTTTAATTTTTCACTGTCATTAAGGTCGATAAGTGAGGAGGAGGTTACAACCTTCCCTGCACGAAGACTAGATACCAAATGAGGCTCTGGTAGCCAGCTAGAACCGCAGGGCGATTGTTATTTCCACTAGCACAACAGATGTATACCATACCTGCCTGTCAGATGGATGTTCGGTTCTAAGTGTTAATCGTCAGATCAAAATTAGCTTACCGGCGCTAGAAGTTGCTGTGTACTACCATAATGTACCAGAAACTGCCCAACAACTCTTACGTATGGGTACGACGGCACTGGTGTCTCATGTTGTCCAGGGAAATTAATTTTGGTTTATGATGGTCATTATAACCGAAACCTTTCACGACAACATGTGACGGTTTAGGCTGCTGAGACAATGGCGTAAATGTTAATGAACGTCGATATGCAGAGATGCAGCAAAATAATTATTTGTTCACATGATTTCTCTGTTTCCTTGCAAGCGATGAAGTTCGTCATTCACCTACCTGTCGTCTTGCTGTTCCGACATTGTCTGGCACCGAACTGATTCTCTGGTAAGCAGAGGTTCATTTGATGGTTCATTAACACAATCGATAGGGGAACAAATGGTTCAAATGGCTCTGAGCACTATGGGACTCAACATCTGAGGTTATCAGTCCCCTAGAACTTAGAACTAATTAAACCTAACTAACCTCAGGACATCATGCCTGAGGCAGGATTCGAACCTGCGAGCGTAGAGGTCGCGCGGTTCCAGACTGAAGCGCCTAGAACCGCTCGGCCACACCGGCCGGCGATTGGAGAACAGAGGGAGGCTACAGAGAAAAGAAAATGAATAAGTTGTGGTAAAATCTGCTCTATTGCACCTCTGATAACTTACAATAAATTGGTGAGGTAGCCTGACACGCGAGTCCTGTTGTTTTTTGCTGCAGTATAAGAACAGAAAACATAAGACATTGTGTCCTGTAAAAAGAATTAAATTAAAGCGATCCAGCCCTTGATGTACGAGAGAGCGCGAGGAGAGAAAATACGGAGAACTTTGTTTACTAGCATGAAAGTTTAACGGGAGCCTGGGCCGGGCACATCTAACCACTAGTCCGGTATTACCTTAAGTAGCGCCCTCTTCTCTGGTAGTGAATGATTAGCAGCAAAACTGTGAACGCTAATGAATTTGAACTCGGAGGTGAACTTAAATATCTGCTGCCAGGCGAGCGGATCTGCCTATGGTGCCAAACTGTACACTAAGCATACTCACCGACACTATGACGGCAGCTGGTCCCAAACTCACGACAGCCCTAACTTCTCACTTCAGTTCAACTCGATTATCTAGTCATAACTGGGTGATCATGGCGTCTCTCGATGCATCTGCGACCGAGCCGCCTCAGCACAGTAAGCTTCCGATGACTAGAAGAGGGCCGTGTAGCCAACCTAACCGGTGCAGCAGATACTGCAGATACCCCGTGCAGCGGTCAGAGACCGCTCCCACAGATTGGGACTACTAAGGAGGAGGCAACTCCCCCGTAAACGACGGGTGCGCTAAATTCGGAACTAACGTCTGGCTAGCCTATGCTAATATTCTTCATCTCGCGATATTGTAGAATTACTCAAATTAGGATCCAGAAAGTTCGTCCTCCCCGACGAGCCCGTACTCCGCTAGATGGGCTAGACAACGATGACGTCAAATCGTCGGCGAAGTTACTCTGATAGTGAATAAATAAAGACAAATTGTGACGAATCTTGAAACAACAAATTTATCAGCTCAAGATTCATATTGTGCGCGTACAAGCTGTGGGGGCCAATTAGAGTGGCAGTTTTCAGGAACAGTGCACAAGGCTGGCGGTTGCTACGAGGCCATGGCAAGGGGCTAGCGATTATGCGGCATTGGAAAAACCCGACTTGAAGCTTGGCAGGGCCGGCCGGAGTGGCCGTGCGTTTCTAGGCGCTTCAGTCTGGAACCGCGTGACCGCTACGGTCGCAGGTTGGAATCCTGCCTCGGGCATGGATATGTGTGATGTCCTTAGTTTAGTTGGGTTTAAGTAGTTCTAAGTTCTAGGGGACTGATGACCACAGCGGTAAGTCCCATAGTGCTCAGAGCCATTTGAACCATTTTTGAAGCTTGGCAGG
This sequence comes from Schistocerca americana, assembly GCF_021461395.2. Classification (NCBI taxonomy): domain Eukaryota; kingdom Metazoa; phylum Arthropoda; class Insecta; order Orthoptera; family Acrididae; genus Schistocerca; species Schistocerca americana. The sequence goes on along the minus strand of NC_060119.1, from coordinate 1,198,617,798 downwards.
CGAGCGTAGGGACGTATTTACGCGCTTGGAGGAATTTATATGCGAGAAAAAAATTGACAAACATGGAATTAAGAGTGACACACAGGTGCGAGTTGCCACTAATGGACAGAAAAGTATGTAAAGCTAAATTATCTAGACGCGCCACAAAAATATATACTAGTTTAAAAGTTAATTTTGTCTTAAAAATTGTAAATTTATGGAAGTTCAAAAGCTAATATCTCGGCAATGCTTTGGCCGATTAATATAAACAAAGCATTTAAGGATGCGGCTAGTAGAGCTGCATCGAGCAATCATAGCCGATTTAGCAGAATATGTACCATTTTCGAATGAGAGGTCGGAGTATGGGATTCGACAGAGAGAACTGTGTTTTTGGTAGTAAATAAATTTAAAGAGACGAAACTAGAGGCAGCATTCTAAAGTTTAAAGAAGTAGGTGAGTAATTAAGTAAGAATTTTTACTTGTTTATTACTTTTAGTATCAAAAATCCGGGAAAAGCGAAATCACGCTACAAGAACATTATTTGTGAAAAAACGGTGGCAGATACAAAAAATTGAACTTTAAATCGTTATTGACCGTAAAATTTCCATATTGTTCAATGTATCATGTGCGTTTTTGTGTTTGGTTTTAGAATAGTCGTAATTTTTTTGTCAAACATTGTTTTAAGGTATGCAGTCGTTCTGACGGTGTATAGGGGCCATCTTTGGGGCTGCTGAGTTTGAGCGACGCTAAGAGCCGGACGTGCCGCCCATCTGGGGGTAATATTGGGTTGGTAGCCACTATTGGAGACAAGTATGTGTGTAGCGTCGTTCGAAATTGATCGAGTGAAGCGCAATATAGTGGTTTAGGACAGCAGAAAACAGCGTATTTTGTGAACTGTTAACAAACTGTCGTGTGCCGTGATCGCGACATATGAATTTTATCGTAAGTAGCATCAGTTATCAACGGCCGCGCTTACGTAAAAGCCCTCAGAATGTATTGTAAATGTTTTGTCAATACATTCAAGACTCTTCGTGGGAAAACAGAACTAAACTACTTGTTCAAATTATAAATCAACGTGACTGACTCAATATTTTAAATTTCACTGCAATTCCTACCTGTCTTGTTTATTTGTATATTTTACTTCAGCTTGAAAATTGAGTTTTCGACAGGTGTGCGCCGGCACCCTATGACGAAAAACGTAGCCAAACCTTGAGACCAGCCACATTTCTGGGGCTGATCAGTTAAGCTGAGTGTTGAGTGTAACAAACATATATATTTTGGTGAAATAGCACGTGGGGGCTCGAGCTGACTATTAATGCTAAACTAACTTTTTTTAACAAAAATCGGCCAGCAGCACCAACGCCAACTATATAAATACTTTCATCATTTTCAGCGAACTTTTACAGTGCGTAGTGCCCAGTAACGCTGTAATATCAAACCAAAGATGATTTTCTGAATAACCTGAATGTGATTTAATTTATTGAACACACTCACCCTTTGTCAGTGAGCTGAACCACACAATTCTACAGACTTGTGGCAGGTACTGAGGCCAGTCCACTCGACAAGCCATTCGAAAATACACTTTGAATTAAGCTGTATGTTTTATTCACGTAGAAAGACAAAAATAACTGAATTCCCAAGGTAACTTGTTGTAAATTCTTTCATTAACACGTAAAACTGAGTGTCTTATATGACGATCGAACACTACCAATCAACAATTTCCGTACGAAAGTAAGATAATGCAAACGAGAGTTCAAATAGACCCTAGGCATTACTATTACACGCACCAAAAATTGTGCTCAACATTTTTAAAGTATATTTAGACCCTAAAATTAATCAACACTTCGGAAAAAACCAATTAGAATTGATTGCTAATCAAAGACGCAGCCCTAAACCTGGTGACTTTACAGGACTGTAAGTGATAGCACCATCCCAAAGAATTTATGAGAGCTGCTCAGATTGTCTCCTAAATCGTTTATATAGATCAGAGATAGCAGAGGGCGTGCAATACTTTCTTGGTCAACGCCGCATATTACTCCTACGCAACTCTGCTTAGGCAAGAAAAAAACAAGAAGAGAATAGAAGCTTTCGAAATGTAGTGCTACAGAAGAGTGCTGAAGATTAGATAGGTAGATCACGTAACTAACGAGGAGGTACTGTCCTCAGGGAGTCACACCTAGTGATACGTGGCTGGCGACCACGGGGCCCCGAGCTGAGTCCTGGCATTGCTTCCACTTACTTATGCCAGGCTCCTCACTTTTATCTTCCCTATCTGGCCACCCTCGGCCAGCTCTTGTTCTTTTCCGACCTTGACGCTATTAGGTTTCGGGTGCTAGGGGTCTTTCATTTTCCAACCTATACTTCTCATGCAGCGTCTGACCCGGAGCGGGCGGCTGCAAAAGGCGTCTGTATCCCATGTTAGGGGCGGCCTCCAGAACTGCGGAAGGCAACGGAATACCACCGCAGATTATCTTCCCTGCATAATTCAGTCTCCATTTTATGCACAAAAAATGGCTTCCTCTCATGTTAAATCAGTGTCCGGAGGTAAAATAGTCCCCCATTCGGATCTCCGGGGGGGACAACTTGAAAGGAGGCAAAAAATCAAAACGAGAATCGGTACCTGGAATGTCAGAACTCTGCTACAAGCAGGAAAACTAGAAAACCTTAAAAGAGAGATGGAAAAGAATCATATGGACCTCGTAGGAGTTGCTGAAGTAAGATGGAATGGACATGGAGAGTTGCAGTCAGATGAATATGTATTCTACTACTCAGGAGGAGAAGTAAAAGGAATTAATGGAGTAGGAATGATTATGACAAAGGAATTGGCTAAATGTGTGGAATATGTAGACTATGCAAATGACCGGGTTATTGGTGTAAGGCTGAAAGGAGCACAAAAAGATTTACTGATTGTCCAGGTGTATATGCCAACTTCAGAACATGATGACCAAATTGTAGAGGCAACGTACAATGTAATAGAGAGAATAATGGACGAAAATAAAAAATGCTGCAAAATAGTAATGGGAGACTGGAACGCCATTGTGGGAGAAGGGAAAGAGGGAAACATAGTAGGCAGTCATGGCCTTGGAAAGAGAAATGACAGAGGTGAATGGTTAATTGACTTCTGCAGGGAAAGGCAGCTGATAGTGGCAAACACATGGTTCAAGAACCATAAGAGGAGGCTCTACACTTGGAAATCACCAGGGGATAAATATAGAAACCAAATCGATTTTATACTGGTAGAAGAAAGATACAGGAATGGAATCAAGAAGGTGCACACATTACCAGGTGCAGATATTAATAGTGGCCACAACTTACTTATGGCAGAAATAGAAATAAGAATGAAAAAACTGAAAAAGGCGACAATGGTGAAGAAATGGGATCTGGAGAAGATAAGGTCCAACAAAGAACAAATTACAGAAATGCTGTCTCGGGACTTTCTAAACACATTACGTGACAAAGAAGCACCTGATAATGCCAACGAGTACTAGAATATGCTGAAAGAAGGAATCATTAAAGCAGGACAGCAAAATATAGGATATGTAAAAGGGAAAAGGTCAAAAAAACCATGGGTCACACAAGAAATGATTTCCAAGATGGAGGAGAGAAGAAAATTGAAAAACAAGAACACTGAAGATGCAAGAAAGATATACCGAAGGTTAAATAACGAACTGCGAAGAGAAACAGAGCAGGCTAGGAAAAAATGGCTAAAAGAGGAATGTGATGAAATTGAAGAACTGGACAGGAAAGGAAGATACGACTTACTATACAACAGAGTAAAGACTATGACATGGGAACAAAACAGAGCAGGAAGTGCTACTATGGAAATTTTGAGTAAAGACGAAGAGGTAGTGTATAAAGATCGTGACGATGTCCTCCAGAGATGGGAAGAATATATAAAAGAGCTATATGACACAAATAGCAAACCAGAAACTCTGGAACTTGAATCACACAACAGTGTAAGTGATGAAGAGAAAGGACCTACCATCATAATGGAAGATGTAAAGTCTGCTATTGCTGCAATGAAAAATGGCAAAGCAGTAGGTACAGATACAATACCGGGAGAAATACTAAAATGCTTGAACCACAATGGAATAAGAGAAATATTGAGGTTATGTAATAAAATATATGACAGTGGTGAATGGCCTGAGGACTTTTTGACAACAGTAATGATTCCATTGCCGAAAAAACAAGGAACCAAGAAATGCAGCGAGCACAGGACAATCAGCCTCATTTCACATGCAGCCAAAGTGATGTTAAGAATAATTAATAAAAGACTTGAAAAAGTAATAGAGGAGAATCTCGGCGAGGAGCAGTTTGGCTTTAGACGGAATATGGGCACCAGAGATGCAATAGGGCTCCTACGAATCTTAGGAGAAAGGTTTATTGAAAAAGGAAGAGACCTATATATGTGCTTCATCGATTTAGAAAAGGCATTTGACAATGTGGTTTGGGACAAGCTGGCGACTATTATGAGGGAAAAGAGAGTGGACTGGAAAACCAGAAGACTTATGAACTCATTGTACCTTAATCAAAAAGTTTCAGTTAAAGTGAGAGGAGAAAGTACGAACTGGATCAGACTAGGGAAAGGAGTAAGACAAGGATGCTGTTTATCACCTACTCTTTTCAACCTGTACTTGGAAAATATGATTGACCAATGCTCATTAGATGACAAAGGAGTAGAAATTGGAGGAAGAAGAGTAGGGTGCTTGAGATTTGCTGATGACATGGTCCTTCTAGCCACAGGGGAAAAAGAATTACAGGATTTGGTGGACACCATTGCAACTAACGGAAAAAAATATGGAATGAAAATTAACACAAATAAAACAAAAGTATTGGCAATAGGAGGAAATAAGGAACTAAAAATTGTGCTGAATGGAGAAAAACTAGAACAGGTGCAAAATTTTTAGTATCTTGGAAGCAGGATAGACACCGACTGGAAGTGCACCACAGAAATTAAAACAAGAATAGCAATGGCAAAAGAGGCGTTTTATAAGAAAAGGAGAATCCTCTGCAGTGGTATGGACAGAGAACTCAGAAAGAGACTCATAAAATGTCTTGTGTGGAGTGTTCTTCTATATGGCGCTGAAACATGGACTATGAGGAAAAAAGACAGAGAAAGGCTGGAGGCTTTTGAGATCTGGACATGGCGGAAGATGGAAGGAATAAGTTGGATGGACAGAGTAAAAAATGAAGAGGTACTGAGAAGAGTTGGAGAGAAAAGGCAGTTACTAGATGTAATAAAGAGAAGAAAAAGAAATTGGTTGGGCATATATTAAGAAAGAATGACGGACTGATAAAAACGGTTTTAGAAGGTTATGTAGAAGGGAAAAGAAAGCGAGGAAGGAAGAGATTCCAGATACTGGATGACATGATGGACGGTACAACATACAGCAGCCTTAAGAAGGAAGCAATGAATCGCAGAAAATGGAGAGGCAAAGGACCTGCTAATATAGCAGATAACTGATGATGATGATGACTGAATAGAACTGGGGAGAAGAGGAATTTGTGGCACAACTTGGCTAGAAGAAGGGATCGGTTGGTAGGAAATGTTCCGAGGCTTAAGGGGATCACCAATCTAGTATTGGAGGGCAACATGGAGGTTAAAAATTGTAGAGGGGGGCCGAGTGATGCATACACTAAGCAGATTCAGAAGGATGTAGGTTGCAGTAGTTACTTGGAGATGAAGAACCTTGCACATGATAGAGTAGCATGGAAAGCTGCATCTAACCAGTCTCTGGACTGAAGACCACAACAACAAAAACTCTGGCACTTTCCGTTAGTTACTATAAACTATAACCTTTGTGAAAGGAAATCACAAATCCAGTCGCACAACTGAGACGTAGGCACGCAATTTGATTAGTAGTCTCTTGCGAGATACGGTGTCAAAAGCCTCCTGGAAATCTAAAAAAAGTGGAATTAATTTGACATCCCCTGTCGATAGCGCTCATTAGATCATGTGTATAGCTAGTTGTGTTTCACAAAAACGATATTTTCTGAATGCTTGTTGGCTGTTTGTCAATAAATCGTTTTCTTCGAGGCACTTTATAATTTTCGAACGCTGTATATGTTCCAAAATCCTCCTGCAAATCAATGTTAGTGATAATGGTCTGTCATTCAGCGGCTGACCCTTTTTTGCTTTCTTGAATATCGTTGTCGTATTATATCAGCGTGCTGTGAAAGGATAATAACTGGTATACAATCTCGACGTAGACCTTGCTTTAACAAGTGATTTCAGCTCCTTCATTACATAATGGTTATCAGCGTCTAAGTTACTCATGTTGGCATTTGTTCTTGATTCGAATTCAGGAATTTTTACTTCGTCTTCTTTGGTACAGGAATTTCTAAAAACGGTGTTTAGTAACTACTCTTTAGAGGCACTGCCAACAATAACCTTTAGACTGCTGTCGTTCAGTGAAGGTACTGACTACGTCTTGGCACTGGTGTACTGTTTGTACTGATGTACTTTGCATTTTCTACCACGTTTTGAGACAGAGTTTCGTTGTGTAGGCAAATAAAATCATTAGAACGAAAAACCAGTCCATGTTGCAAATATTTACTTTTTACTCACTTGGTGAATAGTTTCGGGCCGAGACTCATTTTCAGACCATCATAAAAAAAAGTCGAAAATGGCAGTTCCAGAGACGTCCAAAACGAACATTTACAGTGCGTGCAGATAACTACCGATTAACAGAAGTTGCTGACCTACGCTACTCCAGCATCCTGGAAGTTCGCAAAGAAAGTCTTCTCGTATTGAAGTTAGCGCAAATTTTCAAGCCTCCTAAAAAATTCCACAGTCTTGAGGATTTTGCGTTCTTTTAAATTTTGCATGCTTTTTATTTGCTTCTGCAACAGCGTTTGTACCTGCTTTGTGTACCTTTGGGGATCAGTACCATCTCTTATTAGTTTAATTGTTGTATGCCTCTTAATTGCCAGACATACTACTCGTATTTTTCTTAATTTCAGCCGCGTCTAGTTTACACATGCATGGCTGGGAGGAGTGGAGGCTGTCGCTTAGGAAAGGGTAAAGCGAATTTTTATCTGGTGTTTTGAACAGATATATTTGTCTTTTACTTTTGACGAATCTGGATGTTTGCGATGGTCGCCTTGTAGTCACTAATCCCTGTATCCGTCATGATGCTTCACATTTATTCACCTGTCACTTAGGAAAGGGTAAAGCGAATTTTTATCTGGTGTTTTGAACAGATATATTTGTCGTTTACTTCTGACGAATCTGGGTGTTTGCGATGGTCACCTTGTAGTCACTAATCCCTGTATTCGTCATGATGCTTCACATTTATTCAGGATTATTTGTTGTTAAGAAACCAAGGACGTTTTCAGAAAGCCATTTACATTTCGAGTGGGCTCCTGAACTAACTGTGCAAAATAATTTTCGGAGATAGCATGCAGTACGATTTCAGATGAAGTGTTATACCTACCACCGACTTTAAACATGCATTTTCGCCATGATATCGAAGGTTGATTGAAGGCACCATCAACTATAGTTGTATGAGTGGGGTACCCATGTGAAATGAGACTCATGCCTTCTTTGGAATGTTTAGCAGTTGTATGTGATTAGCTGTTGGGGGTGGGGGTCGTAAAATGAATCTATTAATTTATTCTGGTTGTGAAGTATAACCTCCACCGATAATAACTTGCAGAAACTACTTCAATTTCACTTCGCAGTAAACTACTTCTACAGAAGTAAATACTCCACCATCTGCTGTATATAATCTATCCTTCTCGAATAAGGTTAGATTATTTGTAGAAATTTTCATTGAACTTCACTTCGGATTAAGCCAGCTTGCAGTATCTTTAATGATTTGAGCTTCTGTGTTTTGTATTTACCCTTGGACCTCTGGTTCTTTGTAAATGCAGCTACGATGATCTGCAACTACAATAACGAATGCTGATAGGTCTACCATCGTCCTCTGTTTGCCTTGCACTCTATTAAACTTCTAGACTTCGAAGAACCTGATCGCCACTGACAAAATTTCGGAAGCAATTCACCGATATTTTTTTGAGAATTTTCGTATTAAAGACTCGTGGACTCCGGCAGCACGTTAGAGAGTTATTGCATTACGTTTTATTTCTTACCAATATTTATTATTGTAACTGTATTGCATTGAAAATATCTGCTCATCAGTGTAAATGTTGACGGAATGTGCTGTGTGTCTTGTTAGCAAGCAAACCATTTATTTTTACTGGAAGTATTTGTTGGTTGTAATCATATCGGGTCTCTCACTAGAAACTTCTCGCAGCACAATAAATAACATTCCATCCAATTTACCATCCATATTTACAGTCGGTATAATTGAATACGAATGTGTAAGGCTTTAATGTTAGTTGATCTTCACACGACTCTGTTCATACCTCGAATTTCCAGGTTTCCTTTCATATGCACTCCATCTTCAATTCCCAATTGGTCGCGACTGAAGAAACAAATTCACTGCTGAACGATTGGACAAGTTTGTTTATCTCATCTACAAATTAACTGACCGATTCCGCAGTTTGCTGTGCATCGTGAAGTTGACGTTTTACTAGAAATTTTGTTTTCTTCCAATTCTGCAAAACTGTTTTATCCACTGCTTTCCTTGAAACCATTGTAATCTACGAACATCGCAACTTGGTATCCATAACGTAGTAGACCACTATCATCCACATCCTATGAATTGTACCGAGCGTCCTTGAAACGCGCAAGCACCAGTTTTTGTAACAAGCGCGCCTTGTCCACTCTTAAATATACACAGTTTCCTTAGGCGCTACATCGTCATTTTGCTGCGGACTTATTTGAAATCTGCTCTTTTTTTTTTGGTGTATGCTGCAGATGATCTTCCGTGTACGTAATTATGTTTAATACCCACTCCTTGGACAACGATTGTCCTTTACTGCCTTTCACTGGAGGCGGACGATGGACTGAATGGCTCGACATCTGTTTCAGTATCACTTTCACTTGTTAAGCACGTATCATCATTGTAATCATCATACACACTGTCCGCGCAATCGAGCGCTTACGACATTACACATTACACTCACTCATTTTCCAGAAGCGCTTATCTTCCATCTGCTACTTCTTTCTCACTCTGCGAAATTCCTCGGGTTCCTTTCTAGGAAATATCAGTTTCGGCAACTTTTGTTGTAGATTTAATGCTTCGCTTGTCAATGTAATCGCTGTGCTTTGTGTCAACACAACTAGCACTTAGCACTGTCGTGACTTAATCGCTGACTAAGCATTTAAACTACGGTCCGTAGCCTCATGCTGTGATTAACATTGGATACTTCCAGTCCCGCCCTCTGTTGCCATTAGCAACTAACATTGGCTGACAATAGTTGGGGCGCTGAATACTGTAAAAATCATTTGCCTTTTTCGACCACGTAATCAATGGGTTTCTTGTGTAACTGTGCGGAGGCACTTCGTCCGGCATGTGTGCTGATATTATTAACTGATAACCTACATATGTATGTTGTAAGTTGTATTTTAAGCGGGGACCTAGAAACGACGGAGAGGCTCCGTCCCCGCCGTAGCGGCAGTGGTCCACAACCCCAAGACGGTTACCGCAGTCCACTTCACACCTCCGCCGCCCCACTCCGAACCAAGGGTTATTGTTATTGTGCGGTTAGCCCCCCCCCCCCCCCCCCAGCGAACGTCTCAGACCAAACGAGTGTAACCCCTATGTTTGCGTGGTAGAGTAATGCTGGTGTACGCGTACTTGGAGAGAGATGGGGCCCCTCCACGCCCGCACCAACGTGGTGACCAAACCAAAAGTTCTACTGTCACCTCCGTAAACATGTTAGTTGTCTAGTAAGTGGATCACAGGGTGCTGGGCTGTGATGTTATCCGCGTCTGGGTAAGGCTACGCATTAACACGGTCCATCAGGTGATAGATAGTGGACGAAACGCGAGTGAGGGTAGCGATTTGGAGAGCAGAGAGGAAAAAGTGCCATGGCTCGTGCCGTGGGAAAAAACCTCTGCGACAGTGGGATGGGTAGTAAGAGCAGTAGTGGCTTACTAGCTGCGATAGCTCATGCAAGGTTGGATTTGTTAGTATAGGTATCATGCATCATTACCGTGACAAGCGATGGCGATGTGTCCCAGTTGCTGCAGCTGCTACATTCCTGGAACAATCATGATCGTTATACAGTAGTGGGAGATCGGCCATAGATCATCTCACTGTCTGGGGGATGTGTGGAGCTTGTCTGCATGCAGTGTACGGTACGGCTTCCCTGCGTGGTGCCAGTTATTCGGGAGTGTATTCCAGCTGGATATCCAGTAATGGCGTCTGATTAACAGGGGCTCGCCTGTGCCGTTATGTTTGCGTATGCTTGGCCATCGATGTTATGTCCTTACAAGTATGTCTTTTGGTCTTTTATGTTTCCATCTATGGTTGTGGTCGTAGTTCCCCAGATTCAGAATAAACGGGTTCTGTGAATGTCTGGAATTTCTGTACAGTCTTGTGGTGAGTTTGTGGATTACCTCCGTGAGAGTCTCAAGTCGGTATTCCCGGTGAAGGTCCGCGATGCGTGTGTATCGTGGAGCATTGCTTATGATTTTGAGTACTTTGTTTTGTATGAGCTGCAGACGGCGCAGGCGTGTAGGCGCAGCGTATCCCCGGACAGGAGCTGCGTACGTCATCAGGGGTCGGATAAGTGTCATGTACATGAACCTCGACACCCTTCTGTTCAGTGTGCTACGCCTGTTGAGCATAGGATAGAGCTGTTTGATCGTGGAGAACATGTTTGAGCAGCAATCGCCTACATAGTGTAGCTGAGGCGGAATAAGGGGAACCAGCCCGCATTCGCCAAGGCAGATGGAAAACCGCCTAAAAACCGTCCACAGACTGGCCGGCTCACCCGACCTCGACACAAGTCCACCGGGCTGATTCGTGCCGGGACCAGGAGCTCCTTCCTGCTCCGGAAAACCGTGCGTTAGGCTGCTCGGTTAACCGAGCTGGCTGATAACCTACATAACTCAGTGTGTTATGAGACCCTATATACCAGCTACAGTAAGTGTGTAGCAACAACACGATCACTGACAAATTCACCATCTTTAGACTCCTCAGTATTATACAATCATGACGCTTTCAATGGGCGTCATCACTGTATCTCTAAAATCTCTAATAAAAGGAGCAAACTCTACAAGTGTCGTCACAACTTTCGTTTATGGTGCTGGTTGCGGTATGACCTGTAAGTTCTGTGGAAGCTGGCGGTTTTTGTTCCTACTGTTAGAGACACCATGATGATGCCCGTTGAAAGCATGATCACTCCATGTTGCAGACGAGTCTAATGATAGTCGCTAATATGTCCGAAACCGGTTGCGATTCAGTAAACCTAATTACACACAGCTTATGGTGTTATTGTTGCCTCACATAAATAAAACAGTTGCTGTCCCTTTATTCTTCAGAATACAGATGTATAGAAATTATCAGTAGCTCGGGTGCGATAAATCGGTCACTGACCATTGTAAGAAGGTGCTACTCCGAGCACTTCCTGTCGACTGTGATCCGCTTCAGAGTGCTGGCAATCTCAGAATTTTAACAGTTGTGACTCTATAACAACGCGGTGTTGTTGGTTTCACTTTGTTTGCGAATGATTTTGACTAATAACTGTATTTGTACTTATACTGAAATGTACTGTTGAATACGAGACACCTCCACAAAAGTTTCATAAATGTTTCGAATGCCAGTTTTCTTCCGCATTACATTAAAGTAACAATAACTGACTCAATGTCCCTTGATATGAAGAACTGCCTTATCTGAAGATGACTGTAATGACCAGTGCAGAATCTACGAATGTTCCATCCGTCTCAAAATTTATACCATAGCAGCTGATTGGTAGCAGTCACGGATTCCACTGAGTTGTCGGTACTAGTAGACAAACAATAAAACATATCAGCTCTCGCATTCTTCAACCCCTCAGTGGCAGCGCTACTACCCCTCTTCCACTGCGGCAAGCGGCCAAATATACTTAATTCACTCCCGAATCCACGATTATTTTAAAGCACATCCTGAAGTAGTACGATTTCTGTTTGTTGCAGAAGAGGAACACTAAACTCTTAATGAGCTATTAACGTTAGTTCACCGTTCTGAATTTGGCTGTTAACTGCATGACGCGAGTTACTGCGCAGCTGATAAGCGCGGGCCGCAAGAATATTTCTTTCGCGCGGCATGCGATTCGCGGGCCACAATTGGATAACCACTGGTCTAATTCTACGACTGGTGTTCCATATTGATTTACCTACTCACTAAGAACCTCTACGACTCGTCAGATAAATACACTTTCCCTCGGTAGTCTCCATTAAAATACCATACGACATCATCAGGAGATTCTGCCGCCCCTGGAAGCCACAATGGTTACAATCTTCGCAACAATACGATACATAACACTAGTGGCGGCGTATATTAGCCCCAAGAAACAATCGGTGGCCAGAGATCTTCATTCTGTCTTCGACCAATTCCGTAAAGTCTTGCTTGGAGCAGACCTTAACTCCAAAAGTGGGGCTTGGCATTCAAGTAGGGCCAACCCAAAGGGGCAGCTAGTCCACGATCTAAAGAACGACCTTCAAGTCACCACCTATGGGCCACAGGAGCCGATAGGCATCCCTGAGTTCACCCTCCGGGAGGTTGACTTTCTCGATATACCGATTGTTAAAAATTTCGGTGCAAATCTACAGCTCAAGCTGATGATCTACCAGTCCTCTGGCTTCTCGAGGGTGGCGGCCGCCCAATACCACCTCCAAAGTCCAGAGCTGTTAACTGGGATATCTTTGCGACATACCTTAACAGTACGTTCGACCGACCCAAGCAGTGTCTACAAGTTGGGAAACTGACATCACTGTGGCAACTTTGAGAGCTAAAATCCAACGGACAACAAGATGCGCAGCAACTGATATCTTTCATCATGAACGTCAATTTCAAACATTCCCTCCTCATCCCAACGAAATCAAGCATCGCCGGAATACTCACAGCAACGATACAGACATCCAGAAGATAAACGGCTGATCATCGTTTGTCCCGGGAGCTACGCCACCTAGGTAAAGAATGGCGGCAAGACTTTTGAAAACAAAGATGGATGAAATGCTCGTCCAGCCTAGGGAAGAGCGACAACTTGGCAGGGCACTACACCAACCGAGACCACCAAAGAGAGGAACACGCGGCCCTGATGGCTCATATACGACTTGCTTGGCCCCGATGGCTCATATACGACTTGCTTGGCCCCGATGGCTCATATACGACTTGCTTGGCCAAGCTCAATTATATGCCGACGCATATGAACACCACATGACAGCTCTGCCCCCTACAGGACGCAGAGGAGGCAAGTGAGGAGGACCGCATACGGCAGCGAATCGCCGACTTCCGCCTACGTCCCAGACAACAGACGCCCGTTCTTAGCACTCCCGCTGAAGTTAGAAAACTCGTCAAGAAGACGAACAACTCGGCGCCTTGCAAGGACTCTGTGACCAACGACCATCTTAAACATCTTACGATAGTGGCCATCGTTCTTTTAACTCGAATTATCAATAGCTGGTTACTCAACGGCTGCTTTCCTGCACGCTAGAAGACGATCCCTACTCCCAAAAGAGGGAAAAAACCCAGGCAGCTACCGTCCTATTAGTTTGTTGTCCACCCTCGGCAAAATATTGGAACTGGTGTTGTTACAGAGTCTCAAAGACTATCTGGAAGAAGGTAACAAACCCGCCAGGAACAGTTTAGCTACCAGCCACGTTTAATGGTGGAGCTTCAGTTGCTTCGGATCACAGAATCCATACACCTCAACCTGAATAGACGAAACTCTACAGTTGGAGTTTTCCTAGATGTCGAAATAGCATACTATCGGGTGTGGCGTGACAAGCTTACAGTCAAACTAGTCGACCAAACCGGTCTCCCTGACTGGTACATCAAGCTGATTTATAGCTTTTTGCAGGACAGGCGTTTATTTGTATAAATAGATGGGAAGAAGTCATCACTAAAAACTGTCTCAGCTGGCATCCTACAGGGAGCGGTGATATCGTCATGCCTGTTTAATTTGTATATTAACAACATTCCTGTGGTGTCACCGCCAGACACCACACTTGCTAGGTGGTAGCCTTTAAATCGGCCGCGGTCCGTTAGTATACGTCGGATCCGCGTGTCGCCACTATCAGTGATTGCAGACCGAGTGCCGCCACACGGCAGGTCTAGTCTAGAGAGACTCCCTAGCACTCGCCTCAGTTGTACAGCCGACTTTGCTAGCGATGGTTCAATGACTACATACGCTCTCATTTGCAGAGGCGACAGTTTAGTATATCCTTCAGCTACGTCATTTGCTACGACCTAGCAAGGCGCCATATTCAGTTCTACGAATGTGTTCTGAACAGATAATATTGTGAATCATGTACCGTCAAGAGCGACGTTCCTCATTAATGGATTAAAGTTAAGTATCAAACTAATTACGTCCGCTTTCTGAATTCTAATTCCTTGTCATGTTCCCGACCTCACGTCAGTATAGTTCTTCCCTCCTCACGCCAGCCTGCGTGAGCTAAGACGCGTGCATTTCGGCCTCCACTAGTAACACGGTGTTGGGTCTTCTGCCAACACAACAATTCCCACTACTCATCACTTCTCCGCCAGTCTCTACGCCGATGACACGGCCTTCCTAACCTGTGGAAGGAACATTGAACAACTTATCAACATGATGCAGCGACAACTTGCCCTCGCCTAACAGTGGGCAAAGAACAATAAAATCACCGAAACCCTACGAAAAATGCAGCAAGAAACGGCAGGAACTGAGGACGCGACTTGATATCAATGGACGGCCAATGCCCCAGAGGACTACGACGACGAAATATTAGGAAGAGATTCTGGATAAAGCGATGACTTTTACCCCACACATGCAAGATAGAAAATCGACTACTGTGCAGATGATCCGGGCGGTCACATCTTTTTTCACAAGCAGGAATCTAAGTCCATCACCTAAATTAAAACTTTATTGAGCAACGGTATAATCCTCCCTGCTGTTCAGTTCGACGTCTTGGGGAACAACATGTGACTCTAATACACGCAATTTGCAACCACTTCAAAACAAGTGTTTGCAGTGGAGTCTGGGCACCCCAAGGTGGGGCAGGACGAGAGAAATACACGAGATGACTGGAGAAAAATACTTCGCTAAGAAGATGATAGACCAGGCGTCTTTTTTACAAATTAGACGAGCATCAGGTAAATGTCCGCCAACTTGCGAATGTAGGCCAGGCCATACCACGACATTGGTACAAATACAAAGTGCATCGAGCCCTTACTGTACCCCCACAGGGCTATAACAAATGATGCACTGTTCTGTTATTCGGTATCTTACATGTAAATAGTTGCTGTCAGTCACTCGTATGACAACCTGATGAACGCCCACAAAGGACTCAAGGACCCACAGAGAGCCCAAGTCACTTTGCAAGCGAGTACACGATAAAGTGAAACTATTTCTCACACCTTTCCACCCCAGAAGAAAAAATGGCCAAAGGCGATCACACTTTGGGCACAACATGCCACCAGAAAAAAAAGTAGTCTCCAATAAGCGGCATCCATTTGCGCTACCGATGTGGCACCATCTGTATGTCACTCTCGAATCACCTTTTCAGAGTCCGCCGCACATGCCGCAGGTCAACTGGCCGTAGATCCTCGGCGACTGCGCGATGACGTCGGCCCAGCGCCTTCTTCATAGCTCCGGGTATGTAGTAATACAATTTAAAGAGGATATCCAATGAAGTGCGGTTTGTTTCATCGTGTTTCACGCCTGTAATTAATTTTTCTTTTTAGACGTCAGTCTTCCGACTAGTTTGATGTGTCCCACCAGCAATTCCTATTTTGTGCCAGCCTCTTCACCTCAGAGTAGCACTTACAGCCTACGTCCTCAATTATTTGCTGGATGCATTCCAGTCTCTGTCTTCATCTACAGCTCCCTCTAATACCATGAAAGTCATCCCCTCATGTCTTAAGAGATGTCCTATCATCCTGTCCCTTCTCGTTGTGAATATTTTCCACATATTCCTTCTTCTCCTATTTTGCGCAGAACTCCCTCATTCCTTATCTTATTAGCCCACCTAATTTTTAAAATTCGTCTGTAGCACCACATCTCAAGTGCTTCGTTTTTCTTCTGTTCTGGTTTACCCACAGTCCACCTTTCACTGCCTTAAAACTAGTGGACATATCTTGGCCAGCAATGCAACTTTTAACAGTGCTAGTCTACTTTTAATGTCCGTCTTGCTGCGTCCATCATTGGTTATTTTGCTGCCTGTATAGCAGAATTCCTTAACGTCATCTACTTCGAGATCATCAACCCTGACGAATTTTTTGGCTTTTCTTATTTCTGCTACTTCTCATAACAGCGAGTTGTAGCATTGATATCCTTTCACCTTGGATTTTAATTCCACTCCTGAAATTTCTTTTGTTTTCATCGTAGTTTCTTCCGTGTGCAGATTGAACTGTGGGGGTGAATGACTAAATTCTCCCCTTATATCATTTTTAATACGAGGACCTCGTTCTTTCTCGTCCACTCTTATTTTTCCCTCTTTCCTCTTGTGCATATTGTGTATTACTTGTGTCTCTCTATAGCTTACCACTATTTTTCTCAGAATTTCGAACATTTTGTACCATTCGCATTGTCGAACGCTTTCTCCCGGTCAACAAATTTTATGAACGTGTCTTGATTTTTCTTTAGTATTGCTTCCGTCATGCAACGTCAGAATTGCCTCTCTGGTGCATTTACGTGATCGTCGTCTAACACATTCTCAGTTTAATTGAGCTACGTAGTCAATTTAAGGTTCACAAAAAGTACCATCCGATCTGTCCGATCGTCGACAGTTCCCATAGTGCTCATCATAAATTAGCTGGTTTTCTGCAAAATAAGTTAAAGGAAGAGTACGTGTTCGAACGTGTTTACTCGATAAAAGTTCTTGGGAGTTAGTAGAGAGGCTTAAAAGAGTCTCATGTTCTTCTGTGACTAAATTAGTGTCCTTCGACATAGTTAACTTATTTCCAAAGCCCCAGTTGACATCACGCTGGATAGCATAGACCGAAATCTACAGTATCAAAGAAAAGTAACAACGCAGGAAGCCACTGAAATGATGACGCTCCTTCGTATAACGCTCAAGTACAATTATTTTGAATTTGATGGGAAGATTTATGAACAACCGTATGGCCTGGCCATGGGCTGCACGCTTGCTGGGCTTGTGGCCGACATATTTATCAATTCAAAGGAAATCAAGTTTTTTCTACAGCGCTGTGGACGTTAAAGATAACATTAGATTCTATGTACGGTACGTTGATGATTTGTTGTTTGTGGTATATGGGTCCCGTAAGGAGGTGGAGCAGTTACATACTCATGTCAGTTCGATCAATGAAAAAATGAAGTTCACTATGGAACTAGAGAATAAAACTAGAGAGATTAATTACTTGGATTTAACTTTATCGGTAGTTAACGATGGGATATAGTTTAATACTTATCGAAAGCCTACGTTTACGGACTGTGTCATTCCCAACATGTCCTCGCGTCTGTGGGTGCAGAAAATGGCTGATTTCAATTCGAGTGTACACAGTGCAATAAATTTACTTCTTACCCAGGCTAACTTCCAAAAACAAGTGTGTATCCTAAAAGAGATTGCCGGTAATAATGGTTATAAGCCCAACATAGTCGATAATATAATTAAGCACAAAACTAAAAAGACAGTTTCCATGTTGGTGAGGTTATAACACTACCCCTGCTTATGTTATACCATAACCTCAAAGCTGGAGGCAGTTCGTATAATGAAATTATTTCTGTTAAAGCAGTTATAGTATAAAGAAACAGAACAGTTTTACCCCCCTGAAAGGAACTTTATTGTGTTGACCGTGATGTACCTCATGGAGGTGGCTTATCGGAAGTGACAGTCAGAATTACGTAAATATTTAAACAGTAACAAACAATATTTTTCCTATCCACACTGTTCAAAGAATAAAGAAAACGGTCGCCAGCCCAATTAGACATGAGAATGATTAACATTCTTGTTCAATAAATAGATATGAGTAACTTTAATGGGCAGACACAGCCTATACTTTATCACACGAGAGTGCAATGAACTCCGTCACTAGCAGATATTCACGTTAAAGAAAATGCTAACAGTTACAGAAGAACAAGGCTATTTGCATAAACAAAGCATATAATGACACACACTTTTGCATTCACGGCTCAGTAAAACCGAATAATTTCAATAACATTACTATTAACAATTACTGTAGAATTATAAAATTGGGCATGAATTTAGTCCCTCTTTACCAAATACTTTTATACCTGATATGAAATTAAAAAGGAGTCAACTAGTGAACATTTCCTCACTGTCCTCTGAATAAAGCAAATTCCTTTTTTTCATAGAAAAGGATCTTTCTGTCAATAATTTGCTATCAGTGAGCACAATAGACAAACTATGGATCCTGTTCCA
Source organism: Schistocerca americana (assembly GCF_021461395.2). NCBI lineage: Eukaryota > Metazoa > Arthropoda > Insecta > Orthoptera > Acrididae > Schistocerca > Schistocerca americana. The sequence goes on along the minus strand of NC_060119.1, from coordinate 1,198,599,383 downwards.
CTGGTAATAAGTACTTTCAATGCATATGAGGATCAAGAATTTAGAAAGTATAGGTGTATAAATTTCAACAGTGATAGTTTTTAACTTTTACTGCAATGAGACACAAATTTACATAGTTGTAAAACAATGCCTCACTTTTTGCACTATTTCAATAGACTACACAATAACTGTTTACTTAGAAGAACATTTCAAGCCAAACTTTAGTAATATTTACTTTTGGAACTAACCTCTAGATGGTTTATTGACTGATTTTATTACCACAGTCTTTTACTTTAAAGTCAGTGATTAAATAGGTAGCTTTGAAAGTCCACAAAACTTCAAATTGGATTGTTTCAGTCAATGGGAGGCTTTCATAAGGCTACATTTACTACTTCCTACAATTTTACCAAATCCACAGTAAATATGAATACTCCCTTCTTAGCAAATGTCAAACAACATTATTTAACTAACTGTTTGGCTTTGAGACATTCATTTTTCCACAGTAAGGACACTCGGTAATCATAGTTCAAACGGAGAGGAACCCGAGAAGTGTTATGATAAGGAAAAAATCAAGGTATAAGTTACCCTATATTTGAGCACACTAAAACATCCAATGAGCTGAACCTTCACTTTACATATCTACAATTCCTCCACTCCGTTGCAGCGATTGCGTAATGTGGTGCCGAGTGCATGTTGGTAGGTGGATTTGCAGGTGGAAATGCTGGACCCTGTTATTTCTTGGTAGCGACGATCCTCCGATTAATAAGTATCATTTCCAGAATAGAGCCAGCTATTTATACATCCATCCGAGGCTTTGGCACGTTAGAAAACGGCACAAAAAGCCCCTCTCGGCACCAGCACAATACACGACTTTTACGTAAGCTGTCGACAGTTTGGTAGCTCGTCCCCAACTAACTCTTCCGTCCACCTTTCTATCCATGCCAACCACATTTTGCGCGCGTTACAAAGTTCCGTTCCAGAGGGGAACCACACAGTGTTTTATATCATACAATAATTAAGAGCCCTCTGTGAAGGTCAGTAATTTACATAACAGTAAACAGTCACTTTAAATAAAATAGATCAGTTACACATATTGGTATTTCTACAAAAAATTATTCACACAGAAATTACAACTACACGGGGTGTTACAAAAAGGTACGGCCAAACTTTCAGGAAACATTCCTCACACACAAATAAAGAAAAGATGTTATGTGGACATGTGTCCGGAAACGCTTAATTTCCATGTTAGAGCTCATTTTAGTTTTGTCCACCTACGCTCAATGGAGCACGTTATCGTGATTTCATACGGGATACTCTACCTGTGCTGATAGAACATGTGCCTTTACAAGTACGACACAACATGTGGTTCATGCGCGATGGAGCTCCCGCACATTTCAGTCGAAGTGTTCGTACGCTTCTCAACAACAGATTCGGTGACCGATGGATTGGTAGAGGCGGACCTATTCCATGGCCTCCACGCTCTCCTGACCTCAACCCTCTTGACTTTCATTTATGGTGACATTTGAAAGCTCTTGTCTACGCAATCCCGGTACCAAATGTAGAGACCCTTCGTGCTCGTATTGTGGACGGCTGTGATACAATACGCCATTCTCCAGGGCTGCATCAGCGCATCAGGGATTCCATGCGGCGGAGGGTGGATGCATGTATCCTCGCTAACGGAGGACATTTTGAACATTTCCTGTAACAAAGTATGTTCTGTTGCTGTGTGTTTCCATTCCATGATTAATGTGATTTGAAGAGAAGTAATAAAATGAGCTCTAACATGGAAAGTAAGCGTTTCCGGACACGTGTCCACATAACATCTTTTCTTTCTTTGTTTGTGAGGAATGTTTCCTGAATGTTTGACCGTACCTTTTTGTAACATCCTATATACAGAAAGTTTTGTCCCCTCCAAATGAGGCAAAGAATTTAAATAACAGAGACACTACATCGTGTAGAAATAAACCATGACATCAAAGATTTTACAAAGGAAACAGCGAACACACTTGAGGTATTAATACAATCAAACAATATTTACAATATATTAATGACAGAAGGTAGAACAGCTCTGGTGTTACAAGATCTGTGAAAAACAGGGATGAACGTAAGAGATACATAGCTATTCCGTTTCTAGGAAACATATCTCATAAAATGCAACGTGTGCTCCATGAACACAACTGTAATGTAGCATTTTCCACCAACAAAAGCTTAAAGCGGAATTTTGTTTGTTTCAGAAATAACAATTATAATAAGCTCCTGCAATCAGGAGTTAATAAATTGAAATGTAATGATTGTCCGGCGTATTACATGGGGCAAACAGGTAGGTCTATAGTCATAAGTTATAAAGAACATATGCCGTCGAGGATGGGTATGAATAAAAATGGGTCAACGTTTGCTGAACACATAATCGAAGAATGACATACACCCCAACCTGTTAACGACATTGAACTTTTGTGTAAAGAAGCAAGGGGTATGACATTAGATGTGTTGGAGTGGGTGCAGATATACAAGCACAAAAAGTATGACAACAGGAATTTACTGAATGACCAGAGTTATTTGAAAAGTTCCAGCATCCTTGAAGGTTTTCAACCTTTATTGGGCGTCGCAGTTACTAGTAGTTACTCGTTCGTGCCATATGATTGTATGATTATCTTTTGTGATAAATTAATGTTTTACGAAAATGCTCCGGTTGGAATTTGGCATAAAGAGTCATGAGTTGCTTTTATGTTAACACTGGTTTGTGTTGAGACAGGTATGTTAATATGCCCTTTGTTATTTTGTACCATGTTACCACACTCATACACTAGGGTGTTAGTTGTATAACTAATGTCAATCATAGGTAGTGTTACTGTTTACGACTGTGGTCGGCTGGTAGAATTAGCCCAATAAGCTATTAGAGCGTATAACGTAAGCTGGAGTTATATTTGCATACGATAGTCTCGTTTCTGAATCATGCATCAAATAGTGATATGAGAAACTTCGTTATATGAAATCGTTAATGTTCTAATACTCTAATGATCGTATGCAACATTCATATTGAACGTATATGGTACTTCATTTGCACATGTAGGCTTGTTATTAATTTATTGTCGTACATATTGACTAGTTGCCTGATAAACGGTGCGACGTATCTCACTGGGGTGAGCGCCACGTATGGTGCGCGGGGTGCAGCACATTTGACGACTGTACGCCCAGCATAACTGAGGTGGTGGTGGAGGACATACGATGCCATATGTAATTTTAATTATGTTCGAAACAGGCTTATGTCAGTTGAAGTTATTTTATTGGTCTTGAAGCAACCGCTGGGCTAAGACATTTTTCATTTATTAGTGTGTGTGTAAGTAGTATGTTATCATTTACGTAATTTTGAGGTTTATGAGCAGATTGCATCACTGGTCCAGTTGTTATTTTGATCATTTTTAGGACTTCTGAAGAAGGCTATATCATTATAGCTGAAACCATGGTCAAGGTTTATAATAAACATTATTAATTTCAGATGCCGGCTGTTTTTTATTGGAGACAAAACGTGTTTTGTAACAAATATTATACTGTTGTAAAGAGTTACTGTCATAGTTTTTCTAATATATATCTGTAAGTTGCAGGTTCATAACGATATAACTGTGTATAGAATGAAATGGACGTTCCAGAAAAGTGAAACGACATATTACAACTGAAACATCCCCTTAGAAAACTTAATCAATTACTGTGCTGGTAAGCCCCTACGTTATTTGATTTTCAAACAGCTGATCTGAACTGAACGCACTCAGACATTTCGCATTTCGCTCTTTACCTATTCTGATCAACATTAAAATGACGCACAATATATTTAGCGCAACGCAATCTGACTTTCAATAATCCCTACAAAAGAATGGCCCTGACTAACATTAAACTATACCTTTCACAAATCACTTACCTCACAAAAATCTTCGTTACTCAAGCTACTGCAATACAGCGAGCCCCACTACTACCAGCTAAATAAAAGATTCAAACTACCGAAGGCACTAACTACTGATAGGCATAGTCAGCAAATGAAAGAATTTGATAGAGAAAAAACAATGTATTTACCTTAGTATTGTTCAAAAGTCATATTATATATATATATCAGTTCATGACATCTAGTCGTACAAATTTACTGTCTCTGTCCAGATCATCCGCTCTCACAACTCCGCCATCTCACTCCCCTCATCCACCACTGCCGGCGGCTCACCTCCAACTGCGCAACGCTATGCGCTGTTAACAGCCAACTGCCCAACACTACAATAGCAAATACCAACAATGCCACCCAGCCACAGACTGAACACAGCACAGCCAGTGATTTTCATACAGAGCGCTACGTGGCGTTACCAATAAGAAAACCTAAACAGCCTACTTACATAGCCGCCATGCTCCCCACAAAAAAATTTACAAATTGTTTTGGGCACTGGCCAATAGATACTTGTTAAAATTTTTTCACAATTACAATAACAAAGAAATCAAATGTACACATGAATTGATGCAATGTTGGTCAAAGGTTAAAATTTTCTCACAGTCCATAAAGACAGTCCTGATCGTTCATCACAGTAAAATAGCAGTGTTTTTCTCGAAGTCTGAGCAGTAAAAGAAAATGCACACAGAAGTAGTGGACTTCCATGCAGTCTTGAAGAAGTAGTGTTGTGCTTCCAACGGAAAGATAGCGCTGACTCTTGACATGCAGACATGTAATGGGCCACAACAGAGCAAACCCACCGCAGAGTCAGTCGAAGTTTTGAAGAATATTCGTAGGTAGGTCATCACAGAGTAGACCCACTGTAGTCCTGGTAGAGATTACGGTATTGGTGGGAAACCAGAGGTGCAGACCCAGTGCAGTCCTTGTAGAAATGTTGGTATTGGTGGGCCATCAAAGATGCAGACCCACTGTAGTCCTTGTAGAGACGGCCAGCAGCCTTCTGTTGCGAGTGTGCAGATGCACAATCACCATCGAAGAGTCTTGCGGAGAATACAGCAAGTCCATAAACCACCACTCGTGCCCTCACAAAGTTTTTGCAATTGTCCTTAGAACCAGCAATGCTGTTAATCAGTCCCTTGCTGAATTATTGACACACGTCCAGACACTAACAGTCCTCTTTTTTTTCACATATTGTGCATATACTATGACCAACGGAAATATGTGCCGTGAAATGAATGCTTACAAGTTACTTAATTTGATGAACTGGTGTCTATTACAATTTTATAACGTAAGAATACAATTACAAAGGTACAAAATACATCATTAAAGAACATAACAATACAGATAGCATTTACGGTAATGCAGTTTTTACTAAAGAATAGAAATAAACATATACATCAGTGTTACAGGAATTATGACATAAGTACATACATAAAAGATCTGAATAACTTTTGAAACATCAACTTCACACATGAGCAACAAAACAGAACAGATAAATAATGTCTAAACATCTTTACGAAGTAAATAACATAGTATTAGAAAAATTCTACAACATGACTCTTGTCAGCTAAACACATAAAGACAGGAAATACACAAATACACAAGGGTACACAAACACATAGCAAAATAATGCAAGAGGAAAGGGCAGGGTTTGATTTCGGTCTAACATTTGGTACTGCAGTCCAACCCATAACTTCATTCCATAGATCTGTCGTCTTATTTCATCATTAGTTTCCACCAAATAAATCCAATCCAAGCATGCTTTCTGTATTTATATGTCCACATATTTCCTACCTCATTATTTATTTTCCATTATCTTATCTCATCATTTATTTCCAAGAAAATCCTACCTAAACTTGTTGTCCCTAAACCCTACTTTTTGGTTCATATCCTCTTTCAAATTACTATATTTGGCCAAACCATGTTCTTATAGTTTCTCAATGCATTTCTTCCATTTCATCACAACTCGTTCTCTCATATAGCTTACCCCATCTTAAGCTAACTTAAATCTACTGAGCTCAGATGCTAAACTAAGGGACGAGGCAATGCAGCAGTACAAAACAATTAACACAAACAGCAATAACAAAAAATGCAAATTGGCAAAGCAAGCAGCAGTAAATCTAAATTGCCAGAGCAAACGCAACATTAACACTAATATGAGCCAATGTGCAGCAAAAAGAACAATAAATCAGTAGTAAAACTGGCTTCACAGAGTAATACAAAGTCCCTGGCAAACAGCAGCAGCAAATGCAGTAACTTATATCTAATCATGACAAACATCAAGCAGAAAATATATTAATATAAAGATAGGAAATGAGTAATATCTATGTCAGATCTTAACACTACAGTGATGCATCACCTTGACTTACTCTACAAAACAAGTTACCCAGTCATTGACAAAAATTATGTATGCAATTCCTGTGAAGGGAAATGTCTTTTTGTGCTCGCTCGTTTTTTTTTTGGAAGTAGATCATAAAATTATTGTTTACTGGATCTGTAAGCAAAAAATTTCTATATTAGTACATCTATTAAATTTTATTATAACCAATGCTGCAGTGTGGCTAGAAACTAGATATTAAACAAAATAGGAAAATCAAGGCGTGAAACGTCATTCACTAGCCATATGGCATTTCATAATGCAGTAAACAATATTTCAACTAGCAAGACAATAGACGAGAAATGTTTCTCATCATTTCATTTCAGTAAATATCATAAATTAAGAACACCACAGTGTAATCATATGTCTTCACGTTTTAGCGTGTCATATTTGCGATGCTTTCTACAAAGAAATGTCAATAGCGAGGATAATGGCCTTTTTTTCACCTAATGGCTTTTTCTCCAGGCGACTGGCACACCTGGGCGCCACCTGGGTCTTGCAATAATAATGTATCCGTGTCTGGAATCTGTTCCTCTATGCTTTTCGGCAGTGCATTTGCACCAGTAACATTCACATTTTGACGAGCAGAAAATGTGTCTTGACTTATTTGAGAAAACGGTGACGACGAAAAACCTGAATCTACAGTATTTATAAGATTGTGTCCTGTCATTTCGGATTCCTGAGGCGAACTGTTGCGACCGATCGATCGATGGTGGTGGTTAGTGTTTAATGTCCCGCCGACAACGAGGTCATTAGAGACGGAGCGCAAGCTCGGGTTAGGAAAGGATTGGGAAGGAAATCGGCCGTGCCCTTTCAAAGGAACCATCTCGGCATTCGCCTGAAACGATTTAGGGAAATCACGGAAAACCTAAATCAGGATGGCCGGAGACGGGATTGAACCGTCGTCCTCCCGAATGCGAGTCCAGTGTGCTAACCACTGCGCCACCTCGCTCGGTATCGATCGATAATGCTTACCTCTTCACTAATTGTTTCACTGTCTACACCATTATTTGCTGCCCGCTCCATTTCCCTATGCACAATTACCAAATTACTACTTTGAACATTAGGTAGTTCATTACTTGGTGGCGCTAACACACTGCTTTCGTCTTCACTGTCATTTCTCAGTTTACTTTGGAGCCTAGTATTTTGTTTTTCACACGCCATTATTGTCACAATATTTTACATGATAATACAGAAATGCACAATTTGAAGAGCAAAATAAGAAAACACATTGACATAGCACTGAAAATAATATCTAGTTAATTCCAAGCGCAGCTGCCCGCCGAAGTGGCCGTGCGGTTAAAGGCGCTGCAGTCTGGAACCGCCAGACTGCTACGGTCGCAGGTTCGAATCCTGCCTCGGGCATGGATGTTTGTGATGTCCTTAGGTTAGTTAGGTTTAACTAGTTCTAAGTTCTAGGGGAGTAATGACCTCAGCAGTTGAGTCCCATAGTGCTCAGAGCCATTTGAACCATTTGAACCAAGCGCAGCTGCGAAATACTTGGTGCAAATCTACATGCATGCCACAACTGTTTTACTGTACAACACTGAAAAACTACAACTACAAAGGAAATTCTCTCTATAATTACACGCTAGCAATAATCAATAGCTACACCAATTGCACAAACTACAAGAAAAAATCAGAAGAGTCCAGCGAGGTATCCTTGGCTAAGGGTCGACATATGAAACATCCCCTTAGAAAATTTAATGAATTACTGTGCTGAAAAGCCCCTACGTTATTTGCATTTCAAACAGCTGAGCAGAACTGAACGTACTCAGGCATTTCGCATTTCGCTCTTTACCTGTTCTGATCAACACTAAAATGACACACAATATTCTTAGCGCAACGCAATCTGACTTTCAATAATCCCTACAAGAGAATGGCCCTGACTAACATTAAACTTTACCTTTCACAAATTACTTACCTCACAAAAATCTTCGTTTCTCAAGCTACAGCAATACAGCGAGCCCCACTACTACCTGCTAAATAAAAGATTCAAACTACTGAAGGCACTAACTACTGATAGGCATAGTCAGCAAATGAAAGAATTCGATAGAGAAAAAACAATGTATTTACCATAATATTGTTCAAAATTCATATTATATATATCAGTTCATGACATATAGTCATACAAATTTACTGTCTCTGTCCAGATCATCCGCTCTCACAACTCCACCATCTCATTCCCCACATCCACCACTGCTGACGGCTCACCTCGAACTGCGCAATGCTATGCGCTGTTAACAGCCAACTGCCCAACACTACAATAGCAAATTCCAACAATGCCACCCAGCCACAGGCTGAACACAGCACAGCCACTGATTTTCATACAGAGCGGTACGTGGCGTTACCAATAAGAAAACCTAAACAGCCTACTTACACAACACTGAAATATATATTGAGCTTATTAAAATGAACTACCAATACGTGATACAAAAAACTAAACTAAACTCCACCCGAGTAGGCCATGAGGGCCCAACGGTACTGACCGGCTGCCGTGTCAACATCAGCCCAGGAGAGTGACTGGATATAGACATGGAAGGGCATGAGGTCAGCACACCGTTCACTCGGCAATACGTGACATGGGCAGCATAATTTCTTGCTATGTGGATAGAACAGAAAAGGATGTTTCAAGTAGACTGCCAAAACGTTCAGTGGGCAGCCTAGAGTTTCCCTGGCAAAATAATGTTTGCAAATAACAACATTGGAGTGGTCTGCCTGAAATAATGAAGAAAGAGTGACGAAATTTATGCTTATTAGTAATATTATATTATCGAACTGCATTAAAATAACACAGCCAAAAACACGAAACTGGTGAAAGCAATAATTTTCCCTAATTGTTTTTCCGGTACGCAAACACACTGTTAAATCTCCAGTAATGTTTTGAAAATGTTAAAGTTAAAGGCAAATATATCTTTCAAGGCGAAACACACGACCCGCTTAGAGTTTCTAGTGAACAGCTATAAGTACCGAATAAATTTTAAATAACGTTTATATAAACAGTTGTATCACATTTCTTCTCTTGTATTTATGTATTACGTCTTCCCCTATACATGTCCATTCTTATGTGGATTACCCAGTTGTTACGCAATGCTCTATGTAACACACAGTTTTCTGTGATGATACAGGTTTTGAAAAACGTAACTATGTTGTTATTACGTTATTGAGGTGAAATGAAATTCTTTGTCTTTGTACTACTGTCCATGTAGAGTGAATACTGCTGTGATGTATTCTCAATTTATTTTTCTATTTTTTCGTTCAATACTGTTTTAGCTGATTTGAATGCTTCACTGACGTGTCACTATCAGGAAACAGCACTGAAACAGGGAGCATGTGAAACGCTTTATCCGATATTACCTAAAACTCTCTCATCTAACTTCTTTGTGAACTAAACCGGGAAAGAAGAACTGCAAGATTATAGAATATAGCCTCGGACGTAGACGTAATTTGGCTGCTTGTTCATGGCGTACTTTGGTTAGCTGTGTACGACGGAAATCCGAAGCTAATTGGAGAATTTTCAGAGCTTGTTATACAGCAAGAGCCCTGGATACTTCTGCCGCCTGTTTGATTAGCGCAGTAGATCGACACTGTTACCTCTTTCATCTTAAATTATCCGTTGAAAACTGTATAATTGCAGGGACCAGTTATGTGTGATCTTTTTCTATTACGAGTTTGTGTTCTCTAAACTTTGTATGAAGACACCGTATTTCATCCACAGTCGTTTACCTAGACCGGGTCCTATCCCGAGTGCTACGATATTTTCGAGTAGCCTATTATATTGAGGTCAAAACTTATTTAACTAAACTTTCACTACAGTTCATAAATTTTGTGCGGTAGTAAATTACGCAACTATTCAGTGGACCGAAGTTTTGATGTACCCCACGTATTTTTCATAGAAGGATAGTTAAAGTATGAACAAAGTAAAACTGTCAAGAAAATATTTAAAATATTCTGCTTAAAAATCGTTCTTATTGAAATCTCAGTACAGTATTACAATAAACTGCATAAATCGTGGTGAGTCATAAGAGTTATTGTCTATTAGACTTTGAACGATCAGCATAAGGATAATTATTGTACGGTGTTGGAAGTAACAGTGTTTATAATTTCATGAGTGTATGCTTAATAGCGTTGCCAAAAAATGTTCAGCCTTGATCTGAGTCTGCTGATAAACTAGTTTCTGGATCATCATGATAACTGTCGAGTCAGACTTAAGTTTCATATTACAATTACAGCCTTAATTAAGTACACTTGCCAGATACCTAATATCTGTGTGCTATAGTAAGCAATTGGGCACAACTGTTCAAACTATACTAGATCCAAGTACCACATGTTCCATTTGAGCTAAGTAATGTAAGAAAGTGAAAGCTCCTAGAGAATACAAATAATAATAGAAATAGAGAATGTAATTATGTAACAAAAATTTCAAAAAATGGCTCTGAGCACTATGGGACTCAACTGCTGAGGTCATTAGTCCCCTAGAACTTAGAACTAGTTAAACCTAACTAACCTAAGGACATCACAAACATCCATGCCCGAGGCAGGATTCGAACCTGCGACCGTAGCGGTCTTGCGGTTCCAGACTGCACTGCCTTTAACCGCACGGCCACTTCGGCCGGCAACAAAAATTTCAACTACCGTATTATCCAATAACTAAACTTACAAAAGAACCTCTCGTCGAAGTTAATTTTGCTCCACCGTTAGTAATCATTTACTTATAATAACTATTACCTTTCTGCTTTAATATACAGATAGTGTTATTGAGTTCCAGTTGTCGCAAAAATGGTTAATATTCTTTCTAAACTATTGATGCCAAACCACTGTTACACTGTTTGGTAATTTGCTCTACTACTTGGCAACTTATTTACAAAACATAATTTCAGTATGAAGTAAAGTCGGTTAATATTCATTCTAAACTATTGATGCCAATCCACTGTTACACTGTTTGGTAATTTGCTCTACTACTTGGAAACTTATTTGCCAAACATAATTTCAGTATGAAGTAAAGTCAATCCCAAAAGTAACTTTCTTTACAAACCTTAGTAGTATCTGGTACAACTTTGCCTACATGATCATAATCCTGACAGTTTCATTTTGCGTAATTGCGGTTGATATAATTTCTAATAGAACTTTAGTTCGATTCTCGTTTTTTCTGCTACTGCTTCCTTTCAATAGAAATCTGTTGAAAATGGTTGAAATGGCTCTGAGCACTAAGGGACTTAACATCCGAGGTCATCAGTCCCCTAGAACTTTGAACTACTTAAATCTAACTAACCTGAGGACATCACACACATCCATGCCCGAGGCAGGATTCGAACCTGAGACCATAGCGGTAGCTCGGTTCCAGACTGAAGCGCCTAGAACCGCTCGACCACAATGGCCTGCACAAATCTGTAGAGAAACGAAAACTGTCTTCTACCTTCCATAACGCACCATTACAGTCAAATAATTAGCCTTCCACAAGAGTAACATAATCGGTGTATTGCTAGGTTAGTAGTAGCCGCCGGTGTTATACTATCCAGAATATGTTGTGACTGGCTTTTTTATAATTAATGATTTTTAGAGGTGGATGCTAGGCCTACACTGGCACTGTACACGTTCGTTCTATGAGCGAGAACTCTATTAACTCTCTTAGACTGTGTTTGAATGCTCGAAAATCTTGGCTAGAAGTTTGCATTAATTAAACATATGTGCAGTATTCCCAATATTTGCTTTCGCTAGTAGAAGGTATATCACATTGTTTTATTCACTGACCAAATTTTTTTCTCAAGAAGGATAAAGTTTTTAGAGCATTATTACCAGTTACGTAGTCAGTTTAAATTTAAAGAGGAATTTCTAAAATTATTGTGGTATTCAGTGAAACGATTATGTGTAGATTGATACTGAAAGGAAATCATTGTATTTTCGGAAAAATATCATCCACAAAATTCAGACAAGTGCGAAGAGAATGTAAATGCCATAACTACTGCACCATTAACTTGACAGAATATTCATCGACGTTGCTGATCAGATTAACAAAGAAAACAACGAGGAAGAAAGTTAAGAACCTCTTTTGGTGACAATTGGTTTGGTTTTCAGAAACGTAAGCGTGTGAGAAACAGGTCCGCTGCTAAACTCAACAAAAATATCTTAACGCCTGCATTAGGTATACAGGACCCAGAAACTGTGTTCGATATGTAAGGTTTTACGAGATAACAGAAATGGATATGTACTGTAGGGAAAGATGAATAATAAGCGAGTACAATATGTGTTACAAACAAAATGGGTTGATATTAACGTAATGCCAACCAAGAAGACGGATTGAGAAGTGTGTATGACAAGGATGCAGTATTTTTTCCTTACTGTTCAACTTGCACATCTAGGAGGTCTTAGAGGAAGTAGAAGAATGAAGCAGAAGTAGTATTAAACTTCAGGAGGTCAGGATATCAATGATACAGAAAGTCTGGCACTGTAGATAGACAATGGATGAAATATTCAGTTGTTTGATTCACTCATACTGTGAAATTAATGTGTTTTTCGTTCTCAAGCAGCTTGACAGAAAATTCTGATACTGGTAGATAATCGTAAATCTTCCAGCAGTTGTGACTGCATGAAACGTTTCCGCAGTCTCTATGTTCCAATACTTTCACTCACTTTATTTTACAGCCCATCGTTGTTACGTAATAGTCAATTCACCTGTCACAAGAAAGGGTCGTTTAGCTCACACTAATATCGCACAAAGTGAAGGCAATGTAATTACATACCTAACTAACTTCCGAACTGAAAGATCTTCGCCTCACTAGTTTTAGTGATCGGTTGCAGCGCCCTCAACTCGTTATTTTACGGACGACAGGAAAATTGCTTACCAATAAATATGCAAATCCTCTTCTCGTATCTGAGATTACAAGCTTACGAACTTGAAAACTCCTCGAAATTGGGGAAATCCTCCTCCTAACGTAATCGCGGCCCTGACGTGGAGATCTCACTGACGAAATATTTATAGCCGAAGTTCAGACCCGGCAGATCACCGTGTAGCCGACGAGCGTGGTATGACCGAAGAGTGGCCGAAGATGAAACTGGTTGCCCTATTACATACTTCTATGCTACGTGGAACTCACTTCCAGTTAGATTCTTTGTAACCGCGTACAATTTCAACCTACAGTTCTATAATTGTTCAAATGCCAACATACAAACAAGGGAAACCACTGTAAAATTGTTGGAAGCAATTGGTCTCTAGTGTTATCAGTTGTGTTACCAGCCCAACCAGGTGAGCGCTAATATTACCGATCACACAGTCAACAGTGTACCCAGCTACATATTTATAAAGCAAGGAGAAGAGTGCGAAGGGAAATACAGCCATTATGAAAACTCCCGATACCGGCGTCCCATCTCATCAGTAACGTTTCAAGTTTCCTATAAGATCCCTACTCACATGATATGAATGATAGAATTATTCTTTCTGTAGCCACCTCCGCTTTTTTCTCCACATCCGTTGTGTTCTTTATTAGTTGTGATGACAGAAAGATGTGTGGCGCAACCCGGAGTCTAGGTTAGTGTACATGGTAACAAGTTGTTTGTAAGTTGTCGAAGTGAAATAGAGCACTTTAGTAAATCCACGTTGCCATTTGGATTTCTACAGTGGTACCTTGTTTCTGTGTTACATTCCACAAGCCTCTTCCAGTACTATCGACTATACTTAAACTGTCATTACAATGGATTAGCAATATAAATTAGTGCAGGAAATATCTAGTAGACGATCATTTCCTATCAATTTGGCATATCCTTGACGACGCAATAGTGTAGATGTTGACAGTGGGTGCCGTACGATTATATTTAAGTAATTTGCCGTTTATTATCTTTTCTTTCTGTCTCTATAATCATCTGGCCTCTATTGGTAATTGTATTGCTTCGGAAGTTGTCCTCTTAAGCTTAACACTGAAATGGTATCCAGGGCTATAGACACCAATTTTTCTATCTTCCTCATTTCCAGTGATGATTTTGACCTTAGAAGACAGGTCCAATTAACGTCTGACCGACAAGAGCAAAAACTACAATTAATCATTAAATGTTTTATGTGAATGATCCCATTTACCAATGCTTACAGTACATAGGAACATCGCTTGTCTTTCCTCTTTAATTTGCCATTTGTTTTGCTATGAGTTTGTTACGTCGCTGCAGAACCAGTGGCTCCAGGTTTCTCCAGTGTTCTTTTCAGAGTCTGATCATTTGACCACTGACGAAAGATAGATTGCAAAATGACAGTTTTTTCTGGATTTTCCTTCTGATCATCTTACCAATGATAAAAGTTAGATCAGAAAATGTCCGTGTTCTGAATATCATGTTGTGCGATTCCTGCCAAAGGTCGATTTAAATCATCAAACTAAATGACTTGTCTTCTAAGTCTATTTGATTTTTATTTATATTGATATGGTCATAAAATATCAATTTTCACAAAAAAGCTGTAAATGGATGTCTAGTGTTTGATATCATAGTTGCTTCTTGGCCTGAATTGATGTCCTGCGCAGTTAGTGGAGTTTTCCTTATTATTTTACGTTCTCTTTCCAGTGATTTCAGTGTCTGCTTTCCTGTTCAAAAGCAATGTGTCTGAAGCACGGAGACACTCTCATTTAGGGAGAGAATTATTAAGTTTCAATTCAGTTTGTTTTTTTAGAAGCTCTTCTTGTTGGAGATTTTTTTCATTTAACGTCATTTGGTTTATTTTAAATTCCACATTCTTACAATAACACACCGATATAAGTAAACAATGGGAATTTTGTCATGTTTCATTTCCATGTAATTTTCGACTTGTTTGTTGCAAGTATTATAATTTGTGTTGTTGAATAAAATTTGTTTAAACATAATTTCAGAAATTTCTTTCAGATGTTCAGTAGTTCTGTGGTGTCACATGTCACGACCGCAATTATTATGGTAATTAGAATCACAGCTTCTGTGCGGAATACAGGAACTAGAGATTGCGCACTGATGTGAAAAATGTGAAATAACAGAAGCAACTGTGAACCGGAATTGATAGACAATGAGCCACAATGGTGGCTTTATATAAGGAATCAATTAGCGTCTTCGGGAATCATTAGTGATTTTCGACGCTATAACTACATGAAAAGGCTCTAAATTATTATCGGATAGTGAAGCGTGTATTAGATTGTTACATCAAAACAACATCAAGCTAAATTTCATTTGCGCAGCCCTATAAGTGCTGAATATGGCTCCCATAGCATGTCTCGGACATTATCTCGTAATAGAAATTTCAATCGCTTATAGTTTCTGTAACTCTTAGTAAACGATTTATTACCCTCTCGCCTTATAGAAAGTGGGCACAGAGGTCCATAGACTAGAATGACCTCCGTGGAATATATTATGTTTAACTCTTAAAAAAGACTTCCTACTCTGTCGAAGAATCGCCAGATGTTTGATATGACGTTTAGTATTTTTCTTTGTCTGTGCCTTAAGTTCATCAGATTTCGAGGTGAATTTTTCTGCAGCTCACACAGAATAACAAGCTGGTGTACAAATTTTAGCCCTTAATTTAATGTTTCCAAACAGCTGATACATCTACACCAGGTTGACTGACCTGGTTCCTACCGCCGCGTAATGGGCGTTGCAGCTTTCGTGGCGTGTGGAGGGCCGCAGTGTTTTCAAAAAAATTTTCTTTAGGTTTACATAGAATTTTGACGCAAAGTATCTGGTAAGTAATTATTATACATGCTTTAACTAGCTGTAACTCTTCTTTATAAATGTAAAGTTGCTACCCTAATTAATAAATCACCATTACTATGGAAGTGGTGGGTCACTAGAAAATTTTAGTACTAACAGAGATACAAAAGTGGCCAGTGGTTAAAAAAGGCTGACCTCACCTCATGTAAACTATTAGAAATCATACACACAATCATGTAGCCTTCTTCTCTCAACAAATTATCATTAAGGTTATGTAGGTTTACCTGAGTCAGTAACTCATGCACCCAGTTCTGTGCTTTGGCAAACTCCTTCCAGTTTATTAAGCCACAAATGAATAACCTTGAACATCAATACAGATACGGGATAATCTTTATCCAGCTCGTTTTTGGTGCAATACAGCTTCCAGTATCACGTAGTGAACATGTTGTACAACAACATGAATTTCGTTTCGTCCATTTTATAACGCATATGTCATACAGATTTGATGTATGGCAAGGTGGATCTGAATGGCACATGAAGGAAAAAAGGTCTATCGTAACCATTAGAAACTTCCTATGAATGCAATACAGTAATAAAGGTTATCAGCACTACTTCGGTTTTGCGTCATTTTACGTCTCGCCTCTGAAATTTATGGCGTAGTGTGTAATAATAGATTTGGTCACCGATGCTGAAATTCTGCTGCCTAAGAAAAAGACCTATCACTGCAGTTTGGTTCCACATCCGCCGTATCCCTTCATGTCGAAAGAAACCACCCTACGCAGTATTTGTGACAAACGCAGTGGAACAGAGCCCCGCCTTGGCTAACAGGTAGCCGTCCCAAGCTGTTCTTCTTCATTGTTGTTCCAGGTTCCAGAGAACTTAGGATTCCAGGAAGACGCCGCTACCGGGCGGGATTACGGCTTAGAAAAGGGCCGGGAGGCGGGCAGAGAGAGGGGAGCCAGGAGCAGGCGCGATTTATTTCCCCGCCGATAGCGGAGATGATATTTCAGCGGAGGAAATTGAGCTGTCTGGAGCCTGCACGCGGATATAGGTCATGTGTGACTTCCGGTCCGCTGCAAGGTGGCACCAGCAGAGCGCATGCGCCTCGTCCTTCGCGTTTCGCTGCTTCCTTACTAATGACGTCACAACGCGAAATAACCAGCGGATATACGAGGGGAATGTTACCGACCACTATACCATTGTTGCGTTTGGATACTTTTTATAAGAGACAGACTGACGACATTAATTATCACTGACATTATGTACACCGTGTGACGTACGTCCTACTGTAAAACATAAATGGCGTGCTGTTTTGGAATGACGGTGTTCTGTGTCTACATTAATCCAGGACCCACGGATCAAAACATTGATCTGGTGCCCCAGAGCTTCGCACTTGGACGAAGAAGGCCTGAACACAACCGACGGAGCGAGATGGCGCAGTGGCTAGCACACTGGACATGCATTCGGGACGACCGTGGTTCAAATCTGCGTCCAGACATCCTGATTTAGGTATTCTCTGATTTCCCAGAAACGCTCCAGGTAAAAGCCACGATGGTGTCTTTCAAAGTGCACTAGCAGTTTACAGGTCAGTCTTTGAAACGTTCTGGGCTTGTGCTCGGTCACTAACGACCTCCATGTCGACGGGACGTTAAGTCATAATCTTCCTTCCTTCAACACTGCCTTGGTCACCGTAGAAGCCACCCTAAATTCGCGTTATAAAAGGGGCAAGAGTAACCTGAACCACTGGCGCCTGCTTATTTAATTGAGAATGAAAGAAAACATTGGCATCTAAATCCAGAACTATAAGTTAGAAGGTATCTGTTCAACGAGTTTTACTGGCAGCAGAAAGAGGTTGGAGATTTCTGGATCAGACGAAGGAAAGGGTACCGAGTCTTGCTCGAAAACGTCCAAGCGCAGGTTCAGGACGACTTTGGCTGGGTGATTTCATTCTTCTAAAGGGGGATGTTTCTCCACGACACATGTGGAGGAAGGCGCAGATGGAGGGTGGTGAAGATGGAAGAGATAAAAAGATACGAGTAACGCTAATAAATTCCGAAGGGCTCATAATCTCACACCCAGTTCAGCATGACATTCCAATAGAGGTTGACCACGATGGGGGATACTGCGTGCTGATTTATTTAACTGAAGAAATTCTGACGATACTGATTACCTCTCAGTTGATCTGCGTGTTGTACACGATGTGATGTACACTTGACAGCACAAAAATCTGCCGCCAGAAATCTCAGATCAAGTTTAAGTGTGGTACATCACTGAAGTGAAGGAAATACAACGCGTCATATATTTTACCTTGGTAACAGGATGACGAGGAAATATTAATTCTAAACTTATACGGAACTGATCTTGTCAGTAACTCAGACCGGATCCAAGAAGGCATAAAATCGTTTTTATTAATAACGTATTCTGCTATTAGCTATAGGTATAGTGGATGTCAACAAAATATATTGTAAATTGTCACTGTAGCTGAATAAATAACGTGCAGTCATTATGTGTAAAGTGTTTCACGATCGAATCGATGTTAATTGGTTCTTTTTTTTTTTTTTTTTTTTTTTTTTTTTTTTTTTTTTTTTTTTGCTGTTAAAGTGTTCTAGTAGTAGAGGACAATCTTGAGGAAGATCCCAGCAGAGGGGTCGAAACATCGAACATTTTAGAAGAAACATGACGCGGCCAAATAAGCCAGAGGATTTTAACTTCAAAAGAAAAATTTTACGCAATCAGTAGTTTGTTGTCTAATAAGCCCTACATCCTATTATATGAAATATTTCGACGATGTGCAACAGCTTTCCCAACATAAGGGAGTGGCCGTGCGGTTCTAGGCACTACAGTCTGGAGCCGATCGACCGCTCCGGTCGCATGTTAGAATCCTGCCTCGGGCATGGATGTGTGTGATGTCCATAGGTTAGTTCTAGGCGACTGATGACCTCGAAGTTACGTCGCATAGTGCTCAGAGCCAAGCCCAACATAAGTTGAGACAAAATTTTAGTTACAAATCAATGAGAGCGCTTCCGGTGGAGAATGACGTACCTGAAGTCGAAAAGTTAAATTCACTCCCTCTAGTGACATATAATACAATAATACATTTGAATTATTGACAAAATTCCGTTTATATTGACTGACAGTCTACGGTGGCGGGTTGTATCTGCAAGCGCACCATTTCTTTTATACTAACCCTCAAGAAGCGACCGGATTATGGAATATCTGTGAAGGTAGCTGTACAGGGTAAGAACTGAGCAGAAGACTGACTGGAACACACCCGGTAAACAATTGCGGACTTAGGTTGCACATGCTGCTCTGAGATGAAGAGGTTGGCACAGGAGTCGAATTCGTGGTGGGCCGCGTCAAACCAGTCAGAACACTGACGACTCAAAAAAGAATTGCCAATGATGGTACAGCAGTAAAGTTACGACCATCATCACATTTCTTACAGTTTCCAGGTCAGTGTACAGGTATCACAGCCGTCTTAAGGAAGCCGAGGTACTGATCTAACGTGCGGCCATCAAGAAGAGACTTCGTGATGATTATCGTCTCTACCGATTAACATTTGCTGAGGACAATGTCAACCGTGTCTGGCTGAAGTTATATTTTCCGACGAATCGGTACCGCCCTCAATGGACGACGGTCCAGAACAAGTACGTATACAGGCCCCCAATACATCAACCAGTCATTTCGCAGTGGACGCGTATGTAGCTCGACGAGTCTCGTATACACACGTCAGCGATGGTGCAGGGGTGGTTTTGCAGAGAAGAATCGGATTTTGCTCCTTTATTGGCCAAGCATTAACTTCACTGGAACCGTACGGGCAGAGATAAAACTGGCCATGTGAGAAAACTGGACTGACCCCGCGCCAAGAACCTCTGAGGACGTTTCTTACGTCACCCTACCGGCTTCAGAGGTGATGGCCAAGAATGACAGATTCATTACTCAGCACACTGACTCCCTTACTCACCGACCGCAGACTGTCATTGAAGCTGAAAGCCTTTGGAAGGGACATTAAGTGGCAAAGAAGACACATGCTACGCCATTTTAGTCATCAGTCTTCTGACTGGTTTCGTGCAGCCCCCCGCGAATTCCTCTCCTATAGCAACGTCTTCATCTCAGAGTACATTTGCAAGCTACATCCTGGGTATATCGCAATCTCCGTCTTCCCCTACAGTTTTTACCCTCTACAGTTAGTACCATGGAAGTTATTCCCTCATGCTTTAACAGATGTCCTATAATCTAGTTCCTTCTTCGTGTCACTGTTTCCCACATATTCCTTTCCTCGCTGATTCGGCACAGAACCTCCTCATTCCTCACCTTATCAGTCCATCTAATGTTTAATATTCTTCTGTTGCACCACATCTCAAATACCTTGCTTCTATTCCCTTCTCTTTCGGTTCCCCGACAGTCCTTTTGTTACTGATATAGAAAGGTGTGCTCCAAACGACATTGTCGGAAATTTCTTCCTTAAATTAAGGCTTATGTTTGATAACTTCCTGACTATCAATACTGGTGTCAAGTTTCTCGCTTTTCTAATTTCTGTTGCTTCTCATTACTTCCGTCTTCCTTCGATTGACCCTCATTCGATTGTCTATATTCATTAGAACGTTCATTCCATTCAGCAGATCATGTACTTCTACTTCACTTTCACTCAGTATATCAATGTAATCAGCGAATCGTATCATGGATATCCTTTCACCTTGAATTTTAATCCCACTCCCGAACCTTTTGTTTCCGTTCTTGCGCTTCCACTCTTATTGTTCCCTCTCCGTTCATGTATAGATGTGTAATACCCGTTTTTTCTATAGCTTAGCCTTATTCTTCTCCGAAATTGGAATGTCTTGCACCATTTTACATTGTCGAATGCTTTTACACTTAAAAACCTCATACGAACTTGCCTTTATTTTTCATCAGTCTTGCTTCCGTTATCAGTCGCAACGTCAGAACTGCCTCTCTGTGTCTTTATCTTCTCTAAAAGCCAAACTGATCGTCATCCAACACATCCTCTGTTTTGTATAGATCGTTCTCGGACTTTTTGCCACATCCGTTCGGGGTAACCCTCGAGCTTTCGACGATTACATCCATCGTTTTCGTCACGAGCAACTGACTGTCAAAACTGCTGCTGTGGTGACCTTACTGGGTAAATCCAGTACAGATGCCGTTTCGGTAGAGACGTGGATCACGCTGAAAATAGAGGTTCCCACCGTGACCACTAGATGGCCGTGTGGATGAAGTATTAGTTTCTTCGTAATAACCACTCTGTACGTTGTTGTTTCTCGGATATTATGCAAACTGTAGTCGATATACGGAGGTGAGTACACATTTCCTTCTGAAAAAGTTTTTCCTTGTGTTCGTGTATTGTACATCAAATTGGTTTCAGACGCTTACATCAGCCATTTTTAGGATAGGAGGAGTTAATAGTGTGACTATAGTAGAGAGTAAGCCTACATATCCGCCTACTCTACACCTGCCACCGCCTTGATCTCCCTCATCCCCTGGTTGCTCCTCTCCAACCCCCCGCATTCTGCCACGCCTTCACTGTTGTGTCCCCCCTACACTCCATCTCTACACCCTTAATCTCCTTTCCCAAGGTGGCTTCCATCAACTCCCCCTCCCAGATGATGCTCTCTCTCCCTACATTTATCCCTCCTATCATCTCTGATCCTCACCTGCCCCTATTTTCCTCTGTCGTTTTCCTGGGCTCCCTATCCCCCCCCCTCTTCCATCCTGTTTTCCCCCCTACCTTCTCTCTGCCTCCCTTCTCTTCCCTGAGCTCTTTTGCTTTTCCTTCCTCTGCCTTTCCCCATTCCCTCTCACATCTGCCCTGCTCCCTCCTTCTGAGTTCTCTCCCTCTGTCGGTTCCCCCAACCCTTTCGTTTGCTCTCCTCCCCCCCTTTTTTTTATCCCTCATCTGTCCAGTTCCCCCCCCCCCATCTCCCCTTGCCTGTGGTGTGTCATCTTCGTTCCGACTTTTTAGTGCAGTGTTTCCGGTGATTGTTAAGTGTTGTGCGCCTTTTGCGAAGTGTTGCGAACGGACATCATATTGCCACTGGGTGTGATTTTTATATTTCTTGCGAACAGAAACCAGACTGTCGCCGTGTTCTTTTTTACTGCTTCTCCACTATTTTCCCCATCTGCTTCCAGTGTATTTTATTATCATCGCTCACCATTTTGTTTTATGTTTTAACTTTCCATAATTTTTCGCCGTTTTACAATTTACGTCACCGTTTTATCACCTGCTTTTATTGTTTCTAATCTTGTTATGTTTTAAAAATTCTGTAGGCTGAAGAGCAGCGTACTGAGCTGTTGTCAGCCCGCCCCCTTCAGGGGAATCGAAATCCAACAAAGGAAACAAAGAAGAATAAACCTATTTTTGACAATATTAGCCTTGAGGTACGACATCAGGAGGGTGCGGCATCTCTGCCTGACACATGGGAGAATTGCCACACAGCAATGCGGTAGCGATATCGCTATCAGATTTTACAAGTGAACTGCGAACATGATTCCTGACTTCATAAATACAAAAGTTATGTTATTTCTTACATTATTAACGTCATTGTGAATGTACACAATTCTATTATTTGCAGAAATACACGAATATTTATAACATGCCTACTCGATACAAAAGTCAGGGTACTGCCAAGAGAACTCAGTAGACAAAGGAAATTTTAAGACAAACTGTAAAAAAGTTAAAAGAAAAGGAAATCCTGGAGGAAGAAAGGCACTATTGTATTCCGGCAGGAATCTTAGAACGAAGAATGGAAGATATGGGAGAAGGCAGGTATAGCTATTTGAAAAATCAAGCCAGATTAATAATCAGTAACACTTCTAAGTTATATTTAATCAAAATAAATATTTAATAAAAATTAATCAAAACAAATATTAACGACATTTAAATAAGTATTACGTGCTATTAGTAATTTAATTCTGTTGTCAAACCGAGGATTGTTTGGACTTCGAAATCATAAGAAATTAGTTTCCCATATTAAGGCTCCTGCAACAGTTGGTTTGTGCCTGACAAGTTGAGGGTAACAAGAGTTGTACACGGAATGGCAAAGGAAATGGGACTACCAAGCAAATTCAGCAACGAATCTGGAACTACTGTTTTCGACTGGTTAAATTCTTTCCTACGTAGAAATTCAATACTGAGTATACACCGGTGTGAGGTGCTTCCCTTAACAAGAGCACCGGCAATGTGTAAAGAAATTTTTTGGTAATTTTTTTGAAGTATTGGCAGATTTATTGAAGGAAAATGATTTGAATGCTAAGCCAGAAAGGGTTTTTGACATGGATGAGTCTGGAATGCAGACAGCAACCAAGAACATCTGTGATAGCGGCAAAATGTTAGAAATCCGTTCATGTACTAACGTCAGAAGAGAAAGACTTGTTGTTCTGTTTTGTTATCCTTGCAGGCTAGTTTATGCCTTGTGTTCTGATATTTAAGGGACCAAAGAATAAGGCGGAGCTTACTGCAGATTTGCCTCCAGTTTTTGACGTTTGCATGAGGCCAAAGTCATCTTACATTAGTACAGACTGGTTCAACAAGCGGTTAACGGATCATTTCATAGAACACAAGCCATCGAGAAAGGTCCTTCTCATTTTAGACTACCACAGCTTCTTCAGACTGCTGTTGACAACGATGTGGTAATAATTTGCCTACCTAGTCACTGCACTCATGCCCTGCACCCTCTGGACGTGTCATTTTTCGGACCTCTAAAAGCATATTTCAGGAAAAAAGCTTCACCATGGGTTGCACAAAACAGTCAAAGGAAACTCACTGGATATCAATTGGCTTGAGTAACTGCTGTAGCTTGGAGTAAAACCGCATCTGTAGGAATAGCGCTTAATGGCTTTGAAGCCACAGGTATTTGTCCCTTTAACCCAAACCGAGTACCTGAACACATCTTCTCAATGCCACCCACAAATGAATCATCACCACCATCATTAACTCAACCAACTTTCAGTTCTATGGACTCCTCACTTGTTCCAGCTGATTCTTCCAGAAACTCTCCACAACGTTCCACATGTAGTACGTCACGTGATAAAATGGCTCCAACGAAACTTCTCGAGAAAATAAGCCCGATATCAAAACTTCACAAATTAACGTCAGCAAGACGAAAGCTCAGTCCAAAGCACTGACAAACGGATGCTACAAGCATTGAACAGAAGCGTGCAAAACAAAGGCAAAACGAAATTGGGGAAGAAATCAGGAGGAAAAGGTGAAAACAATATCGTCCGTCACTGCACGAGGCAGGACACGACCAGCTAAGAAGACCATCGCAGAGACTGGATAGAACCCAATAAATTCAGAAAATGTTGGTAAAATTGTTTCCTAACCACAGAAAAAGGTCACTGGATTCAGTGTGTGGGCTGCAACCAGTGACTCCATGAAACATGCTCTACATATGTGGACGTGTGTGTCGACTGTGGCAGGATAGACGCTAGGGACTGAGGTCATCAGTCCCCTAGAACTTAGAACTACTTAAACCTAACTAACCTAAGGACATCACACACATCCATGCCCGAGGCAGGATTCGAACCTGCGACCGTAGCGGTCGCGCGGTTCCAGACTGAAGCGCCTAGAACCGCTCGGCCACACTGGACGGCAGACGCTAGGGAACAATGCACTAAGAAACCATATACGTAAATTTGTACCTTGTGCTCTGTAAATGGAAATTAAAATATTATGTAAATTGATTTAGTATTCATTTGTGTGCATATAATTGTCTTTTTGTATGTTATCATGCTCAGTTATTTTAAAATTGAAAGTTTAAATTTGATATTGTTATTAATTATTTTACTTGCGGCATCTCTCCCGAGAAAAGTCCGCATGTTTACCGGGCTCCAAGGAGAGATGCCGCTCATGCAACAATTCCTTTGTTCCCTCTTTCCTGTCCGCAGCTCGTGGTCGTGCGGTAGCGTTCTCGCTTCCCACGCCCGGGTTCCCGGGTTCGATTCCCGGCGGGGCCAGGGATTTTCTCTGCCTCGTGATGACTGGGTGTTGTGTGCCGTCCTTAGGTTAGTTAGGTTTAAGTAGTTCTAAGTTCTAGGGGACTGATGACCATAGATGTTAAGTCCCGTAGTGCTCAGAGCCATTTTTCCCTCTTTCCTCCCTTTTACTGCTACAGTCGCAGGTTCGAATCCTGCCTCGGGCATGGATGTGTGTGATGTCTTTAGGTTAGTTAGGTTTAAGTAGTTCTAAGTTCTAGGGGACTGATGACCACAGAGGTTAAGTCCCTTAGTGCTCAGAGCCATTTTGAACCTCCCTTTTATTTACACTTACCGACATTTTTCTCATATGTGATCTAATGCAAACATTTTAAACTTACTCTCCATCAATTTGCAATAGTGTTTAAAGTAATTCTACCGCGATATAACGAAAGATAAATATGCAGCATCTGTACCGGATCTAAGCAGTACCCAGAGACTGCTTCTGATTGGTCGGTAATTATGGTTGGTAATTACGTAATGCTATCGCAGATGGTGTCAATTTGGCTTCCCTTCGTCCACCTTCATTTTACCGTCACGTTGATGACACGTTTATGGTCTGGCCACACGGCGTACAAGCTCTTCAGCACTTACCTTAACAAATGAACAGTATGTACCCAAACATCCAGTTCACTGGAGGGACAGTTGTAAGACTTCCATTTTTAGACGTTTAGGTAAAGAACTGTCGACGTCTCGGGCACTGACTGTACGGCAAGCCGATGCACACTGATTTATTTCTTAGCGCACAGAGTTTTCACTACCCAGTCCAGAAGAGCAAAAGTGCTTTCTGACGAGGACCACTTATTCTCAAATCAATCAGCATCCCGAAAGAACGGCTATGGATCACGTGAAATGAAGTCAGCGTTCTCCAAGAAAAAGGAAACGTGAAACGGTTGAACATTCACGTGACGAGCCATCGTTTGCATTCCTTGCCATCTGTAGCGCTAAAGCAGCAAAATAGACCGAGTCCTGGGAAGACAAGGTATAAGATCTATTCTCCGACGTCCTAAGAAGTTCAAGGAGATGCTACGCCTCTGAATCCCTGCGATTTGCATCCGTTGTGAGTATGGCAGCAGTTACATGGTCAGTCCATCCACGCCGTTTTGTGCAGAACATCAACGGAACATTAAAAACCGAGAACTGGAGAAATCTACAGCTGCTGAGCGCAGCCTCACAAAAAGGTAAAAAAGAAACATATGTACTCTTTGACGAAACAAAAGTTTTGTTCCAGCGTCCGACATATCAGGAGTCTGTAATTAAAGAGGATGCACAGATAAGAATGTGTGAGAAGATCTTCAACTTTGGCAACGGTTATAATCTTAGATGTGCATGGAAGTGCAGAAAAGAGCCAGAGACATACATTGCAATATCTACGCTACGGCGGGAGCGGTGGTACCACCAGCGGACACGTTGACACCATCTGCAACAGCATTACGCAAATAGTGACCGATCAGAAGGCGTCTGTGGGCTGTATAAGGCCACCACAGCAGCAGTTTTCAGTTGCTCCTGACGAAGGTAATCGTCGAAAGTTAGAGCTTTTACCCTGAACTGACGTGGCAAGAAGGGGGTAATTATCCCCACGATGGGAACCACTACCTTAAAATGTGACATAAATGTCAACTTGATACATTTGTCAGTACCGAAAAAGTGGTCGTAACAGGCAGACAATAAACAAAGTGATTCTGTAAGCATTCCGTTGTTACCGTCTGAGGGACGGAAACCTGATAACGAATAATGTCGGGACGTACTGGAATCACGGTGTTCTGTTTCAGTAGTAAACACCTAAAAATCGCTGGACCGTTGACATGATATTTGAATAATGAATGAAAGTCTAAGAGGGAGGAACCTAGAGGGACTATAGAGAAAAGTTTGGCAGTCTGAGTCCATGGTGAATGCCCCGCAGTCCAGTGCTAGGAACGCAGCAACACAAAAAAGTAAGTTTGAGCATAAGATAAAAATATGTTGACGTTAACAAAATAAACACGTCAATACTCACCCAGGAGACATGACGCCAAATGTCATGTTACATCGACTAGAGAGTCCACAAGTTTCTTTAGTCATGGAACTGATGATTAGATGATCGGTGATTAGAACAGATACGTTTCACAGACTGTTCTAAACAGTTCCACAAAATTTCTGCTGAATTAAGGTAGGGTCCCATAGGATGCCTGAATCTACGTCAGACCAGGAATATACGAGTATGCTTTCAACACTGCGGACTTAAGTATTTTCACCGTGGCAGAAGGGAGTGTCCACAGCAAACTCATCATCAAGATGTATAAATAAGGGCGACAGTTGGTCAACGACACGTTTCAGACAAACATACTGATTCATGTCTATTGTAAACTGATACAGTAGCCTCAAGTCAAGATACGATATAAATGCTAGGAACGCCAGAGAACTGGTTGGTGACGCACGCTATGTGATAAAAAGTATCCAGACACTTCCAAAAACATCAGGTGCACTGTACTGCCACCTATTGCCAGGTACTCCATATCAGCGACTTCAGTAGTCATTAAACACCGTAAAAGAGCAGAATGGGGCGCTTCGCGGAACTCAAGGGCTTCGAACTTGATCACTTGTGCCATACGTCTGCACGCGAGATTTCCACACTCCTAAACATCCCTAGGTCCACTGTTTCCGACGTGATAGTGAAGTGGAAACGTGAAAGGACACGTACAGTATAAAATCGTACAGGCCGACCTCGTCTGTGGACTGACAGAGACCGCTGACAGATGAAGAGGGTCGTAATGTGTAATACGCAGACATTTATCCATACCATCACACAGGAATTCATAACTTCATCAGGATCCACTGCAAGTACTATGACAGTTAG
Source organism: Schistocerca americana (assembly GCF_021461395.2). Lineage (NCBI taxonomy): Eukaryota > Metazoa > Arthropoda > Insecta > Orthoptera > Acrididae > Schistocerca > Schistocerca americana. The sequence continues at coordinate 1,198,571,633 of NC_060119.1, read as the reverse complement.
GCAGGAGGATTTCATTGCCGAGCGGCTGCTCATAAGCCACACTTCACGCTGGTAAATATCAAACGACGCCTCGTTTGGTGTAAGGAGCGTAAACATTGGACGATTGAACAGTGGAAAAACGTTGTGTGGAGTGACGAATCACGGTACACAATGTGGCGAGACGATGGCAGGGTGTGGGTATCGCGAATGTTTGAAGCACCTTCTTGCTTCCTACTGTTGAAGAGCAATTCGGGGATGGCGACTGCATCTTTCAACACGATCGAGCACCTGTTCATAATGCACGGCTTGTGGCCTAGTGGTTACACGACAATAACATCCCTGTAATGGACTAGCCTGCACAGAGTCCTGGCCTGAATCCTATAGAAAACCTATAGGATGTTTTGGATCGCCGACTTCGTGCCAGGCCTCACCGACCGACATCAATACCTCTCCACAGTGCAGAACTCCGTGGATAATGGGCTGTTTATTCCTCAAGAAACCTTCCAGCACCTGACTGAACGTATGCCTGCGAGAGTGGAAGCTGTCATCAATGCTAAGGGTGGACCAAACCCACATTGAAAACGAGCATTATTGATGGATTGCGCCACAAACTTGTGAGTCATTTTCAGCCAGGTGTCCAGATACTTTTGATCACACAGTGTAGATGTAAGTTAGTGTCGGTGTCTTCGAATTGCTGTGTTCGTAGTTCCTTGGTGCGTCGCGAGATGGCGCGGGTTCCTTATGCCCCGGTTTTAAGTAACTGCGCATGAGCGATACGGGAGTGGAGTAAATTAGCCACAACGTCTTCGGCGTCGACGAATTGCATGTTAACATGACAACAGCCAACTTGAAACGCCGGAGGATTTTTCAGTTTGGAGCTGGCTATTCGTTTCTTTCGTGACGTTTCCACTGCTGGCCTGTAATGTTTCCAGGAGGTGGATCCAGTTTCAGATCCTGCCACAAAAGTAGTTCACCGAGGTGTTCCTTCCATGACATCGTTGTGGCAATTATCACCATCACGTAGAGGAAGTTAACGTTGAGCTTTGTGTCTGCTGAGTTAGATCTTTGCGGGGCGTAGTTGTACCGAAGCGAGTTGACAAACTAATCGCGTGGGCGAATCTTGATAGTGCTCCTGCGAAGTCTATTGCCCCATATTTGTGTGTCGATGAAACTTGCTTCTATTTTTAATGTTTAGAAGTGAGGTGCCAAATTCTGTGGTGCAATATGTTAAATTTATGCGTTCCTTTTATACAAGGTTGTTCCCGAAAACTTCACTTTCTTTTGAACTGGTTGAGGTGGCCGTTGACTGGGTTAAGGGTTTCGCCTTATGGTGTCTTTGGTGGAAATGGGTTGTCACGAGTGTTGAATTTATTTAACGACGCTAGTTCACCAGTTTTAGTTTCCTAGGTACAGGCTGCCTATCAGGTTAACTGCGACTCAATGAGGCAAAGGGCCTTTGTAGTCAACCGAGACACTGTATCACTGATATGGTAAATTGATTCATGTTGTTGATTTGTGGAAAAGATGCAACTCTGGTACTGTTGCTTAAATTACACTAGCTGAGTATCCGGCGTTGCCTGGGTATCTACATCTACATATACAGGGTGAGGCACCTAACGTTACCGCTGGATATATTTCGTAAACCACATCAAATACTGACGAACCGATTCCACAGACCGAACGTGAGGAGAGGGGCTAGTGTAATTGTTTAATACAAACCATACAAAAACGCACGGAAGTATGTTTTTTAACACAAACCTAGGTTTTTTGAAAATGAAACACATTAGTTTTGTTAGAGCATCAGAACATATAAACAAATACGTAATCAGTGCCGTTTGTTGCATTGTAAAATGTTAATTACATCCGGAGATACTGTAACCTAAAGTTGACGCTTGAGTACCACTCCTCCGCTGTTCGATCGTGTGTATCGGAGAGCACTGGAACATACACCGCGTTTCTACAGAATGACCTGCCAACGTTGCTCGAAAATGTCCCACTGGAAACGCGTCGACGTATGTGGTATCAGCATGATGGTGCACCTGCACATTCCGCAATTAACACTAGGCTGACCCTTGACAGGATGTTCGACAGGCGTTTCATAGGACGTGGATGACGCATAAATTGGCCAGCCCGTTCTCCTGATCTTACGCCTCTGGACTTCTTTCTGTGGGGTACTTTAAAGGAGAATGTGTACCGTGATGTGCCTACAACCCCAGAGGATATGAAACAACGTATTGTGGCACCCTGCGGCGGCATTACTCCAGATGTACTACGGCGTGTACGACATTCATTACGCCAGAAATTGCAATTGTGTGCAGCAAATGATGGCCACCACATTGAACATCTATTGGCCTTACACGTCGGGACACACTCTATTCCACTCCGTAATTGAAAACGGAAACCACGTGTGTACGTGTACCTCACCCCTCATGGTAATGTACATGTGCGTCAGTGAAAAAGACCAATAAAAAGGTGTTAGCATGTGGACGTAATGTTCTGTTCCAGTCTCTTCTGCACCTAAGGTCCATCACCGTTCCCTTTGGATCCCTACGTAATTCGGTGCTCTCCGATACACACGATCGAACAGCGGAGGAGTGGTACTCAAGCGTCAACTTTAGGTTACAATATCTCCGGATGTAATTAACATTTTACAATGCAACAAACGGCACTGATTACGTATTTGTTTATATGTTCAGATGTGTTAACAAAACTAACGGGGTTCCATTTCGAAAAACGTAGGTTTGTGTTAAAAAACATACTTACGTGCATTTTTGTATGGTTTGTATTAAACAATTACACTAGCCCCTCTCCTCACGTTCGGTCTGTGGAATCGGTTCGTCAGTATTTGCTGTGGTTTACGAAATATATCCAGCGGTAACGTTAGGTGACTCACCCTGTATACGCCGCTAGCCACCAAGCGGAGTGTGGTGGAGGGCACAATTCGCGCCAGTCATGTTTCCCCCTCTCTGTTCCACTCGAGGACCGCGCGAAGGAAAAACAACTGTCTGGACGCCTCAGCACGAGCTTTTATTTCCCTTATCTTTGAATAGTGATCATTACGCGATATGAAAGTTGGTGGTAATAATATATACTCTACATCCTCGTTGAAGATCAGATTTCGGAATTTAGTGAGCAACTCCTTCTGTTTAGCGCGCCGTCTATCTGCAAGTGTGCCCCACTTAAAACTTTATATGAGATTTATAACGCTCTCGCGATGGCTAAATGTACCAGTCACGTATCTTGCCGCTCGTTTTTGGACCTTCTCAATCTCTTGAATCAGACCCAACTGGTATGGGTCCCATACAGACGAACAATACTCCAAAACCGGATAAACTATCGTATTGTAAGCTATTTCCTTTGTTGAAGGACAGCATTACTTCAGGATTCTACTAATAAACCACAGTCTAGAGTTCACCTTACCCCTTACTTGTATAATCTGATCATTCCATTTGAAATAATTTCGAATAGTCGCACCCAGATACTTGATGGATGTTATCGCTTCCAAAAACTGGGCATTTATTTTGTACTCGTACATTAATGGGCATTTTTGCCTTGTTATACGAAGTGGGTTACGCTTACTAATATTGAGAGATATCTGCCAGTCATTACACCACGCATTAATTGTCTGCAAATCCTCATTGGTTTGTTCACAACTTTCGTGTGATGCTTCTTTCCTGTAGACTACAGCATCATCGGCAAACGGTCTAATGCCGCTGTCAGTACCATCAACCAGTCGTTTATGTAAATCGTAAAAAGCAGAGGACCTATGCAGTTATTCAAATCTTATCTCTGCATTAAATCTCCTTCTTTGACCTCCCTTTCTGCCCATGTCCTCTACCACTTCTTTCTGTTCACCTTCTCCACCTCTACCCCTCCCCTCTCTGTCCACTTCGTCCTGTCCCTCCCTCTGTCAATCTGCACCTCTTCCCTCTTTCTGTCCATCTTTTCCTCGCCCTCTTTCCATTTCCGCCATCGCATGTCTTTACTCCTCCACTTATCTTGGCCCATCTCCTCCTCCCCTCTATACTCATCTCCTCTCACCTCCTCTCTCTGTCCATCTTCTCCTCCCCGTCTACCTCCTCATCTCCTCTTTCTGTGTCCATTTCTCTGTTTATCTTCCCGTCTTCTCGCTGCCTGTCTCTTCCTCCACCTGTCTCTGACCTCCTCTTTCCTTTCTTATTCACCTCCTTCTCGCTCCTCTATATGTCCATTTGCCTCTCCCCCTGTCTCTCTCCATCTCCTATTCCCCGTTATCTGCGTCAATTTCATCGTTCCACTTCGCTGCTGGTCCATCTCTTCCTCACCCCTTCTCTCACCAAGTTATCAAGACCACCTCAATGAGACGCTAGTGGCTGTTACCCCAACAGTATCTCCTTCCATGAATTGCCACTAACTACTTCTGTAGTAGTACAAGAAAATTGAATCTTGCAACCAACAAAAGTAATAGGTCCTTGAAGTAACTCCTGTTGACCAGTCTCATTTGGTGTAATTGAAAATGTATCCACTGTCTTGTACACTGGAAGTCTGCTCCTCCTCATGTATTTTCTGCGGCGGTACGGCATGGCGATGCGTAGCGTGCGGCTGCCTCGAGTCGAATGAGCCTGCAGCTGCCTCAGTACCGGATGACGCCACTGATGAGACGTCACAGCGGCAGTTATCAGCGCCGTTGCGCAACCGGAAGCGAATTATTCTGCAACACGGTCCTGTAATACTAGGGACCGTGTTGCGCAACCGCCTCGTTCTGCGGCTAAGTCCCACTCAAGGTCACCCGCCTTACACAGCGGCATACGGAGAACACACACAACCATGCAAATAACTGCCGCTGTGACGTCCTATCAGTGGCGTCATCCGGTCCTGAGGCAGCTGCAGGCTCATTCGACTCGAGGCAGCCGCGCGCTACGCATCGCCATGCCGTATCGCCGCAGAAGATACATGAGGAGGAGCAGACTTCCAGACTAATATATGTACCAAATTTGAGTGAAATCGTTCAGCGGTTGGAATTGACGTTTTTGCCCTCGTATATACATATCAAATACATATCACTTGTATTTAACATATTTCACATGTATTTCTGTGCGTTTTTCACTAGTATCTCTAACTAATTTCCCCATGCAGTTTCATTTTTGCACAGCTCAGTGTTTATGACATCTGCTTTCCTGAACTGTATGCTGTACGATGGTATAACTTTGTCTGTACATCCAGTGGTATCTGTTGCTACTGTCTGCACAATATGTTGCAAACGCAGTTAGTAAAAAAGAAGTAATAAAACGTCGTGGATGATACGACAATTTTTCACGAATCTCAGTGTTTATGATGTCTTATCGTCTGAACTGCGGGTCGTGCAGTGATATAATTTTGCTGGTACATTCAGTGGTGTATTTGGATATCTATCTGGAATAAAATTCGTAATGAGGAGGTAATAAATTGAAACGTCGTTCTTCATGTGGCAGTTATACTGCGTGAATGGGAAAAATATAGTAAGCGATACACTTTTTCCCTTTCATAATTTGTTGGGGTTGTTAGCGAGAAAAGATTCATAATGGTTTGAAATGAAGTGCAAAGTTATTTGGAAGTCACTAAGTGGTCTGATTCTCAAATACTGCATTATTAAAGGACCAGTATTGGGGGTCGTGAACTACAGAGCATTTTCACCTCCACCCGTTTGATAGGCAGATTTTTTTATACCCATAGCGATGAATTACAGACAGTACGTGACATGTGAACAAGTTTGATTGAAATCTGTCCAGTTGTTCAGATGGGGATGTGAAACACACATACATATTTTTATAATACATCGTTGGTGCAGAGCTTCGTGGAGTTTTTGTTATGTATTTTGATATTCCTGTTGCCGTGGATTTATTTATCGATTGTAATTTTTTATTTGTAGTTTACTGTTGGTATTTGAGTTTAAATACTGTGTAAAATGTAGAAATGGGAACATTTCCGACATACCTTCCAGTTTCAGTTCATAAGAGAGTGATAGGAGTGGAGGCCGGCAGAAACATCTGCACCATGTCTGGGGATAATTCCATTGGAGAGATGAACAAGAAAATCGTTTTCTCCTTTTTAAGGAGGACCAGTAAGTCTTCAGGGGTTTCATGAAGATTGGTTAAACGCATTCATTCACAATGACCCACGTCAGCGTATTCGAGAACTGGCATATGTGATGAACTGTTATCCTTGCACTATCGGGCGACATTTACATCCAATGGGGAAGATACAAAAATCGAGCGTATGTGTACTGCGTGCTCCAAGCCAAAATCACAAAAATCTGTGTGTGGACATATTTGCATTTCTTCTTCCCCGTCATCAATTGGCTAGTAAATAACACCGACCATCCTCATCCTCTGTTGTTGCTGGTGACGTGAAATGGCATCTTTTTGCTAGCACAAGGAAAAGAAGGTAATGGTTGAGCCAAGACAAAGCAGCAATTCCCCGTACAAAGACCTGCGCGCATCCACAAAAGATAGTGTTATGCATCTGGTGGACCAGCGACGGTGTGGTGTACTACGAATTGCTTCTCCGAGATGTAACCACCGCTTCTGACACTTATTGTCAACAACTGAGACGTCTTACAGACACAGTCCAAGAACAACGAACAGGAAGACTGTGTGATGGTACTCCATGATAACAGCCGCCTGCATTCTGCTAGAGTGACCAAAAAGCACTACACAGGGGTTGAGTCGGGAAGTCATTTCGCACCCACCTTATTCACCTGATCTTGCGCCGTCAGATTTTTACATTCTCCGCTCTCCGTCGTGAAACCTTCAACGGACTTCCTTCACGGATTAAAATGGGCTCCGAACGTGGCTTGACGAGGTATTCTCCTCAAAACTACATGATGTCTACAGTCACGGAACCAAATGTTACTCAGGTATTTCTATACAGTTGTAAATAGTGAAGGAGAATTTATTATTGATGACTAAAGTCTCTGCTGTGTTGTGTTACGGAAAAAAAGCTGCAAACTTCAGCACCATCCTAATGTGTATGGACGTAATTGTCTCATGATGTTATGACACACGTGGTAATATTGTTTTTTTTTTCTTAGAGCTCTAAAATCTAATTCGTTCATTATACCTATACCTGTCTCAATCTAGTGGGATGGCCAATGTGAATAATTCCTTTACCAGCTTCTGAAGGCAGTGTTTCAGGATCGGTTATTGACCTGCTCCTTTGGTATTTAATTAAGCTGAGGATTATAATTTAACTCTTGTTATAGGAGTTCTGAAACCTTTTAGTTTTGAAGTAACTGAACGCTCAGGCACCGATCTATTTTTTAAGGGAAAGTCTGTTTATGGTTAAAGTGTCTGATTTAACTTTTGGTGATTTTTAAACATTCAGTAATTGCCTTACGAGTGTTTAATTTAATAATCAAGTGTTCTCAGGTTACCAGCGTGTGTCTTATGTAGAACTGTTTGTAAAAAATAAATCGTGAAATTTTATTATGTCCAGTGTGGTCTTGGCAGCTTACAACTCCTGGGCCCCGCAGCCATTAACTATTTCAAGAGCCACTTCCAGCCTGAACGACACTCTCTCTCCACACACACACACACACACACACACATAAACACACACACACACACACACACACCGGGTTAACTCTTTGTTCGGCCTTCGGTGTATTCGACACCTTTCACTATTTGAAAAAAGGTGAGACCGCGACTTGTCGGACGATACGACACACCTCTGTCAGATACTGCCTAATATGTGTTATTTTGCCCACTGAACGCGTGTACTTTTCCTTGCCGTTGGGAACAAAGGCCTTTTACAGGTTCCCGATTCCAAATGTCAGCGTCATGAATTTCCCTTCGCAACGTTCACTTGGAGAATGGTTGAGTTGCACCTGCATTTCTACCTGCAATCCATGTTAACACGGTTAGAAAATTTGTTATTTATGTTGTGGGTTCGTTTGTTTTGACATGTCACATGTGTAGTCTCAATAGGTTGACAGTTGCTAGTTTTGTATGAAAAATAATTTAAAAACGCCTGTTGTGTTCCTTTATGATGATAGCCTTTAAATTTCTTGCTCAATATGGAATATTAGGTTATTGTGCCTAGTGTGCTGTACATTCTTTATATACGTCCAAGACATGTTTCATTTCATAATATCTGCTATATTGCTATATTTTTTCATTGACAATATATAGCTTAGTGTAAAAAACAGAGGTAATATGGTAAGATATACTTACAATGTTTATGCTTTGCCATGGTATGTTCCTAGCTTTGAGGTCAATGCCATCTGGCGCCAATATGAGCAATAAGGTTCTCGAGATTACGCCTTCATTATGGCATGGGACCTTTCAAAGTAACGTCTTCTGAAAATACGTTTATCGGGAACTGCACACGACAATGTATATTTTTCTTAAACTGTTCACTTGTATGAACCAAGGGCCTTTCATTCGGTGGGATGGTTTGCGTGATTTAGCGATACAAATACCCGTACCGTGGGTAAAGCCATAGTGGAGGGGTATCTGTTCAGAGGTAGGACAAACGTGTGGTTCGTGAAGATGGGCAGCAACTTGTTCAATAGCTGCAGGATCATCAGTCTGGATGAATGACTGATGACTTTGACCTTGTAACATCAACCAAAACGACCTTGCAGTGCTGGTACTACGAATTTCTGAAAGCAATAGAAATTACAGCCGTAATTTTTCCCGAGAATATGCAGCTCTGCTGTATGGTTAAATGATGATGGCTTCCTCTTGGATGAAATGTTCTACCGGGCGTCCGTACGGGGACTCCTCAGAAAGTTGTCATCGAAGAAATAAGACAGGAATCCTACGGATAACAACGCAGGATGTTAGATTCGTGAATCGAGCAGCTACGTTAGGAAGTTTAAAAAGGCAGGCGGATAGGTTGAAGTTACATATAGTGGGAATTTGTGTTCAGTAGCACGAGGATCAAGACTTCCGGTCAGGTGAAAGCAGGGTTATAAATTCGAGGTCAAATGGGAGCAATACGGGAGTGAGTTTAATAATGAAAAAGAAAATAGGAATGCTGGTAAACTACTATGAACAGCATAGTGAATACATTATCGTAGCAAAAATCGACACGAAGCCCACACTCATCACAGTAGCACAACTTTACATGCCAACTAGGTGCGCAGATGATGCAGAGATTGAAGAAATGTATGATGAGATAAACGAAATTATTCAGCTAGTTAATGAAGTCGAAAATTTATTTGTGATGGCTGATTGGAATTCGATAGTAGGGAAAGGAAGCGAATGAAAAATAGTAGATCAAGATTGGGGGATAGGCATGAAAGAGGAAGTCTCCTGGTAGAATTTTGTGCAGAGCATAATTTAAACACCTCTAACACTCAGTTTAAGAATCATATATGAAGTTTGTATACCTGGAAGAGATCTGATTGATTATATGATGGTTGGACAGAGATTTAGGAACCAGATTTTAAACTGCAAGGTATTGCCCGGTGAAGATGTTGACACTGACCACAATTTATTGATCATGAACTGTACATTAAAACTGAAGAAATTGGAGAAATATAGACATTACGGAGATGAGACGTGGATAAGCTGAAAGAACCGGAGCGTTAGGCCACGGTTGGCTAGAACAGAGGAAAGGAATGCGGTAGAAGACGAACTGGTAGCTTTGAGAGATGAAATAATAAAGGCAGCAGAGGATCAAATACGTGAAAGGGCAAAGCCTGGTGGAAAGCCTTGGATAACACAAGAGGTACTGAATTTAATCGATTAAAGGAGGAAATTTAAAAGTCCAGCAAATGAGACAGGTGAACTAGAATGTAAAGGTTAAAAAAATGAGATTCACGGAAAGTGCAGACTTTCTAAGCCGGAATGGTTAGAAGACAAATGTAAGTACTTAGATGCACATTTCACTATGGGAAACATAGATAACGCCTACAGAAAAATTAATGATGTGTTTGTGGAAAGGAGAAGCAGCTGTATGGTTATCAAGATCTCAGGTGGTAATCAGTCGTGCAAAGAAGGGAAAGCTGAAAGGTGGAAGGAGTATATAGATTGCCTATAAAAGGCAGATGAACTAGAAAGCAATATTATAGAATAAGAAGAGGACGTAGATGAAGATGGGATGGGAGATATCGTAATGCGATAAGAATCTGACAAAGTTCTGAAAGATCTATGTCGTAACAAGGCCGCGGCGGTAGACGATATTTCGTCAGAACTACTGATAGCCTTAGAAAAGCCAGCAGTACCAAAACTCTTCCATTTCGTATGCAGAGAGTATGGGACATGCGAAATATCCTTAGATTTCAAGAAGAATGCAGTGATTCCAATTGCAAAGAAAACAGTTGTGATAGGGGTGAAAACTACCGAACTATCGGTTTAATAAGTCATAGGTGCAAAATTCTACCACGAATTCTTACAGAAGAATGGAAAAACTGGTAGAAACATACGTCGGGGAAGATAATTATAGATTCCGGGGAAAAGCAGGAACACGCGAGGCGATACTGATCCTACGACTTATCCTAGAGGATAAGTTAAGAAAAGGCCAACCTACGTGTATATCATTTGTAGGCACGACAATGTTGACTGGAATACTCTCTTTGTAATTCTGAGGGTAACAGGGGAAAAATACAGGGATGGAAAGGTTATTTACAACTTCTACAACTACGACAGGGCAGTTATAAGGGTCGAGGTTTGTGGGAGGGAAGCAGTAACTGAGAAGAGAATAAGACAGAGTTGTAGCCTATCTCCGATGTTATTGAGTCTGTACATTGAATAGGTAGTAAAGGAAACCAGAGAAAAATTTGGAATGGTAATTAAAGCTCAGGGAGAAGCAATAAAAACGTTGAGGTTTGCCGATGACTTTGGAATTCTCTCAGAGACAGGAAAAGGAAGAGCAGTTGAACGGAATGGAAAATGTCTTCAAAGGAGGATATAAGATGAACATCAGAAAAATCCAAGCAAGGATAATAGATTAAATCAGGCGACGGTGAGGAAATTACAGTAGGAAACGAGGCACTGAAAGTAGCAACTGAGTTTTGCTATTTGGGCAGCAAAATAACTGACGATGGCCGAGGTAGAGCGGATATAAAATGTAGGTTGTCAATGGCAAGAAAAGCATTTCAGAAGAAGAGAGATTTGTTACCACGAAATATAGATTTAAGTGCTACGTAGTTCTATCTGGAGGTATTTTTCTGGATTGTAGCCATGCATGGAAGTCAATCATCGACCATAAGCAATTTCAATGAAAAGAGAATAGAATCTTTCGAAACGTGGTGCCACAGAAGAATGCCGGAGATTAGGTAAGCCGATCACGTAATTAATGAGGAAGTAATGAATAGAATTGGGGAGACAAATCTGTAGCATACTTGACTAGAAGAAGGTTCTAATGGCTCTAAGCACTCTGGGACCTAACATCTGAGGTCGTCAGTCCCCTAGACATAGAACTACTTAAACCTAAATAACCTAATGACATCACACACATACATGCCCGAGGCAGGATTCGAACCTGCGACCGTAGCAGCAGCGTGGTTCCAGACCGAAGCCCCTAGAACCGCTGGGCCACAGCGGCCGGCTACAAGAAAGGATCAGTTGGTATTACACGTTGTGAGGCATCAAGGGATCACGAATCTAGTACTGGAGAGAAGCGTGGAGGGTAAAAATCGTGGAGGGAGAGCAAGGGATGAATACACTAAGTAGATTCAGAAAGATTATAGGGTGCAGTAGTTATTCGGAGTTGAGGACGCTCGCACAGCATAGGGTGGCAGGGAGAACTGCATCAAACCAGGCAACGAACGGAAGACCACAATAACAACAGCATAAGCTTTCCTTTGCTCATTTTAAGCAGTTGTGCTCAATGTATCTATATACTCAATGTGTACTTTCGTTCCTAATTTTAAGTTGGGCTTGTAGAATGTGGACATATATAAGCTTTTCTAGTTTGGTATTTTGTGTTAATTCTGGACACAGTTATCTGATGACGATTACTCGGAAAATGTCATTAATAAAGTATTTGGTGGTCAAGATATTTCCAAGTCTGAATGATTGCATTTTTTACAAAACGATTACTTCACAGTAAAATGGGAGTAAATATTGGCCACTAAAATTGCTATACCAAGAAGAAATGCAGATGATAAATGGGTTTTCATTGGACAAATATATTATAGACATGACATGTGACATGTGATTACATTTTCACGCAATTTGGGTTGATAGATCCTGAGAAATCAGTACCCAGAACAACCACCTCTGGCCGTAATAACGGCCTTGATACGCCTGGGCAATGAGTCAAACACAGCTTGGATGGCGTGTACAGGTGCAGCTGCACACGCAGCTTCAACACGATACCACAGTCCATCAAGAGTAGTGACTGGCGTATTGTGACGAGCCAGTTGCTCGGCGACCATTGACCAGACGTTTTCAGTTGGTGATAGATCTGCAGGATGTCCAGGCTAGGGCAGCAGTCGAACATTTTCTGTATCCAGAAAGGCCCGTACAGGACCTGCAACATGCGGTCGTGCATTATCCTGCTGAAATGTAGGGTTTCGCGGGGATCTGAAAATTAACGTCCACTGCTCAAAGTGACGTCAATACGAACAAGAGGTGACCGAGACGTGTAACCAATGGCACCCCATACCATCACGCCGGGTGATACTCCAGTATAGCGATGACGAATACACGCTTCCAATGTGCGTTCACTGCGATGTCGTCAAATACGGATGCGACCATCATGATGCTGTAAACAGAACCTGGATTCATCCGAAAAAAATGACGTTTTGCCATTCGTGCACCCAGGTTCGTCGTTGAGTACACCATCGCAAGCGCTCCTGTCTGTGATGCAGCATCAAGGGTAACCGCAGCCATGGTCTCCGAGCTGATATTCCATGCTGCTGCAAACGTCGTCGAACTGTTCGTGCAGATGGTTGTTGTCTTGCAAACGTCCCCATCTGTTGACCCAGGGATCGAGACGTGGCTGCACGATCCGATACAGCCATGCGGATAAGATGCCTGCCATCTCGACTGCTAGTGATACGAGACCTTTGGGATCCAGCACGGCATTCCGTCTTACACTCCGGAACCTACCGATTCCATATTCTGCTAACAGTCAATGGACCGCGACCACCGCGAGCAGCAATATCGCGATACTATAAACCGCAATCGCGATAGGCTACAATCCGACGTTTATCAAAGTCGGAAACTTGATGGTACGCATTTCTGCCCCTTACACGAGGCATCACAACAGCGTTTCACCAGGCAACGACGGCCAACTGCTGGTTGTGTATGAGAAATCGGTTGGAAACTTTCCTCATGTCAGCACGTTGTAGGTGTCGCCACCGGTGCCAACCATGTGTGAGTGCTCTGAGAAGCTAATCATTTGCATATCACAGCATCTTCTTCCTGTGGGTTAAATTTCGCGTCTGTATCACGTCATCTTAGTGGTGTAGCAATTTTAATGGCCAGTAGCGTATGTGCTGGTGAAAGTGATGCAACGCCCACATGCGAGTTTATATAAAAAAATGACTAATTTCCTATTAGCTTTTCCATCGCAATGAAAGTATTTACAATCGAGGTTGATCATTTCCTCCAAATGGTGGCTCAAGTATCATTACACTGTTTTGTATTAGCGTGACGGAAATGACGACCACCGGTAACATTATTTCTGTTTTTTCAAGGTTGTCGCCCACAGGTACTATCTCATTAATGTCGCATTTCAACCACCACCTGCTCGTGATAAAGTAAATTATTCAGGATGAAAAGTAAATTATCTATTGCCACCTCTTGGCAGTTGGAGTATGACGTTTTCCTAATTCTAAATCGAGAAAAGCAAAAAAAAATTTCTTTCGCTTTCCTACGCGTCATATAAATTGTAAATCTAGTTTCACCCGTAATAATAGAGCAGTGACCGCAACTGTAACATTTTTTTGAAATGCCGGATGGGAGCTCCCTGCAGACCATAATGGGTCACGACAGCGGCTGCGACAGCTGTTTCATTATGCAGCAGTCTTCTGTAGGACGATTAGCAGACGCATACTTAATGCCGGCTCATCCTTAATTCAGCGCCTCTCTTTACAGACGTTCGCAGACCGACTCAATGACGCAGTGCAGTAACTGCGGCGAGGAACTGGTACAAGGGCATATTCCTTTCTGTACTCGTAACCATTCACGCGGTTCACCTACACTTCGGGAAAAATCTTACAACTCACAGCTTATTGTAATATCAATTATTAAGGAGCAGTTAACACATTATTGGGCCAAGAGATACTGTAGCGCGCTAGAAAACTATATGTGTTTGTATGTGCGATTTTTAGTCAGAAATCACTCGCCTTTTTCAGTTACATTAGCACAACTCAGTTGAATGGAATAAAAATTATGACATCAATAAAAGTTTCCGTTACATCGCGGCCTGTAGCTAACAAATATTTTAAAAAAGATGTTTTTTTAAATTTTTAACACCAAAGCTACCATTCATGTCCTGGTTAGCCCATTTCCCCAAGCCACCTGTCACAGAGAGAAATGTTTTATGTGTGAATATGGTGAATGTGTATAATATGTGTATCACTGATAATGCGCCTCATATGCTAATTACTAAAATATTTTGTGTGTAGGACGTGTGTGTGTGTGTGTGTGTATGTGTGTGTGTGTGTGTGTGTGTGTGTGTGTGTGTCTTCTTTCGTACATATCTGAAAGAACAGACACGATTTTTGACTCAGCAGGCATTACGAAGGAAGGCACAAAGGAATTCCAGACCTCGGCTGCGAGTGCACATTGATAGAAGAGAATGGGGAAACTTTAAAAAATTTATGTCCGACCAGGATTCAAACACGAGTCTCTCACGTACTAGGCAGACACTCTAAACACTGATACGTCCCGATACAGGGGGTATTACAGCCGCACGGACTGTCCTCGCACTAACTGTAGTGCCCCTTGTCCATTATCCTCATTACTCGCGGCATTTCGTCGATCCCCGTAAGAATTAGAGCCTGCTGTGCAGCTACACTGAGGAGATCATTGACCTCCCGCTTTAATGATATATATGAGACAGCAAAGGAATTGGAAGAGCAGTTGAACAGAATGGATAGTGTCTTGAAAGGAGGATATAAGGTGAACATCAACAGAAGCAAAACGAGGATAATGGAATGTAGTCGAATTAAGTCAGGTGATGCTGAGGGAGTTAGATTAGGAAATGAGACACTTAAAGTAGTGAAGGAGTTTTGCTATTTGTGGAGCAAAGTAACTGATGATGGTCGAAGTAGAGAGGATATAAAATGTAGACTGACAATGGCAAGGAAAGCGTTTCTGAAGAAGAGAAATTTGTTAACATCGAATATAGATTTAAGTGTCAGGAAGTCATTCCTGAAAGTATTTGTATGGAGTGTGGCCATGTATGGAAGTGAAACATGGACGATAAATAAACTCCTGGAAATTGAAATAAGAACACCGTGAATTCATATTTATTTATTGACACATTCCTGGGGTCAGATACATCACATGATCACACTGACAGAACCACAGGCACATAGACACAGGCAACAGAGCATGCACAATGTCGGCACTAGTACAGTGTATATCCACCTTTCGCAGCAATGCAGGCTGCTATTCTCCCATGGAGACGATCGTAGAGATGCTGGATGTAGTCCTGTGGAACCGCTTGCCATGCCATTTCCACCTGGCGCCTCAGTTGGACCAGCGTTCGTGCTGGACGTGCAGACCGCGTGAGATGACGCTTCATCCAGTCCCAAACATGCTCAATGGGGGACAGATCCGGAGATCTTGCTGGCCAGGGTAGTTGACTTACACCTTCTAGAGCACGTTGGGTGGCACGGGATACATGCGGACGTGCATCGTCCTGTTGGAACAGCAAGTTCCCTTGCCGGTCTAGGAATGGTAGAACGATGGGTTCGATGACGGTTTGGATGTACCGTGCACTATTCAGTGTCCCCTCGACGATCACCAGTGGAGTACGGCCAGTGTAGGAGATCGCTCCCCACACCATGATGCCGGGTGTTGGCCCTGTGTGCCTCGGTCGTATGCAGCCCTGATTGTGGCGCTCACCTGCACGGCGCCAAACACGCATACGACCATCATTGGCACCAAGGCAGAAGCGACTCTCATCGCTGAAGACGACACGTCTCCATTCGTCCCTCCATTCACGCCTGTCGCGACACCACTGGAGGCGGGCTGCACGATGTTGGGGCGTGAGCGGAAGACGGCCTAACGGTGTGCGGGACCCTAGCCCAGCTTCATGGAGACGGTTGCGAACGGTCCTCGCCGATACCCCAGGTGCAACAGTGTCCCTAATTTGCTGGGAAGTGGCGGTGTGGTCCCCTACGGCACTGCGTAGGATCCTACGGTCTTGGCGTGCATCCGTGCGTCGCTGCGGTCCGGTCCCAGGTCGACGGGCACGTGCACCTTCCGCCGACCACTGGCGACTACATCGATGTACTGTGGAGACCTCGGTTCACGTCCACGCTGTCGCGGCATGCTACCAGTGTTAAAGACTGCGATGGAGCGCCGTACGCCACGGCAAACTGGCTGACACTGACGGCGGCGGTGCACAAATGCTGCGCAGCTAGCGCCATTCGACGGCCAACACCGCGGTTCCTGGTGTGTCCGCTGTGCCGTGCGTGTGATCATTGCTTGTACAGCCCTCTCGCAGTGTCCGGAGCAAGTATGGTGGGTCTGACACATCGGTGTCAATGTGTTCTTTTTTCCATTTCCAGGAGTGTAGTTTGGACAAGAAGAGAATAGAAGCTTTTGAAATGTGGTGCTACAAAAGAATGTTGAAGATTAGATGGGTAGATCACATAACTAATGAGGAGATTCTGAGTAGGATTGGGGAGAAGAGAAGGGATCGGTTGGTAGGACATGTTCTGAGGCATCAAGGGATCACCAATTTAGTATTGGAGGGCAGTGTGGAGGGTAAAAATCGTAGAGGGAGACCAAGAGATGAATACACTAAGCAGATTCAGAAGGATGTAGGTTGCAGTAGGTACTGGGAGATGAAGAAGCTTTCACAGGATAGAGTAGCGCGGAGATCTGCATCAAACCAGTCGCAGGACTGAAGACCATAACAACAACAACATGAGACAAAGCAGCTGGTACACCTGCCTAATACCGTGTAGGATCCCCGCGAGTACGCAGAAGTGCCACAACACGACGTGGCATGGACTCGACTAAAGTCTGAAATAGTGCTGGAGGGAACTGACACCAAGAATCCTGCTGGGCTGTCCTTAAATCCGTAAGAGTGCGGGGGCGCGGAGATCTTTTCTGCGCGTCACATTGCAAGGCATCCCGCACACGCTCAATAACGTTCATGTCTGGAGAGTTTGGTGACCAGCGGAAGCGTTTAAACTCAGAAGAGTGTTCTTGGAGCACCTTTGTAGCAATTCCGGACATGTGGGGTGTTGCATTTTCCTTCTTGAATTGCCCAAGTCCTCCGAAATGCACAAAGGATACAAGTATGGATGCATTTGATCAGACAGGATGCTAACGTACGTTCCACCTGCCAGACGCGTATCTAATACGTATCAGGGGTCTCATTTCACTCCAACTGCACACGCCAGACTCCGTCATAAATCCTCCCTCAGCTTGAAAAGTCCGTTGCTGACATGCAGGGTCCACGGATTCATGAAGTTGTTTCCATACCCGTACACGTCCTCCCGCTCGATACAATTTGAAACGAGGCTCGCCCGACCATAGAACATGTTTCCTGTCATCAACAGTCCAATATCGGCGTTGGCCGGCCCAGGTGAGGCGTAAAGCTTTGTGTCATGCAATCATCAAGGGTACACGAGTGGGCCTCCGGCTCCGAAGGGGCTTATCGATGACGTTTAGTTGAATGGTTCGCACGCTGACACTTGTTGATGGCCCAGCAGTGAAATCTATAGAAATATGAGAAATGTGTGGACTACTGTCACGTTCTACGATTCCCTTCAGTCGTCATTGGTCCCGTTCTTTCAGGATCTTTTTCCGGCTTCATCGATGTTGGATATTTGATGATTTACCGGATTCCTGATATTCACGGTACACTCGTGAAATGGTCGTGCAGGAAAATCCCCACTTCATCGCTACCTCGGAGATGGTGAATCCCGTCGTTCGTGCACCAACTCACTTACACCTTAATAATTTGCCCTTGTAGCAGCAGTAACCGATCTAACACCTGCACCAGACACTTGTTGTCTTTCATAGTCGTTGCTGACCCCAGCGCCGTCCATATCTCTGTATTTGAATACGCATGCCTGTACCAGTCTCTTTGACCCTTCACTGTATGTACATGATGTATATAGGGTCTGTTCTTTCCAGACATGTCGCAGTGGTTAATCTAACTGTCCCACTCCTGCACACATTTTCAGTCGTCGCCGCCGATAACGCATGAAATCCCGATGCAGGTGATATTATCAGTTCCTTCCCTTCACTTTATTATCTCGCCCTTCGAACTTCAGTTTACATCAGATGTCACAGCTCTAATTAGATTTTACGGTGTTATGTTAATGCTTGTGCATAATATATATTTATCTTATTTGTGGCACCTTTATTGCCCAATATGACGTGATCTACAACGGTATTTTATGTACAATGTGGAAATTATTATCACTGGATTACACTATGTGTCTCGCTGTCCTATTTTTCGTAGGTGTTACCATAATTTTGATAGATGTTGATGCAAAGAATTTTATTATAAGGTTGTCTTAATCTGTGTAGTATTCAGATTACTTCGCAATTGTATTAACATCACTGACTATGTTCAGTGTCAGATACTGTGTTGCATAGCATCAGAGTTGTACAATACATTTGTATTCCCATCTCAGCAGTATATAAGAGAAAACATATTTCATCATTCATCTTTCAACTGAATCCACAAATGACAGTTTTGTTGTGCTGGTCTAATTTTCGCTGTATAGTTCATCGTCACGTGTTTGATGATTGATTAAGGTAGACTGGAGTGCACAGCGTAATAACACTGTTACATAAAAATTATTTTTTATTTCCTTCCGTTTGCACCCTGCAATCCCCTTCTTACGAAACAACAGAAGCCATTACGGTGCGGCTACAATTTAATGTCACTGATTATTTTCTAAAATGTACCATTCGTAGTCAATGTGTTTTCTTCTTGATAGAAATGTAAAACAGCATGTCAGTCTTCCTTGCAATACTCTCTCTCAAATAATTTTTTGCCATTTTGCGATGAAATTTAATGTATGCTTGATGAACGTGCTAATATTTGTTAATATCTGCGGTGATGCAAATACATTTGCTCTGGAAACAAAGTATACACACAAACCAATATTAGCGTTTTATTCAAAACTGATAGCGCTGTACATTGCTACCCACGCTACGATGTGTCACTGAGACATTGTAAAAGATCGCCGTCTGACATTCTTATTTAAGCTCTGCCTTTAGTTTTCGCTGTAATTAGTACTGATAGGTTCAAAATGAGCCAAAGTTTCATAAGAATATCTAATGTGACTTTTGTCTCTCTGACCGATGGAGATTCAGTTATTTCAAGTGAAAATGCTCTAAGCGCGCCCATATAAATGAGACGATGAATAAAACTGAAAAATAGATATTTCACATTGCTTTGAATGTAAAGAAAGAGGTACAATCAAAGTTTTTCCATTGGCGCTTGTAAATGTGAGACGTTTGTGTGTTTCTTGTTCAGTACACTACATGTAATCCTCCCTTGTGTTTTCTACATTTAAATACCCTTAAAAAATCTACCTGTTAATCTGGATCTATAATTACTCCACTTTACCTGTGCAACTGTTACGTATAATCTCTGAACTTAGCATCTTTTATATTTGTTATTGTCAGTTAAGAGTAAACGGTCCATGTATGTGTTGTAATTTATTTAGTTGTTTTAATTGTACCCTGTTAACCCGTATATCGTATTTGGGGGTCAGACTCTCTTACGAATGGGCGCCCATGCGTTATTTGCTGTTCATATGTTTGTAAATTTAACGTATTTTCTTTCCGTATGGTATAGAAATTGTAATGTACTGAGCGACTGTTAAGGATGTGGGCAAAGCTCAAGCATAGGTTAGTCCGTGCGTTTCAGCCCCTTTATTTTCTTTTGATTTGTCCTTGTTTGCTCATGTGAATAAGTGGTTGCGATTGTCGATTTGATAATGCTCCCTTCCTTATTTTAGAGCCCATACATATGTTGCGTATTCAGATAAAATGGAAGTTGTACTATTGTTGAAAGTGTATGTTCATTGCGGCCTTCGATTTTCTAGAAGTCAAAACTATTGAAAGACATAGAAAGTGACTTCAAAGCGTTATTTCATGGTGATTTAAAAAAGGAATTCTCTGTATTATACCCAAAACAGTAATTTAAGTTTTTATTTGGAGTGTATCCGTGACGTTAATGATTCTTACTTCTTTATGTTAAACTTGGCCTCTGTGGGCAATAGTTCTTGCTCATCTTTCTTGATGTTAAATTTGGTCTCAGTGGTAAATAATCATGTTAAAAAGGATTATTTTCTTTATGCTCAAAACCATACCACATACAGGCCTATATCACTAACGTCGATTTGCGGTAGGGTTTTGGAACATATACTGTATTCGAACATTATGCAGTACCTCGAAGAAAACGATTTATTGACACATAGCACGTTTGCAGAAAATATCGTTTTTGTGAAACACATTTAGGCGCTTCAGTCCGGAACCGCGCGACTGCTACGGTCGCAGGTTCGAATCCTGCCTCGGGCATGGATGTGTGTGATTCCTTAGATTAGTTGGGTTTAAGTAGTTCTAAGTTCTAGGGCCTGATGACCTCAGAAGTTGAGTCCCATAGTGCTCAGAGCCATTTTTTTGTGAAACACAACTGGCTCCTTATACTCTTGCAGTAATAAGTTCTATCGCCAGGGGATGTCAAATTGATTCCATATTTTTAGATTTCCAGAAGGCTTTCGACAACGTTCCTCACAAGCGTCTTCTAACCAAACTGCGTGCCTACGGAGTATCGCCTCAGTTGTGCGACTGGATTCGTCATTTCCTATCAGAAAGGTCACAGTTCGTGGTAATAGACGGACAGTCATCGAGTAAAACAGAAGTAATATCCGGCGTTCCCCAAGGAAGTGTTACAGGCCCTCTATTGTTGCTGTTCTATATGAACGACATAGGAGACAATCTGAGTAGCGGTCTTAGATTGTTTGCAGATGATGCTGTCATTTACCGTCTTGTAAAGTCATCAGATGATAAAAACGACTTGCAAAATTATTTAGACAAGGTATCTGTATGATGCGAAAAGTGGCAATTGAAACTGAATAAGAAGTGTGAAGCTATTCACATGAGTACTAAAAGACATCAGCTAAATTTCGATTACGCGATAACTCACAAAAATCTGAAGGTTGTAAATTCAACTAAATACTTAGGGATTACAGTTACAAATAACCTAAATTGGAACGATCATATAGATAACATTGTGGGTAGAGCAAACCAAAGACTGCTATTCGTTGTCAGAACACTTAGAAGGTACAACAGGTCTACTAAAGAGACTGCTTATACCGCTCTTGTCCGCCCTGATCTGGAGTATTGCTGTGCGGTGTGGGATCCGCATCAGGTGGGACTGACGGATGACATCGAATTAGTCTGTGTATCATGGGTTGGGAAGCTGCTAGTTCGTGGTTTTGTAGAGTGTTTGATACGCAGTGCATGACTCTGCCTGCTTTTGTCCTCTGTCATTATAAAATTTGTTCTGTGTCTTTCTTTACTGTTATATCAAAGAATTGTATTTATTTTCACTTCCTTTCCGAGGTTAACATGGGTCTCCGTATAAAATGTTTGCATCTGCAAGAAATTTATCTATATCCTCTGTTTGTTCTTCTACCATACGTGTTATTTAAACCCCAAATCTGTACCAGTAAAGTGTATGGTATCTTAACATTCAGAATGTTGTATCGCTAATTGCCTTGTCTATATGGCTGACGAATAAGTATGCAAATGTTCCTGATGTTTGGTATCCCGTTAGAAGGCTACATGTTTGTCAGAATCTACATCTACATCTACATCTACATCTACATGACTGCTCTGCAATTCACATTTAAGTGCTTGGCAGAGGGTTCGTCGAACCACAATCATACTATCTCTCTACCATTCCACTCCCGAACTACGCGCAGGAAAAACGAACGCCTAAACCTTTCTGTTCGAGCTCTGATTTCTCTTATTTTATTTTGATGATCATTCCTACCTATGTAGGTTGGGCTCAACAAAATATTTTCTCATTCGGAAGAGAAAGTTGGTGACTGAAATTTCGTAAATAGATCTCGCCGCGACGAAAAACGTCTTTGCTTTAATGACTTCCATCCTAACTCGCGTATCATATCTGCCACACTCTCTCCCCTATTACGTGATAATACAAAACGAGCTGCCCTTTTTTGCACCCTTTCGATGTCCTCCGTCAATCCCACCTGGTAAGGATCCCACACCGCCCAGCAATATTCTAACAGAGACGAACGAGTGTAGTGTAAGCTGTCTCTTTAGTGGACTTGTTGCATCTTCTAAGTGTCCTGCCAATGAAACGCAACCTTTGGCTCGCCTTCCCCACAATATTATCTATGTGGTCTTTCCAACTGAAGTTGTTCGTAATTTTAACACCCAGGTACTTAGTTGAACCGACAGCCTTGACAATTGCACTATTTATCGAGTAATCGAATTCCAACGGATTTCTTTTGGAACTCATGTGGATCACCTCACACTTTTCGTTATTTAGCGTCAACTGCCACCTGCCATACCATACAGCAATCTTTTCTAAATCGCTTTGCAACTGATACTGGTCTTCGGATGACCTTACTAGACGTTAAATTACAGCATCATCTGCGAACAACCTAAGAGAACTGCTCAGATTGTCACCCAGGTCATTTATATAGATCAGGAACAGCAGAGGTCCCCGGACGCTTCCCTGGGGAACACCTGATATCACTTCAGTTTTACTCGATGATTTGCCGTCTATTACTACGAACTGCGACATTCCTGACAGGAAATCACGAATCCAGTCGCACAACTTAGACGATACCCCATAGGCCCGCAGCTTGATTAGAAGTCGCTTGTGAGGAACGGTGTCAAAAGCTTTCCGGAAATCTAGAAATACGGAATCAACTTGGGATCCCCTGTCGATAGCGGCCATTACTTCGTGCGAATAAAGAGCTAGCTGCGTTGCACAATAATGAAGTTTTCTGAAACCATGCTGATTACGTATCAATAGATCGTTCCCTTCGAGGTGATTCATAATGTTTGAATACAGTATATGCT
The DNA here is from genome assembly GCF_021461395.2 of Schistocerca americana. NCBI lineage: Eukaryota > Metazoa > Arthropoda > Insecta > Orthoptera > Acrididae > Schistocerca > Schistocerca americana. The sequence continues at coordinate 1,198,548,465 of NC_060119.1, read as the reverse complement.
CCAAAACCCTACTGCAAACCGACGTCAATGATATAGGTCAGTAGTTAGATGGATTACTCCTACTATCCTTCTTAAACACTGGTGCGACCTGCGCAATTTTCCAATCAGTAGGTACAGATTTATCGGTGTGCGAGCGGTTGTATATGATTGCTAAGTAGGGAGCTATTGTATCAGCGTAATCTGAAAGGAACCTAATCGGTATACAATCTGGACCTGAAGACTTCCCCGTATCAAGCGATTTGAGTTGTTTCGCAACACCTAAAGTATTTACTTCTAGCAGCTGTTCGTGTTTCAAATTCTGGAATATTCCATTCATCTTCCCTGGTGAAGGAATTTCGGAAAACTGCGTTCAATAACTCCGCTTTAGCGGCACAGTCGTCGGTAACAGTACCATAGGCACGGCGCAGCGAAGGTATTGACTGCGTCTTGCCGCTTGTGTACTTTACATACGACCAGAGTTTCTTCAGATTTTCTACCAAATTTCGAGACAATGTTTCGTTGTGGAACCTATTAAAGGCATTTCGCATTGAATTCCGTGCCAAATTTCGCGCGTCTGTAAATTTTAGCCAATCTTCGGGATTTCGCGTTCTGCTGAACTTCGCATGCTTTTTCCGTTGCCTCTGCAACAGAGTTCGGACCTGTTTTGTGTACCACGGGGGATCAGTTCCATCTCTTACCAATTTATGAGGTATGAATCTCTCAATTGCTGTTGCTACTATATCTTTGAATTTGAGTCACATCTCGTCTACATTTGAATAGTCAGTTCGGAAGGAATGGAGATTGTCTCTTAGGAAAGCTTCTAGTGACACTTTATCCGCTTTTTTAAATAAAATTATTTTGCGTTTGTTTCTGGTGGATTTGGAAGAAACGGTATTGAGCCTAGCTATAACGACCTTGTGATCACTAATCCCTGTATCAGTCATGATGCTCTCTATCAGCTCTGGATTGTTTGTGGCTAAGAGTTCAAGTGTGTTTTCGCAGCCATTTACAATTCGCGTGGGTTCGTGGACTAACTGCTCGAAATAATTTTCGGAGAAAGCATATAGGACAATCTCGGAAGATGTTTTCTGCCTACCACCGGTTTTGAACAAGTATTTTTGCCAACATATCGAGGGAAGGTTGAAGTTCCCATCAACTATAACCGTATGAGTGGGGTATGTATTTGTTACGAGACTCAAATTTTCTCTGAACTGTTCAGCAAATATATCATCGGAGTCTGGGGGTCGGTAGAAGGAGCCAATTATTAACTTAGTTCGGCTGTTAAGTATAACCTCCACCCATACCAATTCGCACGGAGTATCTACTTCGACTTCACTACAAGATAAATCACTACTGACAGACACAAACACTCCACCACCAATTCTGCCTACTCTAACTTTCCTGAACACCGTCTGAGACTTCGTAAAAATTTCTGCAGAACTTATTTCAGGCTTTAGCCAGCTTTCTGTACCCATAACGATTTCAGCTTCTGTGCTTTCTATTAGCGCTTGAAGCTCAGGGACTTTCCCAGCACAACTACAACAATTTACAACTACAATTCCGACTATTCCTTGACCCAAGCACGTCCTGTATTTGCCATGCACCCTTTGAGATTGCAGCCCACCCCGTACTTTCCCGAGGCCTTCTAACCTAAAAAATCGCCCAGTCCATGCCACACAGCCTCCGCTACCCGTGTAGCCGCCAGCTGAGTGTAGTGAACTCCTGACCTATTCAGCGGAACCCGAAACTCCACTACCCTATGGCGCAAGTCAAGGAATCTGCAGCCAACACGGTCGCATAACCGTCTGAGCCTCTGATTCAGACCCTCCACTCGGCTCTGCACCAAAGGTCCGCAGTCGGTTCTGTCAACGATGCTGCAGATGGTGAGCTCTGCCTTCATCTCGTAAGCAACACCGGCAGCCTTCACCAAATCAGATAGCCGCTGGAATCCAGAGGGAATTTCCTCAGATCCAAAGCGACACACGTCATTAGTGCCACCACCTGCAGCTGGCTGCACCCTGTGCTCTTCATGGCATCCGGAAGGACCCATTCCACATCAGGAATGACTCCACCCGGAATGCACACGGAGTGCACACTGGATTTCTTCCCCTCCTTAGCCGCCATATCCCTAAGAGGCCCCATTACGCGCCTAACATTGGAGCTCCCAACTACCAATAAGCCCACCCTCTGTGATTGCCCGGACCTTGAAGACTGAGAATCATCCTCTGAAACAGGGCAGGCAGCTGCATCTGGCTCAGCCAGATACAGTGCCTGAAACCTGTTTGTCAGCTCTCAAATACTATAATACGCCCGAAATTTATGAATTAAACAATGCAAGTACCCAAAAACACGCAAAGAAATTAAGAATTAAACTATGTAACAAATAAGTAAGCTAGGGGTATACGACTTCTTATTTCTTTTCAGATTGGAAATACTTTTCAGATGTGAATACTGCAACGACTTCGTTATTTCTCTTCGGTTATTTCTATTCCTGTGACTTATCTTCAGTCTTATTTTGTCTGAAGTGGTTACTGATGTATACACGTCCAAGGTCTTAAAAGAAACGAGTGTACCTGTCTATGGACCATGTAACTTTTACAAGTTCATTAGTATTTTTCACTTGTCTGTTGTTCTTAATTTCATTATGCCATTTTGAGATTATTTGGCGAGTTAAACCATTCATAAAATTTATGGTTCAAATGGCTCTGAGCACTATGGGACTCAACTGCTGTGGTTATCAGTCCCCTAGAACTTAGAACTACTTAAACCTAGACTAACCTAAGGACATCACACACATCCATGCCCGAGGCAGGATTCGAACCTGCGACCGTAGCAGTCGCACGGTTCCGGACTACGCGCTTAGAACCGCGAGACCACCGCGGCCGGTTATAAAATTTATCACAGTATTTATGTATTTAGGGCGGGCTCTTGAGTGTTGGTGCATTTGACTTCTTTTATGTGATGTTTTGTTTCTGTTTGAAAAATATATATTTATGACGTTCTTGAGTTTGTTTTTTATTTGTGCCTGGAAATATAAATGATTTAGTTCTTCCTACATATCTTCCTTAATAATCAGTGGTGTTTCCCTTAATATCTCTGATGATAGTTATGTTGTTGGAATGCTGTTTCTCTTTTAGTTTCTTTGTGACGTTGATTTCTGATTGACTTTTCCTGTTATATCCTATCTTCAATATAGTTTTTGTGTTGTTTATTTCCTACTACACCTGATTTTGTGCCAGCCTAAAATCACCACTGCTATAGTTTTGTTTCTCAATCTCTATCATGACGCTTTCTATTACTAACGAGTAAATGCGACCAGCACTGTGAAGTACAGGGCAGAGGGTACTTCCCATTCTATCAGTTATTAGGATTTGGTCCCATTCCATTCGCATGTGGAGCATGGGAAGACGAGTGTTTGCTTAAGTGTCTCTGAGCGCACTGTAATTAGTCTAATTTTGTCCTCACGATTTCTATATACCTGGTTGTATTATGTTTGTTACATATCCGAAAACTAAAAACATACCCATTACATCCACAGTTTAATGAAAGAGCAAGTGGTGTACGTTGAACGATACGGAACATGCTAAACCACCACGTGAAAAATCGTCAAAATGATTGGGATACGTTCTTGCCATGCACAGCACGGCTTATAATGCAAAAAACCTTGAGAACGCAGGCCTATTGCCACAAAGGGTGGTGTATCGTCGATAAATGCTTGCACCATAGGACTAATATCGTGGCGTTTGAGCATCAACAAATAGTGGGACGATGTAGTGCTAAATTACTGGAATATCTTATAGCTCATAGTTGAGGCAACAAGCCCATATATCCCAAAGGGTAAAACTTAAAAAGTCGTTATCCAGAAACAAACTCCATATCAAGTTACCGGGGTGTAATTGCACGTACATGCCAAGCTGCAATGCGTGTATGCACCCACGATGATACTGCACATTTGCATCCGCAGGCTGCTTCTGTTGTATCCTATACAGGTGACCTTGGTCCAATACCACCCTCAGGTGCTCCCCAATGTTATCTGGTCACGCATTCTGTCCTAAACGTCTTGACCGACTTACTACGGAGTTGGCATTTTCTGCGTGCCTGCAGCCTGCGCAGGTCGATGCAGCCTACACTCGCAGAGGTGTTGACAATGCTTGGTAACTCCTGACGCCAGCTCAGTTTGGCGGCTCGACGAGTTGGCCACCTGCTGAGCCCGATCGCTAACCATATAACACTGTTTGCGCCCATCCTAAGGCACTGGGCGCTGACCTAAGCAAGATGATGTTTCGACTGCTATACTGCTTGTAATGATTAAACTGGGCAACAATTTCTCATTTTTACTATGGATTTACACCTGGTTCTATGTATTCGCTGCCCCTCCAATCATCCTGCATCATAATCGAGAACTGCAACGACGTCAACAAACACACAAGCCATCCTAATCCCGTTGCATAATGTTCTGTCAAGACAAAGTTATTCAAATTTCATGTTCCTCAATATATTATGTGAAGTTCTGAGGCAAAGAACATTTATTTTTATGTGGTACAGGTGAGTGTACTTAAGGTGACCAAATCTGCAGAAACCTCAGATTTCATCTTGCATTTAACTCACTGACAAACAATTAAACTTTGTGCATACAAAGTGAGACAGTAAAGTAATCATGAACTGACACCCAATAGTATGTAGCAGTTTAATTGTAAGAAAGTACCACTATGGAAACGAAGTTACTGCAAGAATATTGCATTCATCATTAAATCATGAGAAGCCACATGTTGTAGGGTAAGGGTGTCTAGTTTCGTGATACCCCTAACACCATGATACTTAGTACGGAACCCTCCTCGGTGTTAGGCTCCGTGATTTAAACTTTCTCATATACTTAGCAGCTAGTGCAAGTCGTCTGTTTTCCAGTTCAACATTCCCCAGAGCTCTGTGGGAAAGCAGATCTCTACACATGTGTTGTGCTGTGAACGTTGGTGAAACGCTGGAATTTTCTGCGCGTAGTGGTCACTGCTGAAGGAATACTGAACAGAGAGGTGAATATGAATGCAAAACCGTTAATTATGGTTGGTAACATAGATCAACTTACAAGGAATTAATGCTTGTAATTATTTTAATAATCTCCAGCTTATAGAGTGCTGGAACAGCTTCCAATTACATTCATTAATTTCGCATGTTCTTCATCGTGGGCTCTTACTTAACCAGCGTGGTGGTAAAATAAAATAGCTCATGAAAGTGATGCTTCACGTACATAAATACGCAGTGAAGTTTGTGGACAAGTCGTTCTCTTCGATTATTATGGTTCTACAATGGCAGAAAGTACTGATAATTATGCCTAGCTACGCCATAATGAGATTACACCCTTTTAACACAGAGTCAGTTCCACCTGAGGCCATAGCACTCCCTTCAGTCTATGGTAAAGCAACTGCTAAAATTCATCAGATTTAAGAGGAACAGCAAATACTACCCAGCCCTGTACATGACCCATCCAAAACGAAAGACGGTAGCCGAAAATCACAATCTACACAAGGCCATACCAGACCTAGAGCCACATCCAGTGCTTATCCTGATCTAAAAGAAACACAAGGAAGAAATGGGGGAAAACCGATGGAAGAAACGGCAAATCACATGACAGCACAATGCGTTCTGGACTATTAATATTATACACAGAACCACACTGGAACAGATGCAGTATTGTTTCTATCTTCAACGGTAAAACAACAAATGTGAGGGTTTGTGGAATGATTATGTCGAAGACGTTTACTCCTATGTGAGTACAGTATGTGTGATTAATATTTTGTTTGAAAGAGGTTACTTCCATTATTTTTTTACTTTTTGCACGTTTTTTCAATTTTTTCTTATAAGTTTTGCTTTCGGCGAAATAAACTCCAGTCGATTTGGCCATTTAGGCCTTTTCCATCATGTTAATATCATTATCAACACAATGTAGTAGATCACAATACAATGTTAGCCAAATTCTGTTTTTGTATGTTTTACATTAATTGTACGTAGTCTCACGAAATTAGGATACCGTTTATGTAATTAGGATACCACTACCATGGATTTAGGAATTTTGTCAGGCATTTGGGAGCCGTTATCACATAATTCATTTTTACACTTCTTCACTATGTTTACAAAACTTAACAATACTGTGTGAAATACATTGATGCGCCATAGAATCTGGTATAAGCAAGCGTATTCAAATACGGAGATATGTAAACAGGCAGAATACGGCACTGCCGTGGGCAACGCCTATGTAAGACAACAACTGTCTGGTGCAGTTGTTAGATCTGTAATTGCTGCTACAAAGGCACGTTATCAAGATTTAAATGAGTTTGAACGTGGTGTTATAGTCGACGCACGAGCGATGGGACACAGGCGGGAAAACGATCCTGCAAGAAATGGACCGACAGCGACTGAAGAGAGTAGTTCAACGTGACAGAAGTTCAAACCTTCCGCAAGTTGCAGCAGATTTCAATGTTGGGTTATACAAGACTCAGCGTTCGAACTATTCAACGGAACGTCATCGCTAAGGGCTTTCGGAGCCGAAGGCCCACTCGTGTACCTCTGATGACTGCACGACACAAAGCTTTACGCCTCCTCTGGGTCCGTCAGCAGCAACATTGGACTGTTGATAACTAGAAACATGTTGCCCGGTCGGACGAGTCTCGTTTCAAAATGCATCGAGAGGATTGACGTGTACGGCTATGGAGACAACGTCATGACTCATCGACGCTGTATGTCAGCAGGGGACTGTTCAAGCTGGCTGAGGATCTGGTTTGGGGTGTGTGCAGTTGGAGGGATACGGGACCCATGATACGTCTAGCTAAGACTCGGACAGGTGCCACGTACGTAAGCGTCCTGTCTCATCACCTGCATCCATACGTGTTCAATGCGCATTCCGATGGACTTGGGCAATTCCCAAAGGAAAATGCGACACCCTTACATCAAGAATTGCCACAGACTGGCTCCAGGAACACTCCTCAAGTTTAAACACTCCCACTGGCCATCAAACTCCGCAGACATAAACATTTCTGAGCATATTTGGGATGCCTTGGAACGTGCTGTTCACATGAGATCTCTACCCCCTCGTACTCTTACGGATTTATGGACAGCCCTGCAGAATTCATGGTGTCAGTTCCCTCCAGCCTACATTATATTAGGCATGTTTACCAGTTTCTTAGGCTCTTCATTGTAAAAAGATAATCTAGAACTCAACCTGGCTTCCTGAGTTATTATTCAAATGATATTTTTTTCATTTATGAACGCTGAGCAACACGAGCTGCAAAATATCACGGGATTAGGCTTCCTTACCATTACCAATGGAAATCATCATAAATGATGTAGGGAAACCATATCGTGGCGGGAGTTGAGAAGATACACCTGTAGTGAGTGACACCAAAGTCAGAACTAACGGGAACCGAGTTGAGAACAGGAGTTGTCGGACAATATTTGAATCCGGACGAGATTGGACATTGGAGGGCGTCGTCTTATTGTGTGAAGAAATAGCGAGATAATTAACGGTTTCGAGAGGGAATACTAAGGGCAGAAGATAATGTAGAAAACTGAATATAAAAGTGTTAGAACCACACTGTTTTTGACAAGGTGGCACTGAGTCAGATCAAATGTTTTAGTAGGTAATAACTGTGTTTGGTAACAGCATGTGTGATAATACAGGTTGAGTCACCTAACATTACGGCTGGATATATTTGTAAACCACATCAAATACTGACGAATCGATTCCACAGACCGAACGTGAGGAGAGGGGCTAGTGTAATTGGTTAACTCAAACCATAAAAAAATGCACGGAAGTAGGTTTTTTAACAGAAACCTACGTTTTTTTAAATGGAACCCCGTTAGTTTTGTTAGCACATCTGAACATATAAACAAACACGTAATCAGTGCCGTTTGTTGCATTGTAAAGTGTTAATTACATCCGGAGATATTGTAACCTAAAGATGACGCTTGAGTACCACTCCTCCGCTGTTCGAGCGTGTGTATCGGAGAGCACCGAATTACGTAGGGATCCAAAGGGAACGGTGATGGACCTTAGGTACAGAAGAGACTAGAACAGCACATTACGTCCACATGCTAACACCTTTTTATTGGTCTTTTTCACTGACGCACGTGTACATTACCATGAGGGGTGAGGTACACGTACACACGTGGTTTCCGTTTTCAATTACGGAGTGGAATAGAGTGTGTCCCGACATGTCAGGCCAATAGATGTTCAATGTGGTGGTCACAATTGCAATCTCTGGCGTAATGAATGTCGTACTCGCCGCAGTACATCTGGTGTAATGTCGCCGCAGGCTGCCACAATACGTTGTTTCATATCCTCTGGGGTTGTAGGCACATCAAGGTACACATTCTCCTTTAACGTACCCCACAGAGAGAAGTCCAGAGGTGTAAGATCAGGAGAACGGGCTGGCCAATTTATGCGTCCTCCACGTCCTATGAAACGCCAGTCGAACATCCTGTCAAGGGTCAGCCTAGTGTTAATTGCGGAATGTGCAGGTGCACCATCATGCTGATACCACATACGTCGACGCGTTTCCAGTGGGACACACTTTATTCCACTTCGTAATTGAAAACGGAAACCACGTGTGTACGTTTACCTCTCCCCTCATGGTAATGTACATGTGCGTCAGTGAAAAAGACCAATAAAAAGGTGTTAGCATGTGGACGTAATGTGCTGTTCTAGTCTCTTCTGTACCTAAGGTCCATCCCTACGTAATTCGGTGCTCTCCGATACACACGATCGAACAGCGGAGGAGTGGTACTCAAGCGTCAACTTAAGGTTACAACATCTCCGGATGTGATTAACATTTTACAATGCAACAAAAGGCACTGATTACGTATTTGTTTATATGTTCAGATGTGCTAACAAAACTAACGGAGTTCCATTTAAAAAAACGTAGGTTTGTGTTAAAAAACATACTTCCGTACATTTTTTTATGGTTTGTATTAACCAATTACACTAGCCCCTCTCCTCACGTTCGGTCTGTGGAATCGATTCGTCAGTATTTGATGTGGTTTACGAAATATATCCAGCGGTAACGTTAGGTGACTCACCCTGTATACCGGTGGAAATAGTAAATGATAATTCAAACAGAATGAGTGTACGTCTTTCGTATTTCAATAAATCATTTGCGTACCAATTTACCTCATTCCCTCGCAAGTTAACCATGTTGTAAAGTAGGAAAGAAATGAATTTTGTTGCAGGACTTGCAGCATAGTTTTCAGGAGAAGAAGACACCTGCAGGAGAATGACTTTGCAATGTCACCGTTGGTTACATGTCGCAGAATGGCTAAATGACTTTACTCGCAGAATGTGTGAACTACTTAGAAACTTTCTGGCAGATTAAAATTGTTAGTTAATCACGTAACTGCTACTGACATCTTCATCGCGGGGGGGGGGGGGGGTTCCGCAATTCTTCTAGAAATTTAAATTTATCGTATTTTTCTAGGATTTAGCTGCACATTCTCTTGTATGACTTGACTAGTGTCTATCAAAGTTAATCATCTTCAGACATATGAATTAGTGTAAGCAACCCATCACACCTGTATCAAACTGGGCCTCCGATTATTGAACACATTGTTGTTACGTGTAGTTCGATATAGAGCAGAAATTATGAGTTACTTCAGTAGAAAAATCAGAAGATGGTAAACATTGATTGAAGCTAGTCATTTTAAGAAAACAAATATGGGGCCGAGGTGGCAAAATAGACAATAAATTTTAATTGCATTACTAATTTTGAATGTGATTTTTTTATTACTGTAAATCACATTCACATTGTGTGCTGTCTTCTATCTCTATAACGTAAGACAACTTTCCTGAATATCTGAACCATCTTGTACTTGTTTACGTGATTGAACGTTTTTTCTAGGCCGACAAATCAATTATGGAAGTATAATTTTTATGAACAGGTTGAAAAAAAATCTGCCCATCAGTTGCAAACCGAACGTTTATATAGCCCGTGACGAAGGTCTTAATATTTATAAAAGTAACTTCTTCAGAAGTAGTGGGCCTTGTTACATCATACGGTGGTAAATTACACTACTTGAAGTTGAGCGGGTCTTGTCATATACAAAATTGATATAAGAGCCAGAAGCATCACATTATATGGCTTAAGACAGCAGCTAGATTACATTCATAAAATCCTAGTGTGACGTAAATATTCAAATTGCCAGTGCTTGGCATGCTGAATACTTTTGTTATGCAAATATACATCGGCTTGCTGTTATAGTTTTACGTACACAAGAACCTTTCCCAGTGGGCGAATACATTTATGCATTTATTCTTACGTACGCTGAATATAATCTAGCTTCTGTCTTAAACAATGGCATGTAACGTTTCCGGATATTATATCAATTTTGTATATGACAAGAGTCGCTCGGCTTCAACTAATGTAATTTACCATCATATGTTGTAACAACGTCCGCTCCTGCTGAAGATTTTTATAAAAATCGAAACCTAGGTCACGGGCTATATAGACCTTTTATTTGCAAATGATTGGCTCATTTTTTCAACCTATTGAAATTTGTACAGTTGCTGAATCGCAGCCACGTTTAAGATTTTATTTATTTACTTACTCGTTTTTCATTTTTACGTGTCCGTGGCACTGCATTAATAACGCTTCTTCCATATATGGACTGAAGGTGCAATGTGGCACAGTCATTTGTCGACAACATTAATTTTAAACCATTTCCGAAATATTAACTAAGACCAAGTTCCGAGGGGCCGAACACCGGTAACAATGTTACGCACCAGAGAGGGCGTTCTGTGGGTGCTGTATAGATGCAATAGCAATTGCTTCGATGCGCGGACGCTGAGTTCCGCACGAGGAGAGACACACGCCGGCTGTTGAGGTTACTTCACAACGTCCTGCGGACATCGCTGCCACAAGCTGTGCCCCAGAGTCCGCGACTGCATTCTGAAAAGCAGAATTGAGTTACCTGAGACCAGCACTCAGCTTAATGCGACCGCTGACCGCTAATGCGGCTTCGCGCAGTTTCGCGTACTGCCAACGTTTGAACTGTTCTGACCAGCGAGTGACCAGCACACAGACTGTCGCGCTGAGGGCCTGAAATTCTCTCCAGCGTCGGTATGCCCTTCGGAGTGTTTCAGTACGATGGCTTTCGAGCAATGTGAACTAGACAGAGGAATTTCCAATATTAAATGTAGATAGTGCTAGCCAACAGCAGAAGGTATTCCAGTGTTTATCAATGTTCGTTTTATATACAGCAATTACTGGCAGGTTTATTTCCGTGGACTTCAGCACTGTTTTGTTTTCTACAAAGTTCAGAATCTACCAACGGAAATGGTGAAAATAAATGAGAATAATAACAAAAATTTGAATTGTCTCTCGCAAAGCGTTTGCTTATACCACAGGGTGTAACTATCTCGTTTCCCTGTTGAGGGTAGTAGTATTGGATCAAGCAATGTGTTCTGCTAAACAGTTTCGTCTTTCCTCCATTGATTGACGTTATCAAATACGAGACTGGGAAAGTCTTGAATAAGCGATAGTTTACTGAAGGAATCACAAAACTCTGATGATAGATGATGCAACTATTCAGTTGATCCAAAGAACTCACTTAAAAACATCACAATGAAATTTTGCACCCAGATGACATAAGTCATGGGATAGCAATACGGGAGTGGCCGAGCGGTTCTAGGCGCTACCGTCTGGAACCGCGCGACCGCTACGGTCACTGGTTCGAATCCTGCCTCGGGCATGGATGTGTGTGATGTCCTTAGGTTAATTAGGTTTAGGTAGTTCTAAGTTCTAGGGGACTGATGACCTCAGCAGTTAAGTCTCATAGTGCTCAGAGCCATTTGCCATAGCGATACGCACATATACAGATGGTGGTATAACGGCGTACACAAGATATAAAAGGGCAGTGCATTGGGGGACTGTCTTTTGTACTCAGGTGATTCATGTTAAAGGGTTTCGGACGCGAATATTTCTACACTACGGGAATTAACACACTAAGCATGGAGTATTAGTTCGAGCTACACGCGTGGGACATTACGAAAATCGTAAGGGAAGTCAATAATCCGATATCCACAGTGTAAACAGTGTTCCGAAAATACCAAATTCCAGGCATTTCCTCTCACCTCGAACAGTACAGTACTGCTAGCAAACAGCAGAAGGTATTCCAGTGTTTATTAATGTTAGTCAACAACCGAGGGTAGCGGCGTGTGCGTAGATTTTCCAGTACTAGCAGACAAGAACCACTGCGCGAAATAACCACTGAAATCAATGTGGGACGTACTACTAACGTATCCGTTAGGACACTGCGGCGAAATATGACGTTAATGGGTTATGACAGCAGACGACAGACGCGAGTGCCTTAGCTGACAGCACGGCATCTATGTTCAAATGTGTGTGAAATCTTATGGGACTTAACTGCTAAGGTCATCGGTCCCTAAGCTTACACACGACTTAACCTAAACTATCCTAAGGACAAACACACACACCCATGTCCGAGGGAGGATTCGAACCTCCGCGGGGATCAGCCGCACACGCCATGACTGCAGCGCCTGAGACCGCTCGGCTAAATCCGCGCGGCAGGACGACATCTCCTACAGTCCCTCTGCTGGTCTCGTGTCCATAATCGGTTGGACCCTATACGCCTGGAAAACCGTAGCCTGTTCAGATGGGCCCCGATTTCAGTTGGAAATAGCTGATGGTAAGGTTCGAGGGTTGCGCTGACCTCACGAAGTCATGGACTCGGGTTGTCAACAAGACGCTGTTTAAGCTGGAAGCGGGTCCATAATGGTATGGGCTGTATTTGCATGAAATATTCTAGGTTCCCTGGTCCAACTGAACCGATAATCGACTGTAAATGGTGATGTTCGGTTAATTTTAGACCATCTGCATTTATGGATTACATGTTCCCAAACAACGATGTCACCAGGCCACAATTGTTCGCGACTAGTCTGAAGAACATTCTGGACGAATTGAGCGAATGATATGACCACCCATATTTCCCCCGAATGTATCGCATCGAACATTTATGGGACTTAATCTAGCGGTCATTTCTTGCACAACATCCTACACTGGCAACACTTTCACACTTATGGAAGGCTATAGACAGCCTTACCTCAAGATTTAAAAACGTGACTTTCAACCACTTGTAACCTGAAAACCTGTATACTCTCCATACTCAGGCTCAATGAAGCATTTCTGTGAGGTGGTACTCGACTCTAAAGTCACCGGTTCGAATTTTTGTGTTGAAAGAACCTTCATCCTCGGAATTTGATCTTAAAAGTGAAGAAATTATACACAAGTTGATATTTGGAGATTATCTGCAATTGCTTTTTATAATACATATTTTTGTCATATTAATTTCATTAGCATCTTCAACTTTTGTGCTCCTGTCTTCCTCAGTTGCGTGTAATATTAAGGTATATTCAAAATTTTTACTTATGGACCGTCTGACTGCAACTGAATGAAACACAATTTTAGTGCCATACGCATTCCGCCTTTATTTTCTGCAAGGCATCATCAGTGGCAGGTTGCGTGGACAATTTCTTACATATTAAGCTCCTGCTGCATTTTTGGAGTTGTTCTTCTACTTATGAATGCCCATTTGCGGTTTTTTCCCACATTCCACAGCACTATGAACTGAACGCTTGTTTCAATGTAATTTTTTTTCACATGGTAAACTGAAATAGGTCGTCTTAAAAAATTAATGCAATGAAGACAACCCATAAGAAAAGTTTTGAAAGGGGATCAGAGGTAGTGGCATAAAGTTCCTCATCATCTCATTTCGCGCCAATGTGCTGTATTAATTCGTCTCCGCAGTGTCTTGAGAAGTGAGAGTGCGAGATGCTGATGATTGAGTTCCGTTTTCAGTTGAATTTCAAGGCTCTCCACATTGTCTCATGAGCATGTGTCTGTTGGTAGTGATTCGTCTGTCGCATGGGAACGATAAGCTCGCCGCTTTCCTTGTTACTATCATCCCAGAATTGGCACCCTGTTTCGTACCTTATCCTGTCGTAATCATCATAAGACACATACTACACACATCCATCATAGTCGCTTACACTCGGCAGTTGTACTTAACTCTCACACACAGCACGACAAGGGATCACTTGTTGGCGCATCTTCAGCGAAAGCTGCATTAGTCACGTAATGGAAGTCTCTGACTAAGCCGGATCACCCTGTTTTAAGATAAACTGAAGCTGGGCCAACTGCCCGAAACTCATCATAATTAACAAAGTCTTTTGGAACACATACTCTTTTTTTCTGTTTTGTAACAATTAATTTGTGTTGCTGCTTCAGGGTCATGGAGAGGAGTGACGCGTATTTTCTGATTACCTTGTTGAACCTACTTCACCATGTGTGCCATCAAACAGTGACACAGGGCTCTCTCCTTCGTCAATACTTCACAGGCTGGTTGGAGATAGAGTAGGACATATCTGTTACACCTGAAGAAGATGACTGATTCGATTGTCGAAATGTAGTGAATTACAATGCGACCAAGAATGCGGGTGAATACCACAGAACATACCGCCATTCATCAAGAGCACGCCAGCGAGATCACAGTAAATTTTGTCCCATAAATTTGTCTCAGTGACGGATGACACTTCTGTTATTCCCTGGCCTCACGTTTTCTAACTGGCCAGTAGTACCTGACCAATGGTACCTGGAACTTGTTGAGGACTTTCAGATGGTCTCATCATTGTAGCAGCCATGACACTTTCAAATAATGTTTCTTTTATTTAACTAGTAGGTAACGGGAATGCACATCGTCTACCGGCGCAGCAGCCAGTCACGCTCTCATGGTTGGGCTCGAGTTGATTTTCACCACCAGCATAAACACATTATACTACATCGAGTGTAAGTAATGAGAAGGCCTACACGTGCCATCTAAGCAATACATAGCCTGCAGCTAGAATGATAATTCTACTTCTCCAGGTCTGAACCAAAGTGAACTCACTCAGCTTACCACAAATCTCTCCCTCCATTCATTAGCTCCGACGCTATCTCTGACTAATACGTAATTGCTTCCCCGAGCACATCTTCCCGGCGCTTCCTACGGGCCCCTGCCGGTCTGTGACAAACGCCACACTGCGTCACACCCGTTCCACTGCTCTCCGCTTACTTTACTTACGCTGTGCTCCGCGAATAACCCCGTCATTGTCCGTGACAGGGTGCGACACGTGTCCTTCAAAATCTTTTCCGCTGTTATGAATCTGAGGAAAGGACGTTTGCTAGAAATCTTTAGTCGTAAGCACTTTGCCCCTCACATGTGCAGCCATACAGGATGCTCGTAGGTTACGTCATGTCACTTTACCAACCAATGCTTGTGTTCGCTAAGAGGTACGTCGTAGACACTGTGGTTTTCACTAATATGCCCATTACGTTATCATTGTGCTGGTATCCAATGTCTACATTTCTGTCTAGGCTGGCTTGAATTGGGAGTTGAAACATGGACGTTTAATGTGACTATTCTGTATTCAGATACCTACACAACGAATTACCTGCAGTTATTGGGTCAGAGTGTGACACATTTTGGAACTGGTCACACTTCTGGTCAGTTTTAGGAGGGCCGTTACAACGCATATGTGGGCCAGGAAAGGACTTACTTCTCCACCTGGGCGCTGCAGATGCGCTGATGCTACAACCTGCAATGCGCCAGTAGTTGACAAGGCTCTTATGTGGTGCAGCACAACGCAGCGTTCGCACATTTGCTGTAAAACACCTGACCAAAGGGAGTGTAATTGCTCTTAGCGCAGCAAGTAGCGTCACTCCTTCGGCACCATTAATTCTGCCAGCAGAGGCTCTTTATCGTCACTGAGTGACGTACAGCTATGCTGCTGCAGCCTCATAGAGCAGCCTCAAAAACTAGGCTAAGGTGTTGGTCTGCGAGCGGTCAGGTGGCCCTGACGATCCTGGTCTATGAAAGAACCCGCAGGTGCGAGGCCACTTAGAGGTTGCCATAGCCTGACACACCAGCCAACATCTGAGAGTCCTGAGTTCAGCTCTGTTACTTGTTTCTGCTAGCTTCCGAGGGCTACAGGCTGCTAGGCTAGCGGGTCATCGCACCTCTGAGAGTCCCGAGTTCAACTCTGCTACTTGTTTCTGCTAGCTTCCGATGCCTACAGGCTGCTAGGCTAGCGGGTCATCACACCTCTGAGAGTCCTGAGTTCAACTCTGGTATTTGTTTCTGCTAGCCTCCGATGCCTACAGGCTGCTAGCCTAGCGGATCATCACACCTCTGGGAGCCCTGAGTTCAACTCTGGTACTTGTTCCTGCTAGCGTCCAAGGCTACAGGCTGCTAGCCTAGCGGGTCATCACACCTCTGAGAGTCCTGAGTTCAACTCTGGTACTTGTTTCTGCTAGCCTCCGATGCCTACAGGCTGCTAGCATAGCGGGTCATCACACCTCTGAAAGCCCTGAGTTCAACTCTGGTACTTGTTTCTGCTAGCCTCCGATGCCTACAGGCTGCTAGCCTAGCGGGTCATCACACCTCTGAGAGCCCTGAGTTCAACTCTGGTACTTGTTTCTGCTAGCCTCCGATGCCTACAGGCTGCTAGCCTAGCGGGTCATCACACCACTGAGAGTCCTGAGTTCAACTCTGGTACTTGTTTCTGATAGATTCCGATGGCTACAGGCTACTAGCCTAGCGGGTCATCACACCTCTGAGAGTCCTGAGCTCAACTCTGCTACTTGTTTCTGATAGATTCCGATGGATACAGGCTGCTAGCCTAGCGGGTCATCACACCTCTGAGAGCCCTGTGTTCAACTCTGGTACTTGTTTCTGCTAGCTTCCGAGGGCTACAGGCTGCTAGCCTAGCGGGTCATCACACCACTGAGAGTCCTGAGTTCAACTCTGGTACTTGTTTCTGATAGATTCCGATGGCTACAGGCTACTAGCCTAGTGGGTCATCACACCTCTGAGAGTCCTGAGCTCAACTCTGCTACTTGTTTCTGATAGATTCCGATGGATACAGGCTGCTAGCCTAGCGGGTCATCACACCTCTGAGAGTCCTGAGCTCAACTCTGCTACTTCTTTCTGCTAGCTTCCGAGGCTACAGGCTACTAGCCTAGCGGGACATCACACTAGTGTTACAGCTAAAGCAGCGTTGCTATCAGCTGCTGTTATGATATCTCAGGAATTGGCACACCATATTCTTCTACTTATTGTTCTTTCAAAATGGTACAACTACATTATATTATCTATGCGTGTAATAAATCTGTAAAACTGGCTTCATTTTAACAAAATCACATCACAGAGAAAAACGATATCATAGTTAAAAGTTCTAGTCAAACGAATATTATAAACGTGAAAGTAAGTCTGTTATGTTTTCACGATCAGCTAGCTGAATCGATTTTGATTAAATTTGTTGTGAAGGTAGCTTGAGCACTAAGGAAGAAGATATGCCACTTAAGGAAGTTCGTAGTACAAGATATCTACTGACTTGAAAACTATTACTCGAACTAGAGAGAATATTTACTCCTCGAAATAGCTACTTACTTTTTGACTTCTGTTCATTATCGTGTTTGTGAAAATCCTTATATTGTTTGATATGTGGTACGTGAAATGATTGAAAGTCATGAATTCAATGCTTATACAGTCTTCACTGTCCTTAATCCTACCTCCACATTATTTGTTCCACAACGTGCACGTTGCAGAATGTATAGCTGTTTCAACAGTATGATGGATAGATGCACGCTCCTGGCCATGTCCGTCTGTACGAATTGCTCGGTAGCGACACTACGCATGCCGCCGCATCACGTGATGTAACAGCCTTGGAAGGGCAGAGCGGTTGCGCATCAGGAGCTACACTTAGCCGAACAGGTAGATACGTGTCATCAGCTGATGTAATTGCACGTACAATAGCTTACTTACCGTCACTCATTACGACAAAGCTATTGATATGCGAGCGCAGCTGTGGGTAACAGGTAGTTTTATAATACATATGTTACGCCAACTGCCTTGCAGCGGTGGTAACACCGCTTCCATCAGGTCACGGAAGTTAAACACTGTCTGACTTTGCGAGCACTTGTATGGGTGAAAGTCTGGGTCTGCCGAGTGCTGCTGACAAGCGGTTTGCACTCAACCGCTCCGATGACAATTGAGGAGCTACTTGATTGAGAAGTAGCGGCTCTGAAAATACCAGTGGCCGACGACATGCCCCTCCATATCTGTATCCAGTGATGTCTGTCGGCTGCGGATTATAAGCGGTCGGTCGGTAAAGTTGTACCTTCCGAGGCCAGCTCTATTCCCTCGGAGTTCAGTTTTAAATAAACTTACATTAATTAACTTCCTACATAGAGCTCAAATAAACTGTCATTCCATAAACAGCCCGCCAGTTTGAGGCATTAACCAAACTGCACACTACGATACCAAGTAAAAGAAAAACTCCAAAACAGTGACACAAACAAAAGCATTAAAAAATATTTATTAAACTACGTTTTACTCAGTACTGGTAACAGCACTCATAACTAGTCTCTAAAAGTGTCTATGCAACCAGAGAACCACTTTGAGAACATTACTTTGACTTTCGGACCATGGTAACCAGTTGGCGCAGCAAGCGTGTGTGTGTGCAGTCTTCCTCTCCGGACCACTAAAAGGTGCCTAAAATGATCCACACTCATTCTTGACTCACGTAGATTTATTTCATAAACGAGCTAAGACTTGCCGAAATTAAGGCTACCGTTTTACACAGATTATCAAGTGATGTATTGTTTCATTGTGTTACAGAGCTCAAACAGTTGGGTTACTGTATTGCGCTGACAGTATTTCTTAACTGACTAACACGAAGCATGAAACATAATGTCTGATCCACTGATTTAGTTGCTTCAGATTTAACTCAAACATCTCGTATTCGAGAGAGCAAGAAACAGCGAGAAGAAAATGAGACGTATAACAACAACAGATGAACAGAATGTTAGCTTGTGCAGCTCTGTTTCATGAATAGGACACAGTGGA
The DNA here is from genome assembly GCF_021461395.2 of Schistocerca americana. Lineage (NCBI taxonomy): Eukaryota > Metazoa > Arthropoda > Insecta > Orthoptera > Acrididae > Schistocerca > Schistocerca americana. The sequence goes on along the minus strand of NC_060119.1, from coordinate 1,198,529,541 downwards.
ATGGTGTCTGCAAAAAGATTTTGTCAACCATACCAGCAGCTTCTGGCGTACATTAATCTAACTACAGATTTTTAGACGCAGCTGTGGATTGACTTGGAAGAGGTACACATTGCAAATATCTCCAAGCTATTGTATCAGTGCGGGAAAGGTTCCGGATGATTAGAAGAAACACAGAACTTTCATTACCGCTAATGGAGAAGCTTACGCGTCAGGGACGGTTCTTCATCAGGCGTGTTCCTGCTTCGTTTGTAAGTGAGGAACGTAATGTAAACACTTAGTTCATAAACATGTTCCAAATATTGCAGCTTAATTTATGATGTTATTAAGTGAAGCTGGCAAAATAATATCGCACCGTCGGGGAATTGGTGAGCCCACAAGTACTGTTGTTTTTCTTGTCATTTGTGTGAAATGGTTTGTTTTGAATAATACAAAATTCTTATATATTGTTCAATAGCCTGCACATATTTCTTTGCTCTCCGAAGTCCATGTTCTGATCGAAATAAACGCTCTCAAGTGCTAATAAAAATCTTAATACGCACATTCAGTGTAGTTAAAAATGCTGCAGATTCGGGTACGCTGTTTTATGTTGTATTACACAAATTATTTTGTCAATTCGTTAATTTAAGGGGAATTGACTAGTGACAGAACTGTCGACGTAGAGTTTGTGTTTCTGCTCATTTTGTAACAAAGCATCAACAAAGGGACTCGGTGCAACCATTGAACCAACTGCTACCGCTGTCGACAGTGTACGATATTCAAATGCCTTGCCATCACAAGACGAAATGAATATTTGAAAATTAGCAAAGCAATTTTGTGCTTTGTGTGGAAAAGCGAAACGAGACGTATGTATGTTTCAATTCCAGTGCCATAGGGTGGACAGTGGTCGCGGAAGCAGTTGTTAATCTAGAGTGAAATATTGATCCACTTGTCAGTTGATTATACAGGCGCCATACGCTCGCCTCCTGTTTGAGCAATAATTTTGCAAGTCAATGAATATTAATGGGATATTTGTAGGCTAATTCAAATGTTGTCTACCCGGGATACCAGGGGGCGCATCTGCGAGGCAATCAGGGGCGTGTGTTACTGCGTGTTGACTTATTAATTGCCTCATTTATTTGCCAATGGATGTGCTCAAGGCAAACCCGTCGAAATCGAACTCCACCTCGGTAAATTTTAGTGCGTCAATTGACCAGAGGGACAAGTAAACGATTTCAAGTGCCCCATAGTTCTGAAGCATGAAGTTAATAAACGTTCATGCGGGAAAAAACTCTCATTAATTTACAAGACTGATGGTAAGCAACATAATTTCAGTCTCTGTGGAAGGAAGATCGTAAGTCGTCACCATAGAACTTATATTTCCTTTTTTTCACTTTTTTGAGTTCCTCAATTTCCCCATGGTTATTTAAGTCTCCAGGCTTTCGAGACCGTTGTCAGCCGAACATTCGACTAAACGTGAACACGAAAACGCCCTGAAGAAGATTCTAGCGGTGGGGTAGAAACGTCGATCGTGTATAAAAAACATAACGAGGCCTTACAACACTTTATTTAAGCGAAATTAAAATTTAATTCCTGTTACTTGCACATTTCTTCATACACTAAAGGAAGGAATATACTGTCTCTTTCTATTTCACTGTCTCTAGCACCACATGTCGTGAGATGTACGGGGTGTACAAACACATGTGTCAGAACTTTACGGTTGTTTTATTGACGTCACAACATTAGCCAATGAAGTCGCTCACCGTGTTCACGAGGACTCCTCCCGGCCTGCAAGGTGTATGCATTCACAGAGAGTGGGTTTACTGGTAGTTGGGAGCTCTAACACTTGGCGTGTAATGGGTAAACATAACAATCAGTATTGTAGTTGTAAACTCCTGTAACTATTGCGGAAAAGAATCAGTGCTCCAAGCGCTGATAGAAAGCACTGAATCTCAAATCGTTGGCAATCGGAAATCTGGCTAAACCCGGAAATACATTCCGCGCAGTTTCTTACAAGGAACCTAGCCTTCTTCAGAAAGGATGGTTTAAATGCAGTTCGTGGTGGAGTGTTTATTGCTGTCAGATGTAACTTACCTTGTAGTGAAATTGAAGTAGACAGTTCCTGTGAGGCAGTATGGGTGGAGGTTACACTTGACAAGTTAATAACTAGTTCATTTTACCGGCTCTCCGTCTCAGACGATACAGTAGCTGAACAGTTCAAAGGTACGTTCAGAGTCATTTCAAATAGGTACTCCATCATACCATTATAGTTGGTGGTGACTTCAATGTACCCTCGTTTTTTTTATGAAAATACGTGTTTAATATCAATGGTAGACATAAAAGGTCTTCCGAAATTGTACTAAATGCCTCCTCAGAAAGTTGTTTTAAATAAGTAGTTCAGGAGACCATTCTAAGCATAATGGTCGCGAAAACGTGCTGGACCTCTTGTTGTTGTTATGATCTTGAGTCCAAAGACTGGTTTGATGCAGCCCTGCATGCTATTCTATCCTGTGCCAGCCTCTTCATCTCGGAATAACTACTGCAACCTGCATCCTTCTGAATCTGTATAGTGTATACATCCCTTGACCTCCCTTTATGATTTATACCCTTCACGCAAGGATTGCTGTATCGAATTTTACTATTAGTGAAAGAACATTTCGTTTTCAGTACCCATGTTTGCGTTTTGCTGTCGTGAATGAGCGTAATACTCAGCCGCTGGAATAACGAAACCGAAATCAGTAAAATATTTAAACTTATGGTTAGGAAATTTCATGATTGTTGCTCCGCAAGTGAATATTATACCCCCCATGAGCACTTTCTATCTTTCTGGGCAATTGCTCCGTTAGGCAGTACGCACCAGGAAATCCTGCAAAACATGCATTAAACTATTTGCTCTTGACGGTGCTACAATGGATACATAATTATTTGGAATCATATGTCGAACAGCCTTAAGGAAATTCTCGTGTCAGTAAACTTGCTAGTGACTTTCTGCTGAGATAAGTGGAACATATTTCTGGGGAGAATAGGAATGTAACAGATGACAACTCGTTCAGCAGTGTGAAGTAACCTCTGATAATGTTGGAAGAAAAGAAAGCCATGTACATGAGGATACTTAGAAAAGCAACAATTGATATCCCAAAATAAATGCTCTCCAACAAGAACAAAGACAGACTGGTCATCCCCTCAGTGTTTGGTTTCAGTAACATACGAACATATGTCTCATATTGCACAAATAAAAATAAAATAGAGTACTCACAAAAGCTAGCATACATCATGATGCAACTGACGTAAGTACTGGTTATGAATGGAAGTTTGAGACTATCAAATTTTATGTTGTTGTTGTTGCGCTCTTCATTTGTGATACTAGTTTTATGCAGCCCTCCATGTCCTGTGCAAGCTTCTTCATTTCGAAGTAACTACTGCAACCTACATCCTTTTGAATCAGCTCAGTGTATTCATCTCTTGGTCTCTTCCTACGATTTTTACATTCCACGCTGCACTCCAGTACTAAATTGGCGATCCTTTGATGCCTCAGAATATGTCCTAACAACCGATTCCTTCTTCTAGCCAAGTTGTCTCACAAATTCCTCTTCTCTCCATTTCTATTCAGTACCTCATTAGTTACGTTATTTACGCGTCTAATCTTCTGCCTTCTTATGTAGCACCACATTTCGAAAGCTTCCATTCTCTTCTTGTCTAAACTATTTATCGTCTATGTTTCACATCCATACATGGCTACACTCCATATAAATACTTTCAGAAAAGACTTCCTGACACTTAAATGTGTACCGGATATTAACGAATTTCTCTTCTTCATAAAGACTTTCCTTGCCATCGACTACATTTTATATCCTCTCCATTTTCAACCATCGTCGGTTATTTTTCCGCCCAAATAGCAAAACTCATCTACTACTTTAAGTGTCTCACTCCCTAATCTAATTCCCTCGCCATTACCTGATTTATTTCGATTAGATTCCATTATCCTCGTTTTGCTTTCGTTGATGTTCATCTTGTACCCTCCTTTCAAGACACTGTCCATACCATTTAGCTTCTCTTCCAAGTCCTTTGCTGTCTCTAGCAGAATTACAATGTCATCAGCGAACCTCAAGGTTTTTATTTCTTCGCCCTAGATCTTAATTCCTATTATAAATTTTTCTCTTATTGTTTTACTGTTTGCTCAATATACAGGCTGAGTAACATCGGGGGTAGGCTACAGCCCCGTCTCACTCCCTTCTCAACCACTGCTTCCCTTTCGTGCCCGACGACTCTTATAACTGCCATCTCGTTTCCGTTCAAATTGTAAATAGACTTTCGTTCCCTGTATTTTATCCTTGCTACCTTCAGAATTTGAATCTGAGTGTTCCAGTCAACAATGTCATAAGCTTTCTCTAAGCCTAGAAATGCTATAAAGGTAGGGTTGCCTTTCATTGACCTAGCTTCTAAGATTGGTCGTAGGGCCAGTTATGTCTCACGTGTTCCTACATTTCTACGGATTTCAAATTGATCTTCTCCGATGTCCGCTTCTACCAGTTTCTCCATTCGTCTGCAAAGAATGCGTGTTAGTATTTTGGAACCTTAACTCATTATACTGATAGTTCTGTAATGCTCACATCCGTCAGCACTGCTTTCTTTAAAATTGGAATTGTTAAATTCTTCTTGAATTCTGATTGTATTAAACTGTTTCATACAACTGGCTCATGAGATGGAGGGTTCTTCCAAGGCTATCAGTAACTCTAACGGAATGTTTTCTACTACCGAGGCTTTATTTCGACTTAGGTCTTTCAGTGCGCTGTCGAATTCTACACGCAGTATCGTATCTTTCATCTCATCTTCATTTACATCCTCTTCCATTTCTATCATATTGCCTTCACGTACACCGTCCTTGTTTATACTCCTACCACCTTTGTGCTTCCCCCTAGTGATACATGCTTCTACATCCTTACATGTACCGTATAGCCTTTCCCACTTAGCCATTTTGCGCTTCCTGTCGATCTCGTTTGTGAGAGATTTCTATTGCTTTTCAGTTGCTTCATTTACTGCATTTTTATATTTTCTGCTTTCATCAATTAGATTCAATAAATTGATCTCTTAGTAACAAATATCCCTGACCAAATAAGGACCATCATGAAACACCCAGGGATTAATGACCTCAAGGTTGTTGTAGCTAGACTACCGTAACACCAAACCCACCAAAAATTAAACACAAAACCATCTATTTAGAAAAGATGATAAAAATTATCTTTACGCCTTCCTAAGAGACAATCTCCACTCCTTCGAGTCACGCTGTGTAATTCAAGGAAATAGTATCGACAGAAATTGAGAAATATATACCAAATTATGAGTGATGTTACTGATCCCCCATGGTACAAAAAACAGGTTCGAACACTGTTGCAGAAGTAACTAAAAGGGCATCGCCAAATTTAAAAGAACACGAAATCCCCAAGAGTAGCAAATATTTACAGAAGCTCGAAATTTAGCGCGAACTTCAGAGCGAGATGCTTTTAATAGTTTCCACACCCGAAGACTGTCTCGAAGCCTAGTAGAAAACGCAAAGAGATTCTGATCGTATGTAAAGTATACCACTGGCAAGACGCAATCAATACATTCACTGCGCGATGAAAATGGTGATGTTACTGATGACTGTCCCACTAAAGCAGTCACTAAACACGGTTTTCCGAAACTCCTGCACAAAAGACGGCGAAGTAAACATTCCACAATTTGAATCAACAACTACCAATTTGGGTAATTTAGAAGCAGACATCCTCGGTGTAGCGAAGTAGATTAAAACAAGAATGGCAACACCTCCGGTCCAGATCGTATTCTAGTCCGGTTTCTTTCAGAGCATGCTGATACAATACCTCCATACTTAGCAATCACATATTACCGCTCGCTCGTAGAAAATCCGTACCCAACGACCGGCTAGTTGCACGAGTTACGCTAATACCCAAGAAAGGAAATAGAAGCAATCCGCATAATTACAGACCCACATCACTAACCTCGATTTTCAGTGGGCTTTAGGAATATATACTGCGCTTGAATGGTATGAGTAATCTCGGAGGAAACGATTTACTATCGGATAGTGAACACGGATTCAGAGAATATCATTTTTGTGAACGAAATAACGAGTACTATATGCAGGAGACGTTAAATTGACTCCATATTTCTAGATTTCCAGAAGGCTGACGGGGGACATTGGAAAGAAAATGTTCAAGGAAGGTTAGCTCGTTTTATATTATCGCAGAATAAAGGAGAGGATAACACGCATATGATACACGATTTGGGGTGGCAGTCATTAAATCAAAGGTGACCTTTTTCAAGAAATTTCAGCCACCGATCTTCTCCTCATAGAAAATATTTTGTTAGCGCCCAACTACACGGGGAGAAACTATCGTCATAACAAAATAAGAAAAATAAGAGCTCGCACTGAAAGATATAAGTGTTCGTTACACCCGCCCGATATTCGAAAGTGGAACTGTAGAGAAGTAGCTTAAAGGCGCCCTCTGCCAAGCACTTAATTGCAGAATAATCATGAAGACGTAGATGTAGATACAGATGAACAATTCATATGAACTGGGCTCGAAAATTCTTCGCTAGGAACGTGTGAAAGGAAATCCCTGTAGTGACATCTGGTTGCGTAATGCATCTCAAATGTGCATTTTTACTCAGTTCCTTATTTACAATTGATCATGGCATTTGTTTTTTTGTGATTCTTGCTTGTTCTGTTTTATGGTAACTTCCGTCATAACTTACCACAACTATGTATTCTGTGTAAGCTGAAGGATACGCAAATATTTCGCAGGTTGGAATGCTGGCGCAGATTGTCGATTTTATGCTGTACTTCACCCTGGAGGCAATTCCCTTGTGCAAGAACATTTATACGGCTACATCAAAGCTTGCGAAAGACAGCCAGATAGTGGAATATGCTATGTACGAACGTTTGAGCTTGAAGAACATAATGTATGTAATGTGTGTGTTGAGGATTTGAGAAAATGGTCCAAAAAGGAGAAAAAAGCCGTAAGATTTTCTGATACTATGATATGGAGAGAGCCAAAGAATCATTCCGATGATTGCTACTTTTGCAGTCTTGATATTACGGTCATAATTCGAAAAACAAAAAGGTAATAAGCTACCCTAACTTTCTGTCTGCCATCCGACCAGTAGGACATGGTGTAGATTTCCCGGTTTCTGAACCACCAGATGATTTAAATTCTACTGCAACAGAAATATTTTCTGATCTACAACGTCATTTAGATGAACTAGATTATGATGAATTCCATTGTAATACAGAAAGTCTAGAGCTCAAATTGCTTACCCAGACAGAGATTAACGATTTTGTTGGCGATCTGGGCTTAACGAAAGAAAAAGCTGAATTGCTTCGCTCTAGATGAAAAGAAAAGAACTTATTGGCAATTGGAACCAGCATATACATGTATAGAAAGAGAGAGCAGCAATTTCCCAAGTTTCTTTTTATTTTTTATTTTATTTTTTTATTTTTTTTTAACAAGAAGATTATTTAGTGTACTGCTCAGACATTCCCAATCTGATGAATGAGTTTGGTACTGAATACAAAAAAGAAGACTGAAGGCTGTTTATTGATTCATCCAAAACTAGTTTAAAGGCTGTTTTATTATACAGTGGTAACTTGTATGCATCTATACTTGTTGGACATTTTGTACATATGTAGGAAAGCTATGAAAACCTAGAAATAGTGTTAAATAGGCTATTCTGTTCATGGTTGGATTATATGTGGCTCCTTGGTCAGCAAGGTGGCTTTAGCGAATTTCCAAGTTTCTTGTGTGAATGCGACAGGAGTAGGGAGCAACACTGGTGCAGAAAGAACTGGTGTGTGAGGGGGTCTTTAAAACCTGGTGAGAAGGACATTCTACACAAAAACCTTGTAGATCCAAAAACGTACTCTTCCCACCTCTACATTAGCAGTTAGGCCTAATTAAACAGCTTGTAAAGGTTTTGCCTAAAGATGGACCTACTTTTTTTAAGTATCTCTCCCAAAATTTTCCACAACATTCAGAAGATAAACTAAAAGAAGGCGTCTTTGTCAGACCTGACGTTATAAAATTGATGTCTGATAGTGATTTTGAATCCACAATGACCTTAAATGAGAAGGAAGCATGGGTATCATTCAAGCAAGTCGTCACAAAGTTCTTAGGATATGAAAAATACCCAGAATATGTTTCTATTATCGCTACAATGTTAAAGAAGTTTAAAAATTGTAGGGTGTTTAATGAGCCTGAAAGTTCACTTTTTCAACGGTCACCTTGATTACTTCCTGGACAATATGGGAGATGGTAGTGAGGAGCAGGGAGAGTGTTTTCACCAGAACCTTGAAGTTATGGAAAAACGCTACCAAGGCCGCAGAAACACCAGCATGATGCGGGACTACTTTTGGTCACTTTATCGAGAAGTTCAGCAAGCGACTAATGGTAGAAAAAGCTGCACAAGGAGCTTGACAGTAAAAATAGAAAGAAAATATAAACCAGTTGCATCTGACAAGTGAAACCTCTGTTAACACATATCATTGTTTTAAGTACCTTACTGTTACAGCTTCTGCAGTACTTGTTACGGCGACGCGCCACTTGTTAGCAGCAGACACAGTGGCTGCGTCGAAGACTGAGACGGTGGGGAGTTTTACAATTATTTATTGAACTTTCTTTTTTACAATTTCTCCCTAGTCGTCGCTTCCCAGCCCTGGGGATCCCTCCGCCTGGCTGCTGCTGTGTAGATTCTCCGACAATGGGCGCGACGCGCGACGCTGATCGCACTCGGAGCCTCAGCGCCCCGCTGAAGCCAGGGTGCCCTGTGGCTGAGATGAACTCATCGCTGCACGGCAGCCGCGTCGCCGAGAGGTCAGCTGCCGACGCCTGCTGCACCGGCGGCTGGGAAGCCGTCAGTCGCGATGTCCGCGAGGTCCCGTCATGGACGGACCACGCGCCGTGGGGCCAGGTTGCCGTGGAGTCCAAGCGTCAGTCCCCGGAGGCGCATGTGACCAAGACTGCGCTGCCGCCAGTCCTGCTGGAAATTCTCGTTGTAGTTACTCAATCATGGTGCCGACCGAACTCGGGCCGACCTCCAGAGCTGAAGTTGATATCTGGCAGCGAACGGATGACTCCTGCGAGCTGGAACAGACTTCCGAAATCGTCACCTACGAAGATTGAACATTCGGGCACGGACCACGTCCGTCCTCAGATCCGAACTGCTTCCTCATGGCTTCTGTCTGTTGCTGCCTCCGCTCCACTATTTATATCCGGCAGGAGGACTTTTTTACCCACGGTGGTAGCTTTTTGTTATTACTCCCACAGTATATTGCAGCATACCTTAGCATGCTGGCCTCACTTCTCCTTACTCAGCACTCTCCAGGCTTCTCTCGGCGCTCGGTCTGTGTGCATCCTAGCATCAGCTTGTTGGTAGACTGCTACTGTCATCAAGTCTGTCAGTGCCGCACTTACTTCGCAACGCCTCAGTCGCCGGCTGCCTCTGTTTTCCCATTCTCCACTGCGTGAAGCAACGCTTGCTACATGTGGCCGCAACATTACTGTAAATACAAACCATGCTTATGTTGTAACAAAGCATTTCATTAATTTCCACATTTACTCTATAGTATAGGATTTTTATACTACAGGCCTATAGCAAAACGAATATTGCTCAAAAATTAGGGGTGATACAAAGAAACTAAGGCTATATTTGGATTCTGCACATAAAAATCTATAAAGATCAGATATCAAAGTAAAAAAAAAATTTCAAATAAAATTTTTGTTCGTCTGTGTTATTAATATACCAGTATTTCATATTTGCAATGGTTTATATGTCGCTTACCTTGCTATGTTAGACACTTCAGTATGTTGCCTAGAGAAATGTATTCCCGAAATTTCATTAGTCTACATTAATTATTTATTGGTGCCGCGTTTTTTTACCACCAGAGTATTTGAAAACAGTGTCTTGTAGCCAGTGGGGTTTTTGCTGCGCTATGGTTCTTCTCAGTGTTATAGACGGTGGTCCACATCACCCATCCTTTGGCGACCTGGAAGCGACTTCACATAACCCTTCGCTTGCGCTATGACGGGCTATAGTGCAGTCTCGTGGGAGTGGATTCGCAGCTGCGCTTGGCTGCCCAGTTTCGCAGTGCGCCACCTCTCTCGCAGCTGAATTCCGGTCCGGGTAGCCGCCGACAGCTCGTTGTGCGTTCCACTGACTAATGTAACCACATGGCAGTCACTAGCAACGGCTTCTGCCCCGAGAGACTGACCCTACAAGCTACTGCGAAGCGAAATCCAGCTGCTGTGTCCTCTTGAAACATGGCACTGTGTGTCGCAGGGCTTTACACACTGTAACTCCGTAGCAAACGAAGTAAGAGTAAGGTGACAGCTTTAGAAGCATCAGTGTGTGGTAAGAGAGGAAATGAGTTTTCCGTGTCCTGGTTTAGACAGAAAAGATGCGAAAGGTGAGATAACGTCGGAGCTTTGGCGTGCAAGAATGAGAAGTCTACAAATACAGAAAAAGGCATTATTCCTACGTTACTGAACAGGAATACAACAATACGAAATTAAACAATGCAGACGACTGTAGAAAAAATTGAAGGATCAGCATGGTGCGTGGGCATCAAATCACTGATGATGAAGATAACGAAGGAAAAGGAGTAACAAGCAAGAAGTTCTTTTCTGTCCGTTACTTACTTCGGTGAAGTCAGTTTATTGTTGCACTTATTGTAACATGAACATGGCTTTTGTGAGGTAGACTGATGATAGTACATCGCAATTCGATTAATGAGGTTTTAATCATTTCATTTTCTTATTTTAATCATTTAATTTCGGTCCTCTTTCATCTTTTTCGTAAAAACTGAAAAAGTACTTTTAAGGAAGGGGTTATTTCCGTAAGGATGGCTTGATTCATTGAGTAGAGTACAGTCGTTTTCAAAGCAGACACCGGTAAAATCACGTAGAACATATAATCGATGTCTATCTATTTTCCCAAGCACTACGATCGATGTGAATTTAGAAATGAAATTAGCTGATTGTAGCTACCTTGACTGAACGCCATATGGCATGCAAATACTAGGCATTTATCACATCACCGTGCTTGAAACCCAAGACATCTAATCTTATATCTGTAGGTAATAATACATTTCTTCTCCCCCCCCCCCCTCCCCGGTCTCTCTCTCTCTCTCTCTCTCTCTCTCCCCTCAGAGTGAAGTACATAACGAGATGCATCAAAGTTTAGAAGGTAGGAGTGAACCATTGGTGGAAATGAAACTGTTGAGTATGGGTTATGAGTTGTGGCTGGGGAATTCATTTGGTAAAAACATATGCCACGAAACACAAGGCTCCATGTTCGAGCTTCAGTCTGGCACGTAGCTCTAATTAGACAGGAAGTGATAAAACTAGGCGCTGGGAAAACACTAAGCACTGATTCCATGAATACGATTCTGTAAAAAAAAAAAAAAAAAAAAAAAAAAAAAAAAAAAAAAAAAAAAAAAAAAAAGGCGCGCGGGATTAGCCGAGCGGTCTGAGGCGCTGCAGTCATGGAATGTGCGGCTGGTCCCGGCGGAGGTTCGAGTTCTCCTTCGGGCATGGGTGTGTGTGTTTGTCCTTAGGATAATTTAGGTTAAGTAGTGTGTAAGCTTAGGGACTGATGACCCTAGCAGTTAAGTCCCATGAGATTTCACACACATTTGAATATTTCTTAAAAATAGTGTGTGTGTGTGAGCCTGTGCTGCATGTTTTTGGTTGTAGTTATGAACGAACCAAAATTTCATCTAAATATAAACTCCCTATCTACACCAGTAAAGGTTACACTGGAAACTCCACGTTCTTGACCATATGAAGTCTTCCAAAATTCATATACCCTTTGGCAGAAAGTCTTCAAATGGCGGAAAGTACCTACCGCCACTACCATACCTATCGATGATCGATTTAAGGCTGACCTTTAAATGGAAAGCTTTAGTAAACACACCATTTGTCGCTAACGATCGGGTCGCGGACGGGACGCTAATTCATAATACTCTGCCGTAGTGGCATTCTCTACGCCAAATAAACTATACATCATTGAAGCAAATGATAATGTAGCTTACTTCTTCAAATCATAGTCATAATCGCTGTAATACCTCATTTCCCATTCTCTTGGACACTGAAACCTAGATAATGCATCCCTCGTCCTCCGGCAGAAGTTAAACGCACCCATAACATGGAACAGCTGTTAATACCAGATGTCTAACGCAGTAGCTGCAAAGAGGTGTGTCTGAGCGTAAACGCAGAACTGTCGCGGCTGCCAGTAATGGAGTCGTGCTTCATCGTTAAAGTGACTGGAACCGACAGCCATGTTTAACGGCGAGACGCAAATGCAAACTGATGACGGCACAATCGAACGCTGTGCTCAAATCTGCCGTGTCCGCGGCCCGTCACACCGAGAACATAATGGGCCTGCTCGCTGCTCTACTCGCGGATGATGGACACGCCACACAAAAGGCGCTGTCACCACTGTGCTTCCTGTGACACACCTTACTGTGTTGCTACCTAAAGCTTCTTGCTTTCAAAGAACCTGTTGATGAACTACCACAAACTGCTGTCTTCATATAAATATCTATCTATTCCAGCTAGAGAACAATCCTACTGACACTAGGAAATAGTTAAACGATTCGGTGACTACACTTACGCTGAAGTAAACCACCATGATTTTGTTCAATTTCTTTAAAATTATGCAGCACAGATTGCATAAAAGGCATCTTTTGTAGAATTACTTATCCAGGCTGTTATAAATATTTGTTTTATTAGCGGAAAAACCCTACATGGCCCAGGTATGTACGTCGATGCACGTACCATGCACTGTCTGTCATTGTACTTAATGTTTATAATGCCACATCTCCTGAAATATGCATCGTAAAATTATAAAATTTTGTAGGTGGATTCAGCGGCGTATGTGGATAGTGTCTGCGAAATTTATTGCGAATAGGATTAGCAGCAAAGAAGTAATATCAAACATCATGCATAATTTGGAAGTTTTACATGCATCTCATTGTTTATGACGTCACATCTCCTGAACTAAGTGTGGTACGATGACATAATCTTGCAGCTACATTCAGCGCTACATGTTCATACTCTCTGCAAAATGTGTCGTGAATACAGGTGGTAACAGAGAAGTAATAAATTAGACATCATGCCTCATGCGGTGCTGTTACTACATGAACAGCGGAAACGTACTAATAGTTAAATGTTTTTAGATTCATCATGTTGTAGCTGTTGTTAGCAAGAAAAAATTTCGCAGGCGTTTCAAGTTGTACGTAAGGTTTATTCCAAGCCGATAAGTGCTCTCATTCACAAATACTGAATAGATATAGTGTGGGAATTCACGCGCATGGCCTACGCATCTCTGTCACCTACACTCCTCCACCCTTTTGACAGGTAGGTTCTTACCCCACAGAAATTGTCGCCTGACACGAGGGTATATGTGTACGAAGTTTCAACCAAACTTGGTTGAAGCCAGCCAGTGTTTCATGAGGGAGATGTGGAACATAAACACACACGTACACACACACACACACACACACACACACACACACACACACACACACACGCACACTCATACATGCATCTACTTGTATGATATGTGTGGATCATTTTGAAACTAGTTCTGGCAGAATATAGATACGAAGCATAAATAAGAACATGCAAATTATTACATAATAAGAGACGAGATAAAACAAATAACGGCATGAAACAACAATTAAAACGTTTAAGGGTTTACATTCAATATGGCGAACACAACACTCTGTAATTTTGTACAGTAATCCGTCATTACTTATCGCTATGTGACTATGTGGCCCTATAAACCCATGTAGGATAAACAAAAGAACGTCTGATACGTACAAGAACAAGTACACTTGTATTCAGTCATAATAGACGTTGAAACTTCCTGGCGGATTAAAACTGTGTGCCCGACCGAGACTCGAACTCGGGACCTTTGCCTTTCGCGGGCAAGTGCTCTACCATCTGAGCTACCGAAGCACGACTCAAGCCCGGTACTCACAGGTTTACTTCTGCCAGTATCTCGTCTCCTACCTTCCAAACTTTACAGAAGCTCTCCTGCGAACCTTGCAGAACTACCGGCCGTGAGTCTTGCTTCGGTAGCTCAGATGGTAGAGCTGCCGCGATAGGCAAAGGTCCCGAGTTCGAGTCTCGGTCGGGCACACAGTTTTAGTCCTCCAGGAAGTTTCATGTCAACGCACACTCCGCTGCAGAGTGAAAATCTCATTCTGGATAATAGACGTTGCATATAAGATAATATCATCAAGTAAGGACTTAGATTAGAGCTTTAAGCTCATATTTTTTATTGGCCAGGCAATGTATCTCTTACTGTCAATGTACGTGGTGATTACCATTACTGTCTATATTCTGGGTATTTCCTCTCCTTGTGGTATTACAGTTTACATCCATTCTCTTAGAATAGAAAACACATTATTTACAACATTATCGATTAAGCCTGCCTTAGGCGCGCACGTTTATGTTGCACGATTAGACACAGTGGTGTAAAAGGTCACTCACCCATTAAAACGTATCTACACTATGGAAAATCATTTTTACGTGATGATGTTTTTATTTGTTTGAGAAAATGCTTATTACAGTTTATTCTTTTGATTACACTTTCCCTTCTACTGGACCTTTTCCAGGACCACGAGACTGATTCCAGATATCTTCGATATGATCTCCACACATCCATCTCTCGTGTTTCGAACACCACTTCCTTGTAGTTTTGCAGTGAACACATGGTGTGTCGTGGGGCGATCACTCTGTTTTTAAAATAATCGAAAAGCCACGATCGCTTCAATCGTTTATTAGATGACCGGTTTCAGCACTCTGAAGGTGCCACCATCAGATCTGCAAAGGTATAACATAACATGTTTGAGGGAGGGCTTACATGAGTCATCTATATACATTACAATTATTACGGAACCACATACCTGAAACGTGGATTAACATTTATAAAACAATATGGACATCATTGCACATGAGGCACACCATCCGATAAAAATCATTGTCACACCTATAAAAAACTAAAAACTGCTCATATGGTCGTTCTTTCCATAAAATATAAAACTGAAGTCACCAGATGAAACTACCACTGCTCGCCTATCACCGGTCGGCATCATCACTGCCCTATTCAGCGCAGGCTCACCTGCTGTGATTCTAGCGGTTCACAACCGGCCACCAGATAGCGCTGTCCAAGCAGCGCACACACAGTCCCACTGTATAACCACTCATTACTACTAAAACACAACTTTACTATAACTGCTTGTCACTTACCCATGCAAAGCCCACATTTGCGCATATATTTCCTGTACTACAATCACTATAAAGTACGTCAATTAGAAAATAAAAGCATCTGAGGCACAGACACTATCCATTAGCGCCTTACAAAAATACATATTATAATTTATGTTTACTCATATAAGGACGTCAGGAATATGCACACAGCTGGCCTGGCATTCCTAAATTCCACGTGCCTATGCAGGTTGTCGTAGTTGATTCGTACCTTGCTCATAACGAATGTATAGATGGTGAGAGACTTTATAGCAAGTGAATATGTTCTTTTTTAGCGCTTGTAATACCTAAGACCATAGTGCCGAGACAGGTAAAGCCCACCATACAGGCTTTAATCGCTCGTCACATTGTACGTAAGTCGTGTTATGAACAGCTTTCTGTGTGCATATTCCTGACGTCCTTATATGAATAAAGGTAAATTATAATATGGAGTTTTGTAAGGCGCTAATGGATAACGTCTGTGCCTCAGATGCTTTTACTTTGTAACTGACGTACTTTATAGTGTTTATAGTATGTACAGGTGCGCGCAAATGTTGGTTTTGCTTGGAAATGTGACAAGCAGTTACAGTAAAGTTGTGTTTTAGTAGTAGTGAGTGGTTATACAGTGGGACTGTGTATGCGCTGCTTGGACAGCGCTATCTGTTGGCCGGTTGTGAACCGATAGAATCACAGCAGGTAAGCCTGCGCGGAATAGGGCAGTGATGATGCCGACTGGTGTTAGGTGAGCAGTGGTCGTTTCATCTGGTGACTTCAGTTTTATATTTTATGGAGAGAACGATCATGAGAGCAGTTTTTTGTTTTTTATTGGTGTGACAATGATTTTTATCGGATGGTCTGCCTCATGTGCCATGATGTCCATATTGTTTCATAAATGTTAATCCACGTTTCAGGTATGTGGTTCCGTAGTAATTGTAATGTATATAGACAACTCATGTAAGCCCTCCCTCAAACCTGTTACGTTATACCTTCACAGATCCGATGATGGCACCTTCACAGTCCGGAAACTGGTCATGTAGTAAACTATATTGAAGCGATTGGGGCTTTTCAATTATTTTAAAAACTTCCTGGTAGCTTTTCTTCTGCTTCTGACATGACAGCGTCCTCTGGAGGCTGACAGCTTCTCAAAATCGAGCATTCCCCTTTTCTCAGCACCGAGTGCCAATTGGTACCTCCACCTTATTTCAAATGGAACATGAAGAATAGAGCATCGGGGCTGTATCTGAGTTTTAATAATTTCCCAGGCCTTATCTCCAAAAAGTACCTTCGCCACAGTAGAGGTGATGAATCACACAAATATTCAGGAGATATGAAACTATTAGCATGGGACATACCCTCATACTCGTAACAACATAATTTCCGTGTTACAAATTTGAGCCATTGCAATTTTTTTGCGATTATAAAATAATTCCAACATTCCACTCACAACCAGTACCTTCATGATGCATGCTAGATTTTTGTGAGTAGAATATTTTCTTTTTCTTTGGGCAATATGATACATAAGTTCGTTTGTTACTGAAACGAAACACTGAGGAGTGGGCCTATCCGCCTTTGTACTTGTTTAAAAGCATTTTTTTGGGATATCTATTCTTGCTTTCTGCAGTATTCTCACGTACCTCGTTTTCTATTCTTCCACGCTGCTGAACCAGTTGTCATCTGTTTTAATCCTTTTGTCCCAGAAGTAGGTTCCACTAGTCATCTTAACACAACGCCGCAGGAAGATTAATATGTGTATGTATGTAGTCATTGTAGCACCAACAAGAGCAAATATTTTCAATACATATTATGCAGGTGCCCTTGTTATTTACTGCCTAACGGAGCAGTTGGCCAGAAGAACAGAAGGTGTTTATCGAGTGTACAATGTGCACCTGCAGAGCAGCAATCATTAACGTTATTAACCACAAGTTTAAATATTTCCTTGACTGGAGCTATGTTATTTTCCAGCTGCAGAGAATTACGCTCATTCGTATCAATAAAACGCAACGAATGTCCTCTCACTAACAGTAAGAAAACGATACAGCAGTCCACTGTCTTTGGGGCTGTCCACACCTGCATCATATTATTACTTGAACAGTGCATCATAGGAATGGCATAAAGAGCGTTGATGAAAGACCTTATTCTTTATGTTAGGGTTTTAGACTCCTGTTCTGCAACAAACTACGTTGTGTTTTGCAGAAGGCGGAGTTTAAAGCCCAAAATTTATTTCGCAAATACGGGAAGAACGTCAACAGAAGTTCTGAGACCCAGAAAGGTGGTTCTCTAAAAACCACGAAAAGAAGGTGTTATTTCTGTGCTATCTGTCAGTCCTACATCTCTTTCTCCGCTAAATCACGGCCAAACGTTTTCAGTGTATACACAAGAACAGGAAAAATTATTTCCCTTATGTTGTGGTCAAGATACGAATTCAGTGCTTCTATTGGAATCTTCATGGAGTTAGCTCCACATTTCTTCCAGGAAGCTAGATAATTATCCCATTTTCTGGAGTATGGACTTCTTTTCGAGGAACTGTCGTGTATCGTTTCACGTTTCACCTATAACAAAAATCAAATCAACTGAATACATCCCGATCATTCAGTACAGATTAACAGAATCTTTTTTCTTCATCATTCACCTCTCGTAGATGTTGGGTATTGTGGTCACTTGGAGTTACGTTATGAGAATACTAGTCACTTTCATCAGAACTGTCAGTTAGTTAGTTGTGTGTTCCATTGATCAATCGCACGGTACGGTAGCTCTTATGCTGTGGAACGTGCCAAGTGCACAAAAAATGCACATATGAAACAAGATTTTATAATATCTATATATTACAGTACAGTTTAAGATTAATATTTATACTATTTACCCCATTCTCTTAAATGGCACAATATGCATATACTATACTTATAGATTTATTTATACCTATTCAAGAATTCATGTATGGTATACAAGGAGATGTCAAGGAGATATGATTTCAATTTATTTTTGAAGCTATCTGCTATCTGTCAGACATTTTATTTCATCTGGTAACTTGTCAAAAACCTTTATAGCAGCATATTTTACCCCTTTCTGTGCCAAAGATAGGTTGAGTAAGGTATAGTGTATATTTTCTGGTATCATAATCATTATAGTCACTGTTGTTTTTAAACTGGTCCATGTTGTTGAGAACAAATTTCATTAGTGAGTAAATGTACTGTGTGGCTGTTGTAAGAATTCCCAATCTTTTAAAAAGATGCCTGCAAAATGTGCGACTATGAACCCCACACATTATTCTAACCACTTTCTACTTAGCAGTGAATACTTATTTCTAAGTGCTGAGTTACCCCAAAGTATTATTCCATATAACATCAGAGAGTGAAATTACGCAAGGTATGTTAGCTTACTAATTTCTGTATCCTCAGAACTGGAAATTATTCTGATTGCAAAAATTGCTTTAGAAGATTCAAAATATGAATTTTCCAGTTAAAATTCTCATCTATATGTACACCCAAAAACGTAGTGTGCTCTCCCTGTCTACTGACTTCCGTTGACGTGTTATATTTATTGACGGAACTCTACTATTTGCAGCAGAAAATTGGATGTACTGTGGTTTCTCAAAGTTTAAAGCAGGCCCATTTGCAGAAAACCAATTAATGACTTATCCAAAGACCTTGTCTGCATCATTTTGAATTGGAGTTGCTTTTACTGGATTAATAATGATGCTTGTCTCATGAGCAAACAGTGTCAGTTCAGCTTCTTGTTTGAGATAAGAAGGGAGGTCGTTCACATTTATCAAAACTAGAAGGCGACCCATGATTGAACACTGTGGAACACCTAATGCAATTTCACACCAGTTAGACGAAGTGGAAAACTTATTTAATCCCTTGACCCATATAAAGAATCTTTTTATGTAACTCTTCAGGCTTTCCCGGCGATCTAATGACATCTTGGGTTGTCGGGTGTTCTGCCGGATATCAGCGTCGTACTTGCACGATATTTCGGTCGCGTAGCTCGAGACCTTCATCAGGTGCGACCTGAGACTGCTCCTCGAGTGGATCTGGTCCAGTAGTTATGCCTATGGACTTCCCCCTCCACCAACGGCTGCAGGCGCTTCCTCTGTGGTCCGCGCCCATTCCCTGTGACCTGCTGGAGCGTTGCTGCTCCGTTTTCCGTCCTCTGCGGTTCTAAGTGTTCCCTCTGCGGTCCGCGCCCACCAAACCCGCTCCTGGGGGTTTCATCTACGGTCTGGGGTACCAGGCGTTCCCCCTGCGGTCCGCGCCCGCTCACCACGGCCTGTTGGAGCGTTGCCGCTCCGTTTTTCATCTGCTGCGGCTCTGGATGTTCCCTCTGCGGTCCGCGCCCACCAGTCCCACTTCTGGGTGTTCCATCTTCGGTCTGGTGCTCCTGGCAGTCCGTCAGGGGCTCGTTTACCATCTCCATGTCTCTGGTTCTTCTGTTTGTGTAGTGTTGCAGCTGGCCCCGTTGCTCCTTTAACAATTCCAGAGCCGGATCCCAGGCTCTGCTTAGCTGGTACCCTGTGTCACGATTCATAAGATCGTCAGCCATTTTAATCTCAATCGATTCTCTTATGACACTGTCCCAAAATCTGGGTGTTTGTGCTAGAATCTTGGTATCCTCATACTTCATGGCATGATCTAGCTCTAGACAGTGTTCAGCAATGGCTGACTTAGTCACCTGTCTTAATCTAGTGTGCCTCTGATGTTCTTTGCACCTGATCTCCACAGTTCTTGTCGTCTGGCCAATGTAGGACATGCCACATTGGCAAGGTATATTGTAAATCCCTGGTTTTCGTAACCCCAGGTCGTCTTTGACACTCCCCAGCAGTCCCCCGATCTTGTTGGATGGACAGAAAACACACTTGATATTGTGTTTACGCAGGATCCTACTGATTCTGGCAGAAATAGAGCCAGCATAGGGCAGATATGCCACTTTCCTTGCTTCATCTTGGTCTTCTTCAGGAACCTGTGGTATAGTGGCTGGTCGGAGTGCCCTCTCAATTTGTCTGTCCATGTATCCATTCTTGGAGAAAACTGTTTTGAGACGTTCTATCTCTATGGGTACATTCTCTTGGTCTGATAGGGCACGTGCTCTGTGGACCAAAGTCTTCAGAACCCCATTCTTCTGTGCAGGGTGGTGACAACTGCTGGCCTGCAGATATAAATCAGTGTGTGTAGGTTTTCGGTACACACTGTGGCCAATTGATCCATCTGCTTTCCTCTGGACTAGTACATCCAGAAATGACAGCTGGCCAGTCTTCTCCAGTTCCATGGTGAACTTGATATTAGGGTGGCATGAGTTAAGATGTTCAAGAAACTCATTGAGCCTGTCCATCCCATGTGGCCAGATCACGAAGGTGTCATCCACATACCTAAAGAAGCATGTGGGTTTAAATGTGGCTGTCTCCAATGCCCTCTCCTCAAAACTCTCCATAAACATGTTGGCAACCACAGGGGACAGTGGGCTGCCCATAGCTACACCTTCAGTTTGCTCGTAATATTGGTTTCTGTACAGGAAATACGTGGATGTCAGTGTATGACTGAACAGGTCCAACAGAGCACCATCAAATTTCTTTGCAATCAGTTCTAGTGAGTCCTTCAGTGGGATGTGGTATCGCTGTTCACCAGGGTCCCACTGAAGGACTCACTAGAACTGATTGCAAAGAAATTTGATGGTGCTCTGTTGGACCTGTTCAGTCATACACTGACATCCACGTATTTCCTGTACAGAAACCAATATTACGAGCAAACTGAAGGTGTAGCTATGGGCAGCCCACTGTCCCCTGTGGTTGCCAACATGTTTATGGAGAGTTTTGAGGAGAGGGCATTGGAGACAGCCACATTTAAACCCACATGCTTCTTTAGGTATGTGGATGACACCTTCGTGATCTGGCCACATGGGATGGACAGGCTCAATGAGTTTCTTGAACATCTTAACTCATGCCACCCTAATATCAAGTTCACCATGGAACTGGAGAAGAATGGCCAGCTGTCATTTCTGGATGTACTAGTCCAGAGGAAAGCAGATGGATCAATTGGCCACAGTGTGTACCGAAAACCTACACACACTGATTTATATCTGCAGGCCAGCAGTTGTCACCACCCTGCACAGAAGAATGGGGTTCTGAAGACTTTGGTCCACAGAGCACGTGCCCTATCAGACCAAGAGAATCTACCCATAGAGATAGAACGTCTCAAAACAGTTTTCTCCAAGAATGGATACATGGACAGACAAATTGAGAGGGCACTCCGACCAGCCACTATACCACAGGTTCCTGAAGAAGACCAAGATGAAGCAAGGAAGGTGGCATATCTGCCCTATGCTGGCTCTATTTCTGCCAGAATCAGTAGGATCCTGCGTAAACACAATATCAAGTGTGTTTTCTGTCCATCCAACAAGATCGGGGGACTGCTGGGGAGTGTCAAAGACGACCTGGGGTTACGAAAACCAGGGATTTACAATATACCTTGCCAATGTGGCATGTCCTACATTGGCCAGACGACAAGAACTGTGGAGATCAGGTGCAAAGAACATCAGAGGCACACTAGATTAAGACAGGTGACTAAGTCAGCCATTGCTGAACACTGTCTAGAGCTAGATCATGCCATGAAGTATGAGGATACCAAGATTCTAGCACAAACACCCAGATTTTGGGACAGTGTCATAAGAGAATCGATTGAGATTAAAATGGCTGACGATCTTATGAATCGTGACACAGGGTACCAGCTAAGCAGAGCCTGGGATCCGGCTCTGGAATTGTTAAAGGAGCAACGGGGCCAGCTGCAACACTACACAAACAGAAGAACCAGAGACATGGAGATGGTAAACGAGCCCCTGACGGACTGCCAGGAGCACCAGACCGAAGATGGAACACCCAGAAGTGGGACTGGTGGGCGCGGACCGCAGAGGGAACATCCAGAGCCGCAGCAGATGAAAAACGGAGCGGCAACGCTCCAACAGGCCGTGGTGAGCGGGCGCGGACCGCAGGGGGAACGCCTGGTACCCCAGACCGTAGATGAAACCCCCAGGAGCGGGTTTGGTGGGCGCGGACCGCAGAGGGAACACTTAGAACCGCAGAGGACGGAAAACGGAGCAGCAACGCTCCAGCAGGTCACAGGGAATGGGCGCGGACCACAGAGGAAGCGCCTGCAGCCGTTGGTGGAGGGGGAAGTCCATAGGCATAAATACTGGACCAGATCCACTCGAGGAGCAGTCTCAGGTCGCACCTGATGAAGGTCTCGAGCTACGCGACCGAAATATCGTGCAAGTACGACGCTGATATCCGGCAGAACACCCGACAACCCAAGATGTCAAGAAACGTTTTGTTTACTGTTCTGTAGGTACGACTTGAACCACTCATATTCTATTCCATTTAAAGCACGGAATTGTAATTTCTGTAACATATGTCACGGTTCACACCATCAAATGCTTTGGACAAATCACAGAAAATTCCTGTTGGTGACAATTTACAACTTAAAGACTCTATTATTTGCACAGTGAAATTGTATATTGCTGTCTCAGTGGAGAAGTACATCTGAAATCCGAACTGTCATTTATTAAGTATTCCATTACTGTAATGGCCGGGAGTGGATGGCTTCCGTGGAGAGTGGTGAAACGGGGTTATTAGTGTAAGGAATCCGGTACCACGCCACCCTTGCCTGCGTAACAGTGCAGCGGGAACATCATTGACTAAATTTCATTTTATTTATAAATTGTAACAGTTTAGTGACTCTCGGTGGTTGTAACGGCCACAAAGATGTGTGCCAGAGACGTGGGTACAGGTATGCTGAGACTATGAAGGGCCCTGCAGTCTCTAGAAGCACGTTATGTCCTGCGCCCTGCGAACTGATGACTACAGTGACACAGTGAGTGTGCTGACGTGAGGTGCGTGCAGTGATCAGGACCACGGGTGCATCGATTGGACACAGCATCACAGCTCAGAGCAGGTAGAGCGGAAGGCGCAGAATCTCATCGAGGGCCCTATAGGCGAAAACAGCTCATAGCAATAGTGCGTGGCATTGTTAACGGAGGCATAGCGTCACAATACACCCGCACAGACGAAGGTGGCGGAGTAGCTGCTTGCCCCAGTCCAGGGCAGGAGGCTGGCAGCGCCGCGAAATAGAATCGGAAATGCCCCAGCTGCTGGAAGGCACTATGTCAACACCATTGGTCTTAGATTCTTCAGTAGGCCTACAGCTAGACAAGTCTTGAAATGGCAGCGTACAGATTCATTCCAAAACATAATCCAGCATCCCGTCTACTGCATTACACCCACATACGTAAAAATAAGGAATATTTGTACTTCCTTGGTACACATGCCAGTTTTTTCAAGGTGTCGATTTCCATCACAAAGAACCCAACAGAGCACACCGCTCGGGTGTGAATCAGTCTGGTTATTAATGCTCCAGTGGCTCCACCTTTTTGCTGTCTCGATGATATTACAACTCCGGTCAGCCTAGTAGTTCGGTGCTGTGGTGTCATATTGACAGTTTTTGTTGTACCAGCACTAGCCAATGATGTAACACTGTTTCTTCGAAACCGGTCCAGTCCCGCTTCCCCGGCTTCTTGCATTAGCCAGGGAGTGTCTTTGCTTTCCGAAGCCACGCCAGAAATATAGTGGTGGCGCTTCAGAACGCACATCCGACTCCTTATCGTCCCTTTTAAGCAACTGTAGAAAAACATTCGTATTTTTGTCGTCTCCGTCTTTCGGCATTTTGACAGGTTACTTGTTACGTACCTGTACATGGGTGTACAGTTCAAAACTGTCACTCAGACACGCTACTGCAGAGAGAATATATTTCTTAAAAAACGTAGATTTTACCGGAATGTGCTACTGGTGCCACAACAAATAGCTATAAAAATTATTAGCTACTGAAAGGGTGGCACAGAAAATCAACATACCGTGTTACAAAACTACGACATGCATCACTGAGGGGATACCTGTCACGCAGTTAACGTAGTGTTAATAATTAAATAAAAAACAGAAAGTAACTTTCAAAATCTGCCTATTACAATCCACAAAATAGATTTTAGCCTGTAACAACTGTTAAAATATGCCTTTCCAAAGAAAAAAGAAAAAGAATCAGAATACTGCCGATCAAAATAATGTAATGTGGACTTGAGTGAACTTCTTTTTATATGTGTTACACTCAGGTGACAAAAATCATGGGACAGCGATATGCTTTGAATTCCACAGCCGTGTGGAAGGCTAAGATCTGGTTATGAGAGCACTCATCATTTCTTACAATTTAATTTCATTAGGAAATAATCATGATTGAGATTTGACTAATTTGCCCGAAAGAATTCGAACACTTGTAAATACGTTAATGACAAAAGTTCAAATCCATTTATTTAAGAACACACCAAGCATGTAAAGTTGTAAGTTGAGGCAGTGCAGAGTGAAAATTAGAACATCTCCAGAACTGACATTTAAGGTGCTGGAGAAATATTCAGTACAGAATAACCTGTGAATTTAACAAAACCACACAGGTAAAAAGAAAATTACAATTGTATTTAAAGAATTACCAAGTTATCAGTGGGCCACCAAACATTTTCAGAACAACAGCCTTTAACAAAGGTCTCTTCTAAGTGGATGAATTAATTATCAAAAGTTACAAATGAATGAAAGTTTTTAGACAAGGACAGTAAGTGCTTAATATCACAGGACTGCACCGGTACTAACGATTGAGAGGCTAGACGGATTCTCAGTATGTGAAGCGCTGAAGAAGCAGCTAAAGGCAACAGAAGGGAAGGTAAACTCAACTTAGGGAGCTGACGAAGTGGAGAGAAAGGTGTCCGCAGAGGTAAGTGACGGTGTCAGATCTCAAAGAGCATGCAGCAGTCCCACCGCGCAGAGCAGACGCACGCGGTAGTAAACAGCCATTCCAGAACCCCGCCCCAGAACAGCCATTCCAGCGCCGCCCCCCTCCCCCCCCCCCCCCCCCCCCCACGCCCTCCAGAGCAGGGAACCAAGGCGAGAAGCGCTGCCAGGTAGGAAACAGTGCAGCGAAGGAATCACCTAAGCAAGACCGCTCCAAACGAAACAGTAACACAGGCACAGTAACCCTCCAATAAAGGAAGAGCAAGATAAATAGATATCTAAGCCCCACCAACTAGCTGCAATTAAATGATAAATTTTTAAAAACAAACTGAATCAACTTACTGCCCACTAAGTTAGAATTAGAGTACCCATTCAATAAAAGGTCTAAAAGAGACAAACAAAATTCGATATGATTTCCAACAACAAGTAATTACAGCGAAAACAGTTACGTTGCCTGCACTGAAAGATAGTGAGAAAGGTCAAATACTCCCGCAAAATTTTTGGGTCTTGAGGCTTGAATGTGAGGCCCAAGACGGATGCAGTCACATAAGAAAAGCCAAACAAAACCTTACCTCAGAATCAGACAGGATAATGGTGAGCAGCTAACCGATTGCTCGTCATTAATGGCCTTAATAAACTACTTGAGCACCTGGCCAGGTCACGCATCTAAGAAATAACTATAATCAATACATATTACAATATTAACATACATTAAATGAATAACCAGGATGAATCACAAATCAGCAGAAGCTAGTACGATACTAGCACCCAGGAAGGGGAGAATATTAAACAGTAGCGATGTGGCCGAAACCTTTAGCTCAGTACAAAAAACCTGAAAACACTGTGAGGTCACTACAAAGGGCACTGACCACGACTTTCAGAGGAATTTTTGCAAATTATTTGGTTCCCCTTAATAGGGGAACAATTGAAAATGGGAAACCTTAAAACTATGTTGAAAAAAAAAAATACGCTGACAGTAACGTTAATACAACGCCGAACAGCAAT
This sequence comes from Schistocerca americana, assembly GCF_021461395.2. Taxonomy (NCBI): domain Eukaryota; kingdom Metazoa; phylum Arthropoda; class Insecta; order Orthoptera; family Acrididae; genus Schistocerca; species Schistocerca americana. The sequence continues at coordinate 1,198,503,444 of NC_060119.1, read as the reverse complement.
ACAAAAGGGAGGCTCGCCTCAAAAGAACTTGCGGCGTCAGCTACGATGTCTCGCCAAAGGCACGAGGAAGCTGTAGACTAGCAGGAGGCGAACGGCATCCGAGTTAATGCAGCATAAACCGCCAGGAATACGATCGGCTGATCCACCCTTAGCCCATGAACGGAATGTACCAGAAAAGCACTTTCCAAACGCGGAGCTTTCTAGGTTCCCCACAGATCAACCTTCCACTGTAACGCTTCCTTCGTGCAAGGCAGGAAACCATTTCAACACGGGCACCACATCGTTCCCTAACAGCCACCTCTTCCTCTCTGCGTCTCCCCGGAGAGACTGGTCTTGCCCTCGATTCAGAGACCACTGCCAAACTCCAAACGGCGCGCCACAACGCTGAATTCACGCCACCAGGCAGCGAAGCAGATGTCGATACGGACCAGCATGGCTCATGCCCACATACATATGGTGGTGCACAAGGCATAAAAGGGCAGTGCTTTCGCGGAGCTGTCATTTGCACTCAGACTGCTCGTGTGAAAAGGTTTCCCATGTGATTATGGCCTTAAGACGGGAATTAACAGACTTTGAACACCGAATGGCAGTTCGGCTTACACATAAGAGACATTCTGTTTCGGAAATAGTTAGGGAATTCAGTATTCTGAGCTCCGCAGTGTCATGAATGTGACGGCAATACCAAATTTCAGGCATTTCGTCTCGCCACGGAGAACGCAGTAGCCGATGGCCTTCACTTAACGACTGAGAGCATATGAGTCTGTGTAGACTTGTCAGTGCTAAGAGACAGTCAACAGTGCGTTCAATAACCGCAGAAATCGATGAAGGACATACGATGAACATATCCGTGAGAACAGTGCGCCGGAATCTGGCGATAATGGGCACTGTCAGCACACGACAGACAAGAGTGTCTCTGCTTACAGCCTGCATCGCCTCTCCTGGGCCAGTGACCATGTAGGTTGGACCCCAGACTAGTGGAAAACTGTGACCTGGTCAGGTGAGTCCCAACCTCAGCTGGTAAGACCTGATAGCAGTGTTCGATTGTGGCGCAGACCCCACGAAGCTATGGACCAAAGATCCCAACAAGGCACTGTTGTGGTGGATCCATAATATGTTGGGGTGTATTTTCATCCAGTTGAACCGAACATTGACTGGAAATGGTTGTGATCGGCTTCCTGGAAACCATTTGCAGACATTAAAGGACTTTATGTTCTTAGACAACGATGCTGAGCCACGACTGATCGCGATTGGTTTGAAGGACAAAATATACAATTCAAGTGAATGATTTGGCTACCTTGATGAGGCTGCAGTTGCTGTTGTTGACTGCGAGAGACTATTTCCATTTCGGTGGCCGCTTGTGTAAACTTTCTTCTGACGTGCCGCTCACCCGAAGTAACATACCCGGAAATTAGTGGATACCACATGGGGAGCAGAGGCAGTTACACTATGTACTTTACGTTCTAAGACAACGATGCCGAGCAACTATGCACTACAGCATAAACATTGGTCTACTCCATAGCGGATTACTTTGCCCCTGAGTGGGAGTATCCATGTGGAGAAAATTGACGTCGAACTCAATAAAACTGTGATAATAATAACAGGAACGTTAAAGTCGACCCCATTAGCATGGCTGGGCGGTGTGGCCGAGCGGTTCTAGGCGCTTCAGTCTGGAACCGCGCGACCGCTACGCTTGCAGGTTCGAATCGTGCCTTTGGCATGGATGTGTGTGATGTCCTTAGCTTAGCTATGTTTAAGTAGTTCTAAGTTCTTGGGGACTGATGACCTCAGATGTTAAGTCACATAGTGCTCAGAGCCATTTGAACCATTTGACCCATTAGCATGGCTTCACGTCCAGTCAAACATTGTTGCATCAGGAATCCTAAGACAGCAGGTAACAATCCAGGAACGGAAAAAAAATAAATCGCGGAGACACGGCAAGACTGCTACCTATGCATCAACTATTAGACGAACACTTTGGAAATCGCCTAGAATCACGAACGCAAATATGGATAGGCAATAACTAACTGCCCATGACAACCGTAAATCGTCGAAACCGAAGTTGGAATAAAAGTTACGTCAACCACCACAACATAGAAGACTCCAACCAACATCTCCCAGGGATGCAACTTCCCCGCAAAATATAGCGTCAGTTAAAACGTGTAAGAACTGGACACACAAAAACTAACTTCATGATCCAGAAGTCGGGTACCACTGACAACCCAGTGTGTGAATGTGAATCTGCTGAACAAGCATTGCTACATTTAGTACAAGATTGCATATTGCATAATTTCTCTGGAAAACGGAGGGATTTTGTCAAGAGCACCCTGGCTAATGTTGAGTGGCTGTCTTATTTGGATTTATCTTTACAGTGGATTATGGCTTCCCTTCTTCCACAGCTATACTCTGTAAAAAACATTAGATGTACTGATGTTTGTTGTATTTATGTTAGTATTTGTAATGTGTGTGTGTCGTATCCGAAGATATTGTATATATTGTTTTTATATGTATCCTACGTGTTTTAATCAACTCAATGTTTGTTCTTGTACTTTTAAAGCTACACTGTAAATAAATAAACAGATTTGCAACCAAGATCGCCGACATAAATTCCATCGAACATTTATGGGCCATATTCGAGAGGTCCGTTCGTGTACAAAATACTGCGGCGTCAATACTTTCGTAGTTATGTACAGCTATAGAGCCAGCATGGGTCCGTATTAATGCAGGGGACTTCCAAAGACTGTTTGAGTTCATGCCACGTTGTTTTGCTGCACTACACCGGGCAAAACGTGGTGTAACACGGTATTAGGCGATATCCCACGATCTGTCTCACCTCAGTGTAGAATGTATTGCATTAAACGTCACAGGACCTAAAACATTGTCAGAGCTTCATTACATGTGTACTAATGCCGTTAACATATAAGCCTCAAGCGATAATGTATAACAAGGTCCATATGTGAAGCATTAATGTTTATGTAAACCAGCATTATAAAACTGATAATCTTCAAATTTAAGCAACTAATCGTTTTATTAGCGGGCATATTAACTAATACAGTTAACTGGCATGATATATTGTGACACTGGTGCTACAACAAATTATGTGTAATTCGCAACGTATAGATGTGTTCACTAAATGTGTACCAATCAGCCAAAAATTTATTTAATAATGTCATCTATCATGAGCTTATAAATTTTATTTTTGTTCTCCATTTGTGTAGCAAAATTAAAATCTCAAAAGGTATTACGAAGACACACATTATCTTCCACAGTTACTCTTAAAGTACACATGTAGTAATCATATTGTCATAATAACTTCTTTACAACACTATGCCAGCAAACAACATCAATTTTGTTTACAGAATAACACGTTAGCTGTGATATAATTGATTGTACGGATCATAACAGGTTATTTGGTTTAATAATGTTGTAAATAAGGAAAGTAGTTCCACAGTAGTAAAACAAAAACCACTACGGATTTTTGTGATTATTTTACCACAAAATAAACTGACTTCCACCTCTTACATCATCTTTCCTTTAAGTATCTGTCATTCAACGTATGTGTGAAATGAAATGAAATGCCGTGTGGCTAGGGCCTCCCGTCGGGTAGACCGTTCGCCTGGTGCAAGCCTTTCGAGTCGACGCCACTTCGGCGACCTGCGCGTCGATGGGGATGAAATGATGATGATTAGGACAACACGACACCCAGTCCCTGGGCGGAGAAAATCTCCGACCCAGTCGGGAATCGAACCCGGGACCTTAGGATTGACATTCCGTCACGCTGACCACTCAGCTACCGGGGCCAGACAACGTATGTGTGGAACATCCTTATTCGGTTGTATATAGTACCGTTAGCCACAGAAAACATCTTGACCAGACACTTGCTTGTGTAATGACCGTTTACTTCTAGTGACAGCTATACACCATTTAACCTATACTAACGTGCATCATGAAACTTTATAGCTTATCTATAAGTTGTAGTTTGCCTACAACTTACTGTACCTATAACTGTGACTGAGGAACTTGCGCTCGCAAATTCGTGTCAAACGCAAGTATTTCCGCGATTAACATTACATTCAGTAAAAAAATATACCGCCTATAAGAGCTTCGACCATATTAATACGACAGTAAAACCATATAAAACTTCAGTACAACAGTTGTCCACAGTGTAGAATACTCCCTATATATTCATTATTTGTTCTACTTACTTCATCTGAATGCATGTTGTTTCTTTTGGTATGAGTATGTAGTTTATTATATCTTCCTTTGCTTTCTGAATCCTTGCAAACTGCAACTTTGAAGGGTTCAACTTATTCAGTTCTCTGACAGAGTGTCAGGTATAAGTTTAAAATTAACATCTGCACTCTGTATTTAATATCTTCGATTTTAAATTAATTTAAAGATTTTAAATATATGTATTATCATATTCGTTATATATTCTCAAATTACAAGTAAAAATTGTCAATCCCTTCAGTTGATTGTCAATTATTCTTAAATTTTGGAGAATACCAGAATTCTGTAGTCTTTTAAAGCCATTAATAGTTCTTAACTCTCGTTTATTGCAGATTCGTCTTCCAAATTTCGTTTCAATTGAAGCAGTAGTAGCAGATAATGGAATAGGGAGACTCACATCAGAGATTTCATATTTGTTAATTTGCTTTGTATCTTACCGAATTAAAATATTTCGTTATTCATTGTCACATGATTATTATTCAATATGTTCACAATTTTCGAGGGCAGGAAACGCCTGATTTACTCTAACTGCAAACTGAATAGCACTTATTAGCACATTCGCCTACCTTTTTCATCATAAGAATTACAGCTACGCTGGTCACATTCATAAATAGTTTGCAGCATCACTTGAAGATTGCGAGTATGTGCTGCATCAAAACCGTTACCGATACACCATGTGAAGAAGACGATCTACAAAAGCTGATGTCTGTCCTTTTTAGGTAGTAGTGAAGCCAAAACAAAGAAACCTTTCACAGATACGGTTGCATTTCTCTAACGAAGGCTTCATCAAATATACTGCATAATGTAAATTTATTTGAAACACTCTGAAGTTATATGAATTTCTGCATTAATTTAAGTGTAATTGTGGTATCACCAAATGCAATCTGTGAGCTGTAGTGACATATTAACTGTATATGTGTGGTTGGGTCGGCTGTTTTGGACTTCAGTCTGCGTGTAGAAATGTTGTGAGGGATGACGATGTTCATACATGGTATGCTCTGGATTCTCAGTGGATGGATGCTAAATATATAGTTGAGTTATGCTCCTTTTTCTTACAGATTAAGTTAATTTCGTAAGTGTATGTGAGCTGGTGGATTGATATGCACAATATATTCGTGGCAACGTGTTGTAAAGAGCTTACTGGATTGTTTTTCGATAATTACTTAAAAGACGAAATTGTTCAATAGCAGATATCTGAATACTTACAGCCTCTGACGTACAATGTTTTCTTTTGGAAAAAATTTAACTGTAATTGTATTGTAGACTGTCGCGACTTTAATATCTGTCTATATGGAAAACCTTAATCTCTGCTGTTAATTTCTCTTGACCTATTATGTACACTCGAAACGAAACGAGTTTCAGGTCAGGGGTAACTGATATGTGTCACAACAATAGGAGATCGGATACGTTAATTCACAAAGAACTATCAAGATCCAGCACGGTCAGTAACATTACTCTTCCTAGAGCTTCATCACAGATTGTGTAACGTTATTACCATGAAATTTTCCATTGTTCTTCTCGAGAAATCTAGAATTGTAACTGTGTCAGTTACTTTACGTTTAACTTCTCTCCTGCGACTTCCTCCCCACACTTTCATTTGTTGTTTGTTCCAGACAGCGTTAATTACTCTTTTCCCTTTGATAAATTTGCGGCTGAGACAGCTGTCCATCGATCTAAGTTGCCGCAAGCAAGGCGTAGCACATTCATAACTCACTGAGCATAAGGCTTGCCGCAACACGTGAGCCTGCTTTGCCAAAGAGTTGCACTGAGAACATTCCGATTACGTTTCGTCACACCACAACAGTCAATACCATAACAGTGATGGCTTTACTAGAAAACTTCAGTTAATGGTTTAGGAAGCATGACAAATTTTAATACCTAGAAAATGTATGCTGTAGCTGTAGCTTAGCTGAATTTACTGTTTTTCTTTAATTCTGTTGTAACTTAATAATGCTGATATGTATGGTTGTAACCTATCATAGCTGTTATTTTATCTGGTGATGGGATCTTTGAAGATATTTTTGTTAATAGTAGTGTGTAACGAAACATTAAAGTCTCCAATATAACGTCTACGAGAAATGACTGCATATGTGAACCATTCTAACAATAAAAAGAAATTCAATTCAAATTAAAGCAAAATGTGACAAAAATAAGAGATAAGGTAATGCTTCGCTATAGAAATGCCCATATGATTTCTTGCTTATAGCCTTCCAACAAGTAAATGTATGAAACATTAACTATCCCAAATATTTTCTTATTGCCTTTCTTTGGTGAGTAACAGCTATAATTTCAATCCAAGTGTGCATAACACATACTTGCACTGTAATTATAACTGGTACTCACCAAAGAAAGGGAATAAGTTCCACAGTGACTGTGGAAAACTGCAATCAGGTGACATGTAAACAGTCTCTAGTCCATCTAAACGCTTCATCACTGCCTTCCACGTAATCTTTCTGAACAGGTGAAGCCAATTGGCTTGATGATAGTTTCTGCACGATGAGCGTAGTTTGCCAGCACGTTGAACAAAGTGTCACATACTACGACATACAAAACACAAAAATAGAGAAATTGCACATGTGTGCGTAGTGAATGACAAAGGAAACATGAAATATAAAATTTAGTATCCCTGCACAAAGTTTCAAGAATGATTAGCAACACCTTTAAATATCAGTAGAATAAATGTAATGGCAAAAGAATGTAACGGCGTATACATTTTGTGTTACTGAACAATAGTATTTAACGGAAAAATTACTTTCAGTTTACTCTTTTAAATTACTATAATAATTAATATTAAGGATTATTCAGTAGCTTCAGAGAGGCCTCTATCTAAGGTGACATAAATAATAATAATCAGAAGTTTAATAAAATCGCTAAAATAATTATACATATGTCATTAAAACTGTTTTCTAACAGATCTAAAACAGGAGTGCTTCCTTACAATGGGAACGTTCAATTGAAAACATATAGCTGTCGGAAACGGTACATCGTTATCCTACGCTGACCGCCCATAAATCATATTGTAATAGTGCAATCCACATTAAGATCAGCAAGCTTAACTGTACCATTAAAATCGGTACATATATCACGATACAGTAGAATATCCTTTGTTGACAGTCTCCTTGGTGACTGGCGTAGCTGTACTTGTCGATTCAGAACGAACGTTATCCACTGTTGTTACAAATAGTTTTCACTGCTGTTCGTAGTAGCCCTCATGTTATTTACTGAGATACTACTAGTCTATGAACAAAAGCACTTATTATTCACAGCAGCTGCTTATGTCAAAACAGTACACCTAGTAAATTTTTGGTTTCAGTGTAGGAACGTTATAGTCAGCATATTACTTCCTGATACAAAAACGCTTCAGAACGTTTATATTAGAAGTTTTCAGTCACCACTATGCAGCAAAAGCAGCACACTTTGCAAGCCTATCTCTTCAGTGTTCTTATGTAGCTATCATATGATCTCGTGAGACAGTAGTATATGATGAGTAATATAACTATATACACACGTGAAGTCAATAGTTTGTGCTAAACACTGTGAACAGCAGCTGCTTTACAGAAACTACTTTCTCGCTTACTGACCAACAACAGCCACTCTGTACTACGGTACTCACTTTGTCATTAAGTAATGTGGCAATTTATCTATACAGTAATAAACCTCTGATTCGCAGAATATTTATAAAATCACAACTTTCTTAACATTTTAAACCTAGCTGCAATTTTGAAACATATAAATAACGTTCTATTATGAATAAGAAAACACTGTGAAAGAATTATTTTTATTTTTTATTGAGTCGTTAGTCTGTTGATTGGACTGATGCTGCATCTAACGTATTTCTCCTATGCCAACCTCTCCATCTCGGAGTAGCACCTGCTTCCAGAGACTTCAGTTATTTGGTGGATACATTCCAGTCTCTCTTATCTCACAGTTTTCATTCGCTACAGCTGAGCACCAAGGACGTTGCTTGCTCATAAGATTGGTAATCTCATTTAAAAACTCCTACATTTCTTCCACGTTTTCTTTAAGGAGAACAATGCCATTAGTAAATAATATCGGTGATATCCTTTCATTCAGAATTTTAATACGATTCATGAACTTTACTTTTAAGTCCATAATTGCCTCATCGATGTGTAGGTCGAAAACTAGGAAGGGAAACTACAGACATGTCTTACATTGGTTTCAATCCGACCACTTAGTTTTGGACTTTCATTCCTACATTCCCCCCTTTCTTATTACATGTAGTGCATATTATACTTCTCTCCCTATAGTTAATTCCTAATTCCCTTGGACTTTCGAGTATCTTCCACCATTTTACAGTGCCTAGCGTTGTTCATCCATACACATTATGAAAATGGATCTATGTATGTTTCCCACCTCCTCCTTAATGGACCCATTTCGACCAAACTTGGTAGAGATATCCCTTACTGTTAGGCAACAACCGATATTTGGGTAAGAACCACCTACTTTTCATAGTTCAGGAGATATGATGTCACAAACAATGTGATGCGTGAAAAACTGCCGCAATGTGCATGAAGTTTTAATACCCTTCTTATTTACTACTAAGACACACCTACACTCCAGTAAACTTAAGGAAATCCCCGACAGGTGGCAGCGCTTTTTGACAAATTTCAACTTGGAACCACAAACGGCTTTAGGCCAAAACGGTAACCGTGCATTGAGCTATAGAGAGGAGTTGCAGTAGACATGTTTACAAATTCGCGTTATAGACACGTATCGTTCCCTGTAAATGGAAAAAGTGCTAAATAAATATTTCCTTGCGTGAGAAAAGACAGGAAGTGGCAGCAGCACAAAATCCGATAAACTAAGACTGTAGTCGTATCTCCGATGCAATAAAATTGAAAGAAATACAGTAATAAATAAAAAATATTGGAGAACGGAACGTATACCGGATGAATGGAAAACTGCATTAATCCACCCCATCTTCAAGAAAGGGGATAAAACCGATGCAAATAACTACAGAGGGATATCTTTACTTCCGGTAACGTATAAAATTCTATCTAATGCCCTACAAAACAGATTGGAGAAACAACCTGATCAAGAAATTGGTGAATACCAAGCAGGCTTTAGGAAGGGAAGATCTTGTGTGGAGCAAATTTTAAACTTGAAGTTAATTATTAAATATAGACGATTAAGAGGAAAAGACATCTTTATCACGTTTGTTGACTTCAAGAAGGCGTACGACTCCGTTGACAGAACAACCTTGGTTAACATCCTTAGGGAGTTTGGAGGAGACAAGAAAACAGTCGCAATCGTCAAAGAAACACTTACGGATACCTATGCAAAAGTAAAGTTCCGTGGTGAGGTATCCAGACCATTCAAAATCAGAACAGGATTAAGACAAGGAGATGGGTTGTCACCTACCCTATTCAACTGTGTGTTAGAAAGAGTTATTAGAGAGTGGAGAAAGAAAACGACTGAAGAAGGAATACAAAAAATCAGATTAGGAAGAATAAAGGATTGATTAGAAGTAAATTGCCTCGCTTTTGCTGATGACTTAGCGATTCTGGCAGGAAGTTTGGAAGAAGCAGTCAAACAGATCAATATTCTGGTGAAACAGCAGAAAAAGCAGGACTGAAAAATTTCCTTTGAAAAGACAGAGTACCTAACCAATGTAAAAGAGGCACCTAACAATATGATTACAAAGTATGGCCAGATAAAGAAGGTTTCTAATTTCAAATATTTAGGGGAAATCATCCACCCCAATGCTTCAGATAAAGAAGGAAATAAAACAAGAACAAGAAAAATGGAAATGCCATTCCAGCTAACAAAGAATGTGTACAACAAGAAGTCAGTATCAATTAACGCAAAAATAAGGCACTACAACACTGTGATTAAGCCAGAGTGTCTGTATGCATCTGAACGTTTAGCAATGAACACTAACAAGGAAATGGAAGCTACAGCAAAAAAGGAGCGAAAAATCATTAGGAGAGTACTTGGGCCGAGGTTTGAGAATGGGACTTGGAAGCTTAGAAGTAATAGAGAAGTGTATGACAAAATTGAGAAAGTGGGAGATACTATGAGGAAGAGAAGAGTAAGCTTTTACGCCCATTTGAAAAGAATGAATGATGAAAGGCTGAGAAAGAAAATATTCATGTTTTTTGACAAGAACCCCAGAACCCAAATTACCTGGTTCAAAGAAGTCAAAGCAGACTTAGAGGAGATGGGTATAAGAGAAGATGATATAACCAACAGAGACTTAATGAGAGACAAAATTCAACATTTTGAAGGATTTGAAGTGAAGAAGAGAAGAACTGGAGGAACAGTGTGGACAGAAGACCGAAGGGAGCAGCACAGAGAGAGGATGAAGACATATTGGCAGAAGAGAAAAGAGGAGGAGCGCAATAGGAGAAATGTACATTGAAAAATAGTTGTTTAACGCGGTCCCTAGACGGCCAAAATCGGAATAAGAAAAAAAAAATGAAAGAAAATAAAACTTTCATTTTTAACGTTATTTGTCTAAAATCTGTGATACTATTAACAGTTACTTCAGTTAGAGTCCTTGGAACAATAAGACGCAAACTTGTGCACTAATATTTTATACGTTGATAGAAAAGTCTGTGATGCACTAATTTCTGTTCGTTATGACGGAATATAATTGTTTTTCGTTAAGATAAAATAACTGATTTTATTTAATGTCCAAATGTATGTAAAGCACCTTTCGTCCGAGTTATTGCCATTTTCAGTATAGCAGATATACGTTGATTGTGGGACAGCCATTGCTACAACATTCTCTAAATTCAACTAATACTGGGCGTGCTGCCCACACATTCACTTCATTAATCAAGAGAGGTAAAACGTGCTAGCAATACAAGCACATATAGTTAGAATTTTAAATTACTTCAGGTACATTAGCACGCAGCCAGCCGTGTTTGTTAAACAACGACTTAGCTCATATTGTTTTACTATTTTAGCTACTTGCAAATATTTTCTAGGTATTCAGCACCGTACATTCAGAAACACGTTTAGCCTGAAAATAACGTACCCATGTTCTCCTATTCAATCCGCTGTTTAAGAGAATAGACTTCATCATACATTTATGAAGGTAGCCTCATCTTTACGCAAATAGTAATTATTGTGAGAAGCTCGACTTTAACTACGTCTACTATTACGTCAAATGGACATCATTCTCTTATCAGTTTATATGAACTTTGTATGAAACATAAATAACTTTCAAAGCTAAGATTTAAAGTATAACGATAACCACTCACCTTTTATATCTTTCACGAGGTTTAGGGATATTAAAGTGCAGCATTTTTCCCCTCATTCATCACGTACATTTAACAAGCTAGGGTTTATTACAACGTGATCAACTGAGCCCCTATAACTTCAGGAGACTGCAGATTCCAGCATTTCTTGCATTTTCCATTATAGTTAACGAGACACAGGGACAATTTATTACATACCACAGAGTGAATTCGACATCGTCAAGTTTTTCTCATGGACAACTATATGTCGCTTTCTGAAGGATTGGCTCACCCAATAATTTATTCATCGCCGCTCTTGCACGTATACTTATAAATCTGGTTAATAATCAAGTTATGAGTTAATTACATATTATAAAGAATTTTTATATTGTATAGTACGTTTTTTAATTTGGATTGTGTACCTACAATTTTGCACTTTATGTATTTTTCTTTGTATGACATTTTCACAATTTCGGAAGTGCTTTCACGAGTACATGGACATAAAATGTTTTCGATATTACGCTATAAGCACAGTTTACTTTTTGTTTTCATTCTGACAGAAAACTGGCAAAATGACTACTCGGGCAACACCAGGTTTCTCAGATAGTGGGTCAATAAATCCTATGAGCATGTCTTGGTTTTTCTCAACAGTGCTTCTGTTATCAAGTGCCATTCCAAACCCATCGTCATCTGTCAGATTTTGAATTTTCTTTTTCGTTTTTGTGTATATTATCCTTGTCAACATCTTGGACGCATGTCCTGTTAAGCTGATAGCACAACACTTCTCACGCGCTGTCTGCGGAATTGTGTGGATGATTTTATTTTATTTTATTTTTTGCGACTGTGAATGAGTATATCAATATTAGTAAATTCTAAAGACGAAATTGAAAAGACATTTTGTTGTATCTTATCAAGTGCTTTTAGAAATTCCAAAAGAATGTTACCTGTGCTCTTCCTCCTTCTTTGATCGCAGGTATTCCACAGCCCTGTTCGACTCTGATCCGCCATGTATCCCACATATTTCATCTTCTGTTACGTCAGGCTTTCAAGGCAGACTTTCCACTGATTTGCTCTCTGCTCTGTGTTTAACAATGTAAATTCTCTTGTACTAGCAATATTGACGCTGATGTTAAAATTTCACTGAAGTTTACAATGTTATGCAATCCAATACTGCACGTCCTAAGGATCTGAAATAGTAGCTGTAGGGACAATCGTTACATTTCTTCTTTTTTTCTTAGCACACAGTCGTTAATATTAGGAATATAATCCTCGGGTCGCCTTCCAATTAACCATGCCAATTCCGTACATAACCCTGCCGACCCTGCGCACACTGAGGGATAAAGCGGTAGCAAAAGAAAGAAAGAAATGAAAAGATTTTGTAGCTTCCCTATCACACTTAGGCATCTGTCATTCCACGGTCCTTACGTCGTTATTCAGTCTTAATCTCACACGTTTTATCATCGATTCAAGGTAATTTAAACATAATCTTACTTGTTTTGTGATCGAATCAAGGTTAGTCAGTCATAGGAAGACGAAACTGTAATAAGTTACCGAAACGAAATATAGCTTAATGTTGCAGCGTAAGTGTGATATATATTACACGTAAGCGATTTTTGTATCATGAAAACACCCTTAAATTTTTTTCAAACGAAAATCTACAAGACAGGTTTTCAACAGTAATCCACAAAAGTTAAGCCCCATTAGTGAAGGTTTATTTTAAAACGAGCTGGATGAACTGCTGCTACTGGACCCCACATTAATATTGTGCAGCGAAGATCTTTCTCAAAACGAAGTCGATTAATTACTACTACTAGACCCTACAAGAATATTGTATAGAGTGACCCAAAAGTCCGTTACCGTTTGACAGTGCTGTACTACAGATAATAATGTAGGTAGAAAGGTAACAATTGACTCACATGCCTGAAATGACATGGGGGTTTATTCAAACCAACTGAAGTGTACATAAAGACCAACACATGGGGATAAATACGATACAAAAGCAACAATTAGGATAACAATAGATTTTATGAAATACGACGTTCTTTATAACAAATCAGTAAACACTTCCGGGCTAAGTTGTCGTGGTCGATCTGTAGAACTTCTTCTCCCTGACGTTTCGTTCTCAACTACGGAGAACATCTTCGAGGTGAGTCGACGACTGGCTGCTAGGAGCTGGGGCCGCCGCTTATATGGAGATCGTAGAGGGCGCCACCGCACGTCACGTGGCGTCGATGTGTAGCTATCTCTAGCTATCGTCTGTTCTCTCGATTGCAAGCAATCGATTGTCACGTGATTGAAGCAACGTCGACCGCCATATCTTGTCCAATTTTAATCCTTCTTCTTTACGATTAAAATTGTATTGATGTTTGTGGATTTCAATTGCCTCTCTATACATACGTGTATAATAATGCGATGTCCTCGCTAGCACACTTGTCTCACCAAATTTTTTTTCGTGATCTCCACCCTTAAAAACATGTTCCGCTACTGCCTATTTGTCGATATGTCCCAAGCGACAGTTTCTTTTGCGCTCTGTCAACCATGTATTGATGCTTCTTTTTGTAGTTCCTATGTAAACCCTGCCACAACTACACGGAATTTTATATACCCCTGGGGTGGCTAGGGGATGACGAGCATCTTTTGTTGATCTTAGGCATTCACTAATTTTCTTAGTAGGTCTGAAAATAGTCTCCACCTGAAACTTGGCTAGTACTTTCCCAATGTGATCCGTGATGTTATGGATGAACGGAAGAAATACTTTTCCAGCTAATGGTTGTTGCTGTCTCCCATTTTTAGGCATTTTTCTACTTGGGTGAAGTGCTCGGTTAATCTCGTTTTTCGTATAACCATTTTTCGCGAAAGCCATTCGTAAATGATTTAGTTCTTCTTGTAAGTAGCCTGGTTCACAAATATTATTGGCCGTATCCACTAGTGTTTTTATGACCCCCCTCTTTTGCCTAGGGTGGTGGTTTGAGTTCTTATGGAGGTAGTGATCAGTATGTGTACCTTTCCTGTAGACCTTATGGCCTAAGGCCCCATCCGCCCGTTTAATAACTGATACATCCAAACTAAATTTACTACGGAGAAAGAGAAGAATGGACAACTTAACTTTTTGGATGTATCAGTTATCAAAGATCAACAAAAGATGCTCGTCACCCCCTAGCCACCCCAGGGGTATATAAAATTCCGTGTAGTTGTGGCAGGGTTTACATAGGAACTACAAAAAGAAGCATCAATACACGGTTGACGGAGCACAAAAGAAACTGTCACTTGGGACATATCGACAAATCGGCAGTAGCGGAACGTTTTTTAAGGATGGAGATCACGAAATAAAATTTGGTGAGACAAGCGTGCTAGCGAGGACGTCGCATTATTATACACGTATGTATAGAGAGGCAATTGAAATCCACAAACATCAATACAATTTTAATCGTAAAGAAGAAGGATTAAAATTGGACAAGATATGACGGTCGACGTTGCATCAATCACGTGACAATCGATTGCCTGCAATCGAGAGAACAGACGATAGCCAGAGATAGCTACACATCGACGCCACGTGACGTGCGGTGGCGCCCTCTACGATCTCCATATAAGCGGCGGCCCCAGCTCCTAGCAGCCAGTCGTCGACTCACCTCGGAAGATGTTCTCCGTAGTTGAGAACGAAACGTCAGGGAGAAGAAGTTCTACAGATCGACCACGGCAACTTAGCCCGGAAGTGTTTACTGATGAAGACGCCGGCCGTGAAAGCCTACATGGGATGGTTTATAACAAATGTTCAACGCGCTGGCCGTCATTATCAACGCTATCTGTAGTCAAGCAACAATGTTGTGTACTGTATCAGTAGGTATGGTGAGAAACTGCTGTCGCTTGCTGTCTTTTAGCATCACTAATGAGGTCGGACGATCGCGGTACGCTTGTGACTTCAAGTAACCACACGACTAATAATGACACGGGTTGAGGTCTGGGGACCGGGAGACCAAGCATGGTGGAAGCGGAGGCTCAGCGCGCGATCCTCACTGCACGGTGAGCGCAAGGGACCATTCACACATACATCAATATGGTATGGAGCGCCATCCTGCATAAAAGTCCTACCTTCCAGCAGGTATTTATCAGCCAGGCTAGGGTTGATGTCATTCTGCAACATACCGGCACATCTCGCATCCGTCTCGCTGACGTCACCGACGTGTTGCTGTCCAACGTCATGTATTGACCGGTTTTTGCACTCACTTTTGGTTTGAATAAAAGCTCTTGTCGTTTCTGACTTTAGTGTCAGCTGCTACCTCTCCACCTACACTATTCCGTGACTTACTGCATTTTATATATTCACACGCTCTTGGGTCAATCTGTAGATCAATTGGCTGACTGCAATGCAATGAACTGTAAAGAACGTAAGAGTTGAAAATATTGAGTACATTAACATATTTTTCTCGTTTACGATGTCGTTATTCTAACAATGTGAGTCGAGAAGCACGAAAGGCTATTCTTGTAAAAAGTTATTCAGACATGTTCGCACCTGACTCATCAACCTTAAATTCATTTTTCCATGATTTCGTCGAATCATCTGAGCCAAATGCTTGGATGTCTCCGACTGGATGCTCATGGCCGACACCTTTCACTTTTTATTAATCTTGTTAACAAGAAGCAACTTGGCACAGTACGTGTTGGTTAGTATTGTTGGGAATATGATTGTTTTTGTGGTTCATTTCCCGTGAAGGCATTCCGCAGTACTCTACTTTGTTGTTGTACATAGTCTTTTTATAGGTACAGGACGTAAAGATTACACTGTGCTTGTATGTCGCCGCAACAGAGTGCCAACGACATAACATTAAAAATTCAAATTTAGAAATATTAGTGAGATATTGCCATTTAAGATACCAATCAGTTACTACACTCTAGTCTATTTGTCAGACTGTCTAGAAATTACGACTAGTAATGATTCGATTTTTGTCGTAAGTAATAAAGTGAAATTGTGTTGTAACAGGAAGTAGGTATAACAGCTATCATGACTCCGTAACCTATTTAGCAGGGAACCAAGGTTTTGATATCTAAAAAATTATCATCTTCGGAAAAACTGACAACGCATGGTAAAACAAAAAGGGAGAAACAGGGCGAACCACGAACGGGCCGTACCTCGACAGTCAAATTAGTAATACCTGTATGAATCTTTCACTGCAATTTATTTCTTATTTCATAGTTTACTAAGGTCAGGTAAAGAAGGTTGAGCTGGTACCTGCAATTTAGACAATAGAGGGTACTTAGGAATCAATAAGAATGTTGGACAAATACATATTTCACTGAATACATACTTAATGAATAGCAGTTTGATTTAGTAGAATTTATGCTACGTTGAGCAAGTGGAACTGTTCTCAGCTAAAAAGAATCGACTCGTCAAAACAAGAAATCGAAACAGCAGTGGCTTGACATTCAGAAGGAAGAATAACGACAGAAAGGAAAGCAGCTAACCGGCGGCAGTGTTGTATCATGAAGATTCCGTCAGTGGCGCCTTACAAGTGGTTGGTCAAACCCTGACAGGCACTAGCGTCCAGTAAAGCATTACCATATTACGTAAGAAACGGTTCCGGTTTAACACTGAAAATTAGCTTCTAGCTTCCCTTGCTATTTAGGAACACGAGGAGTTGGTGAACCGTACTACTTTCACATCTGATGAAAGTTTCTCTGTCTAGCTGAATCTTCGGTGTTGAAACCACATTCTGAGAACTGAATGTGGAAGGTGATTTGAGCTGAAACAGATACCGAAGTACAGATTCTTACTCTTATAGCGTAGTTTCTAGAGGACTGACGCACGAAGCCTTCCCTTTCGCCATGTCCCGATGATAAAAGAATTGAAGGGTAGTTAGAAATGGCACTCTTGCCGGCTTCTATAGGGTCAGTGCAATTGATCTACCCTTTTTTCTTTTATTTTCGGTAACTGCCTGGATATCATCTGTATAATACTCAACTGTAATTTCTGGCATGTCCTGGCCTGTCAAGGAGTGACAAATGTTCTGAAATAGATTGTCCAGTATCTTAGATTATTTCTTAAATTAATGTGAGGTGATTCCTGTCCACAAACCGGTAACATAGTCTCCTGGTTAATTCTTTCAGCTGATAACGGAAATAACCAATCAATTTTGATCAATAATAAGTTAACCCTCGCAATACGAGGGGTGAGAGGTGGGGAGGGGGCTATCTGGTCAGGTGCTTTACATTTTAAAACTTCAAAAACAGTGTTAATTGTTTTTAATCACCTCTTAAATCAGATTCCGTAATTTTTTGAATTTTTCGGTAAAACATTAACGGAAACTTTAGCTCTTTGTATCGAATGTGACTTTTCGCAACAAATATCTTATTAATATTTTCAAGTTCAGCTGCTTGCTTGCTCCTCTACATACCTTTAAAATGTATATTGTGAAGAAAACTTAACAACAATTAGCAAAATTTGTATATTTTTTAATTTTTTTATTTGATTCTTGAAGTACCTTCCTAACTGTGCACACATTACGAAAAATGCGTTGGTATTGCTGAGATTGTGTTGAAAGATATTTTAAGGTTACGGGTTCCACTTTGACGTCAATAACTATTTAAGAAGATTATTTTAATAAAAATTAACAACACTCAACAAAATCTGTTTTTGTTCCTTATTGCTCTCGCAGAGGGCACAACGTACCACCTTGCCATTGTAGAACGTGTAATGGAAAATGCGTTGTTACTTCTAGGCTTAAACAAGTAATCAAAAGTTTACTATGGGTGATCTGTTCCGTGTTTATTCCGCAATGAATCTTTCCGACTATCATCTTCGAGTCATAAACCGTTCTACACATTTCTCAAAAAATGAGGCTCCACAAAATAGAAATTTCCACATTATTACATTTTCTAGTATTTCACATCCCAAGTTTCCGTGAATTCGACAGGTTGCCCATAATCCTGAAAGTAAGTGAAAGATACACGCCATTATCTGCAACGCTACATTTTTTCGTTACTACTCAGAGATCGGCAGTCGATTCAAATCGACACGTCGCGCTGTGGCTGCCAAACATCGCTGTCGCCTGTGCCAACTGGCAATCCGAGCGCCGCTGTAATCTAAAGTGATCCGCTCCAAGCGGCTCGAAACCTGTCACTGTGTTTATTAAATTTCTGATAAACGACACCTCCCAACAGGCCGCGTGCTAATGTCACGGGCGGTGTCGGCTGGCCGGCGCCATCCCATGGGCAGACATCGACCCCGCGGACCTCCTCGGTCCACTTCACACACACACACACACACACACGCACACACATACACACACACACACACACACCCTCTTCTGCCCTGGTGCCGGGCCACGGCTCGTGGGTGTGATACGGCTCTCCGGTCGTTACGTCGACGCCTCCCAGCGGCTGATAATGCGGCGCCACTGACAGCACCATCGACAGGTCGCGGGGAGGCGATTACACGGGCGGCGCGTTGTTGGCGGTGTGCCTCCAGGCGACCCGTCTACACCCCGGGCCGGCCGGAGCCGCGTGTTCCGTGACGTCAGCACGTGTAAACCCGCCGTCCCGCGCTTGTCACGGCGTATCGACTCCGTGGCGGAAATGGTGTGCCGCCGTCGTGGGGAAAGGCGTAATTTACGTACCTGTGGAATGGAGTGCCTCCCCTGGCTATTCGCCTACGAATCCCAGGATAGAAACGTAATGTCCGGTAAATTAATACGAAGTGAGCGCAACATTGCAACATGACCGAGATGCTAAAAAGTAATAGGATAGATGGCATAGACCTCCGGATCATAGCCTACTTTGTAATCGCTGTGCTTCTGTGAGGGTGCAAAATGAGAAATCTTACACTGGCGACTGAGACAGTGCTGAATTTTGACACCACTGATACGTAATACTTCTGAGGAATGTGTCGTCAAAGATTTCCTTTAAAATATCGAATAAGGTATCAGCTAGAATAAAGAGAGGCTAAGCAATATCCTAAACACTGATGATACTATAATATTTGCCGTCCTCAGCACTTTGTGTCCCGAATCAGTGCAAAGTAGTGAGCACTGTGGCCTAGAAGTCAACATCGAAACTAATGGTCATGAGCTAGCAAGATGTGCCAAACTGACATCTAAATATTAATGGTAAACTTATAGAAGAAGTAAAAAGGTTTATTAGCCCTGTACCATCAAATACCTTCATCAAATGGCGACAATGACACACTAATTGACAGACTCACACGAAAAAGGAAAAAATTCTATATTAAATAAACTTTCACGTAGAAAATGGAAAAGACACCCGTTGCTTGTATTCGTTTCACAGGAAACCTCTCTTGCAAATTAGAAAACGTTTTCAGACTACACAACATCAAAATTACCTTCATAAAACACATTGAGGCACAATTTTAACACCCTTGCAGATAAACACTCACAATCAGGTATTTGTACAATAATACACTCCTGGAAATTGAAATAAGAACACCGTGAATTCATTGCCCCAGGAAGGGGAAACTTTATTGACACATTCCTGGGGTCAGATACATCACATGATCACACTGACAGAACCACAGGCACATAGACACAGGCAACAGAGCATGCACAATGTCGGCACTAGTACAGTGTATATCCACCTTTCGCAGCAATGCAGGCTGCTATTCTCCCATGGAGACGATCGTAGAGATGCTGGATGTAGTCCTGTGGAACGGCTTGCCATGCCATTTCCACCTGGCGCCTCAGTTGGACCAGCGTTCGTGCTGGACGTGCAGACCGCGTGAGACGACGCTTCATCCAGTCCCAAACATGCTCAATGGGGGACAGATCCGGAGATCTTGCTGGCCAGGGTAGTTGACTTACACCTTCTAGAGCACGTTGGGTGGCACGGGATACATGCGGACGTGCATTGTCCTGTTGGAACAGCAAGTTCCCTTGCCGGTCTAGGAATGGTAGAACGATGGGTTCGATGACGGTTTGGATGTACCGTGCACTATTCAGTGTCCCCTCGACGATCACCAGTGGTGTACGGCCAGTGTAGGAGATCGCTCCCCACACCATGATGCCGGGTGTTGGCCCTGTGTGCCTCGGTCTTATGCAGTCCTGATTGTGGCGCTCACCTGCACGGCGCCAAACACGCATACGACCATCATTGGCACCAAGGCAGAAGCGACTCTCATCGCTGAAGACGACACGTCTCCATTCGTCCCTCCATTCACGCCTGTCGCGATACCACTGGAGGCGGGCTGCACGATGTTGGGGCGTGAGCGGAAGACGGCCTAACGGTGTGCGGGACCGTAGCCCAGCTTCATGGAGACGGTTGCGAATGGTCCTCGCCGAAACCCCAGGAGCAGCAGTGTCCCTAATTTGCTGGGAAGTGGCGGTGCGGTCCCCTACTGCACTGCGTAGGATCCTACGGTCTTAGCGTGCATCCGTGCGTCGCTGCGGTCCGGTCCCAGGTCGACGGGCACGTGCACCTTCCGCCGACCACTGGCGACAACATCGATGTACTGTGGAGACCTCACGCCCCACGTGTTGAGCAATTCGGCGGTACGTCCACCCGGCCTCCCGCATGCCCACTATACGCCCTCGCTCAAAGTCCGTCAACTGCACATACGGTTCACGTCCACGCTGTCGCGGCATGCTACCAGTGTTAAAGACTGCGATGGAGCTGCGTATGCCACGGCAAACTGGCTGACACTGACGGCGGCGGTGCACAAATGCTGCGCAGCTAGCGCCATTCGACGGCCAACACCGCGGTTCCTGGTGTGTCCGCTGTGCCGTGCGTGTGATCATTGCTTGTACAGCCCTCTCGCAGTGTCCGGAGCAAGTATGGTGTGTCTGACACACAGGTGTCAATGTGTTCTTTTTTCAATTTCCAGGAGTGTATG
Organism: Schistocerca americana; assembly: GCF_021461395.2. Lineage (NCBI taxonomy): Eukaryota > Metazoa > Arthropoda > Insecta > Orthoptera > Acrididae > Schistocerca > Schistocerca americana. The sequence goes on along the minus strand of NC_060119.1, from coordinate 1,198,482,177 downwards.
TAGTACTTGCAAAGACCTGTATGTAGGCCACACTGAGCTATATACAACGAACGTATAAGTACTTACCATACTAACAACTATAGTAAATCGTTAATTACCACCCACATAAGAAACACAGGGCACCCCTTGCATAATATTGTGCATGATCTTCATATATTACATAAAATGGCAACGGACACCAAATGGCCTCATGTGAAGACGCGGAATTATTCACTTGTGGCGCAGTACATGGAGACATGTATCTAAATTGTAAACTTGAAAGTAAAAGTGTTAACATCTTTCATAACTACTCCAGTGTTGAATACCTATTTCACTGGGTAAAGAATTGTCTTTACCACCTACTGCCCAAATATGTACAACGGCCAAATTACATCTAGAGATAAATATTTCCTCTTCACTGCATACTACTGTTTTAAGAACCGAAAATAGTTTACTTCAGCTTTTAATATGTTCTAACAAATTTTTGTGAAGGTATTAAGTTTGCGAGGTGCCGGGGCTAACAGTGTATTTAACACTAAATTCTTGTAGAATCTTCATGTGGAAATATATGCTTTAAGCCACCCCTCTTCTAACTCCGACTTCTGCTGTTCTACATGGATTAAGAAGAAACGCGAAGTGACCGTAATCGCCCCTGCAAGTGGAGTAGAAAAAGGGTTTGGCACCTGCAGTAATTTAATGTGATAAACGAAAGTTTCATTAACTAAGTAAGAAATGAAAGGGTTACTCTAACAATCAACAGAATGAAAGTTCTGTCCAAAATAACAATTTGATTTATTATGACTAAACTCAAAACAATAAGCAACACAAATGAAACATTTACAATACGTCAAATTGAATACTCAAATAAATGCTATGAAGGTGAAGTTGTCCATAAACTAGATTGTGACATTTATGACCAAGTGGTATGTGGAGCCAATTACTTGCAACTCAAATCTTAAGAGAAACACCCAGTGAACCCAACATTAATTGCTGCTACTGTAGTGAGAACTCAGACAATGAACACCCAAGACATAACCACATTAGAAAAGACGGATACAGGCGCGCTCTTCTGAGCTCTGATTGTCCTTAATCTGCCAGTGCTGCGGACATACATTACCAAGCTGTCTTCTTAACTGCAAGGACATGATCTGGCATACCGGAGGCGATGGCTGGTTGCTTCGACATCCCGTCGTGGTGATGATAATGTCGCGAGTATAGCCCGAAACAAATTATCGTGGTCTGGTTGTTCCAGACTAAAGACATCCTAGCAACACAAATACGCCTCTGAGGGAGACGAAGAAGGCTCGCTACAAAATCACTGACGGTACAGTGATTGATTTTAACATGCGAAGTCACACAGTAGCTCTGATACAGTCAACTTCAGCCAAAACTGCTCAAGACGGACAACATAGGCCGCTTGTACGCAGAACGCTCAGTTGCCAACTGTACTCAGAAAGTTACGTTGAAGTCGAAACTTCAGCAACTTCATCAGGCAGTTATAATTAAATGAAAATATATTAGACAGCCAACGGAAGGTGGACTGTCCAGAGCATCAAGAACTCAGTTTTGTAACCTACTCCGACCGAAAGCCAAGATCCGACTCCCTCAAGAGCACCGTGTTTAAACGTTCCAATCAGTAACTCGAAAACCGGCGGAAAATTCCACTCTATTGCCGACGTACTAATATTCCACCAATGGAGATACTTGGCGCCAATTTCTGCGCCGATTTTGCTACGTCACGGAGGTATCCCCTGAGCAAGCCAATCACAGTTATGATTTTGCAGAAAACGCGGGAATTTGCCCGCCAAGACTGCCTCGGAACACATTCCCACACCTCGCTGGTAGCCCGCCAGAAAGTGTTTTCACTAAGCTTCTGCGGAGTAGCGGAATCTCTAGCCCAGTCGTTCCGTCAGGCCCCTGTGGGCGTGTCGCCGCCGCTCTTATGACAATGTCGGCGTCTGGAAAGCATCTACTCGAGTCCCTCACACCCGTCGGCTTAACCCTTTCAAAATCAGCAGAACCCGCCTGTCACCGGACCATCCGGATGACCAGAGACGCTTCATGGGAAGTCCATGTGTGAAGGAATAGCAACTCTTCACCGCATGCAATTAGAGAGGAAAATCGAATTACTCAGAGTAAGATAGAAATATGAGAGGGGCTCATGCTAGCTCTCAAGTTTTGAGGTGCTTGTTACTGTATCTGTGTGTCAGAAAACAAAATTACCACCAAAAATGTAAGTAAATACCCTAACAAAATGAGTTAATCATGCCTGCCACTTAATTTGCAAAGTATAGCTTATTTATCTTATCAAACAGGCGTCTTTTTCAACAGATAACCTCATTGCCACACGCAACATAGAAAACTAACCTCACTTCACTCTAATTTTAAAAGCAACAGTAAATCCACCTGATAAGACCACCATGCTGCCGAAATGGGTTGTACTAATAAAATATTAGTAACCATTGACTGTTGTATTATATTATTTCATACAAATATTTCATAAAAATAAAAAATAGGCGTATCTGAAAAATACCAGTGGAATAGTTCGCAAAGTAATAAAGTCTATATTGAAGAAATCAGAGCCTCGTTGTACGAGTGGGTTTCATAGCCATCACCTCACGATTGTAACAAATTATTATTCCTATGTTGTTACATATTTCCCATACATTTCTGCAGAGCTGGGACCTGGACAATGACCTGTACAAAGGGCAAGCGGATTGAGGCAATTGCGATGTGACTGTACAGAAGCATACTAAGAGTTTCGTGGACTGCTAGAATTGGTAATAATGGTTTCGTTCAGATTTCTGCAAAGGTTTACTGGAAGCAATCTCAATGGTACTTGGGCTGCCCTATATCTGCCATGTTAAATTTAATGAACATTTTCTGTTACACTATATACAGTATAAGGAGAATGAGTAGCTTTGTATGTTTTACACATTTTCCAAAGAGATATGAGTCATTGCTAGTTAATTTTTAAAACAATTGTATAGCTCATGAACTAAATTTTCACCTACCCTGGTAACAACCTTTTATTTTGAGACAATTGCGAAACGGCTAGGACAAATTGTGCAATATATATGCAGAAAATGGTTCAAATTGCTCTAAGCACTGTGGGACTTAACATCTGAGGTCATCAGTCTCCTAGACTTAGAACTACTAATACCTAACTAAACTATGGACATCACACACATCCTTGCCCGAGGCAGGATTCGAACCTGCGACCATAGCAGCAGAGCGGTTCCAGACTGAAGCTCCTAGAACCGCTCGGCCACACCGGCCCACCCGGATGCTCGTGAGTGTGGTTTTTTAGGACTTCTGTAAATGACGAAACGTCATGTAACATAAAGGCCAAAAGGGGAGTGATACTATGTGTGGTGGCATACCTGGATCCAGAAACAAATCTCGTGGAAATGTGTGATCAGGTAAGAAACTGCGAGATACGCTTCTGTAGACAACAGTAAAAATAATGCTGAAAGCAAAGTGGAGTATCGGAAGAGACAAACTACATAATGAGAAAAAGCTGCTAGAAGGAGTATATACGAACTCTCCAGATCGGGAATTCATTGAAATATTACAGAAACACTGTCTGTCGTATCATATTTTCTTACCATGTAAAGAATATTGTAAGGTTATTATTCGCTCTAAGGCGAAAAAGCAAAAAAAAAAAAAATACGTTCCATGAAGTGGCTATGCAAATTTGTCACAAACTGGTATTTATACAGGTATCGATGAGAAATGCAAAACTGTAAACTTGGGAGGCTGATGGATTTCGTCCTGTACCTGGCAAACATAGTAAACAGGGGACATGTCGGTACCACGGCAGTCTTCCCAAATTTAATTCCCTGTACTCAGTTGGAAACTATGCCCTGCAGATAGGCGCGTGAACAATATACGCATATATTATCCTTTCAGACAGGACGTGTAGTTGAGCTCAAAGAATCCGGTTACAGTCATCGGCGAATAGCTTGACATTTGAATAAGAGCAGTGCCACATGTCCGAAATATATATACTAAGATACCATCTTAAGATATACACTGCTGGCCACCGTAAATGCAACACCCTGAAGGAAGGATCCGAATCAAGTGAAATTTACACCATGAGTTTGCAGCGATGAGATATGCAACTGATTAGAATTTCAGCGCAGACACACATCACGCGCGCCTGTGGCGCCACCTCATAGCGCCATTTAAGGCTTGGCGATTTCGACGAGTGTACGTTCGGCACGTGTGTTTACCTTGTGGTTGTTTCACAAGACGATCAGTTATGCCTCGTAGACAACAGCGAACGTCTTTTGATCAAGTATCCGAGTTCGACAGAGGAAGGATAGTGGCTTACCGAGATTGTGGATTATCATACAGAGAAATCGCTAGTCGTGTTGGACGAAACCAAACAACTGTAATGCGGATATGTGACCGTTGGATGCAGGAGGGTACGACGGACCGACGTGGTCGATCGCATTCACCTCGGTGCACCACTGCACGTGCTGATAGGCAAATTGTGCGCATGGCAGTGACGGATCGCTCAGTGACATCCCGAACCATAGCACAGCACACTGCGTCTGTAACGCATCATCCAGTGTCTGTGCGTACTATTCGACGCCGTTTACAGCAGAGTGGTCTGTCCGCAAGACGTCCATTGCTTCGTCTACCATTGACGCAGAACCACAGACGTCTCCGTCGCCAATGGTGTTATGACAGAGGGATGTGGACGGCAGAATGGAATGACGTTGTCTTTACTGACGAGGCACGCTTCTGTCTGCAGCACCACGATGGTCGGATTCGAGTGTGGAGACACCGTGGAGAGAGGATGCTGGACAGCTGCATTATGCACCGCCACACTGGTCTTGCACCGGGTATTATGGTATGGGGCGGTATTGGATATTACTCTCGCACGCCTCTAGTACGCATTGCCGGTACTTTAAATAGCCGGCGCTACATATCCGAGGTGCTGGAGCCAGTTGTCCTTCCTTACCTTCAGGGCTCGGCCACAGCCATATTTCAACAGGATAATGCGCGACCACACGTGGCACGCATTGTCCAAAGGTTCTTCGTCAATAACCAGATTGAATTGCTTCCCTGGCCGGCTCGCTCTCCGGATCTTTCGCCGATGGAAAACATGTGGTCCATGGTTGCTCAACGAGTGATCCAGATTACATCCCCAGCTGCCACACCAGATGATCTTTGTCAACGTGTGGAAGCTGCTTGGGCTGCTGTACCCCAGGAACACATCCAACGTCTCTTTGACTCAATGCCGAGAGGTGTGGCAGCGGTGATCTCCAACAATGGCGGCTACTCTGGCTACTGATTCTGGCAAGAACCACATGTCACAGACGTCTGTAAACGTAATCATTTGATACTTGGTCAACATGTTATCTACAAAATAAATTTTGTTGTGCTGCCTCTTGTCTTTCTTGGTGTTGCATTTACGGTGGCCAGCAGTGTATATATAGTTAAGGCTCACCGGCCACTTGAACATCTTCTCCTTCTGTGCGAATGCACAAACAGTGCCCGAACTCTTACGGGAATCGGCAACGCGCAGCGAGTAATGAGTATAATGGGCGGGGCACTACGAATGTAGTGCGGGACAATACGTTGAGAATGTGGGTTTTGCAGGAGGCGTGCCAGAGAAAAATCCCTGCAGTCGCGCTATCCTCTGTGTCCTTGGTGGCTCAGATGGATAGAGCGTCTGCCATGTAAGCAGGAGATCCCGGGTGCGAGTCCCGGTCAGGGCACACATTTTCATCTGTCCCCGTTGACGTATGTCAATGCCTGTTAGCAGCTAAGGGTGTTCATTTCATTATAATTTTATTTATTTATTTACTTTTTTGAGCATAAATAATTCACGGCATCAATGTGTTATTCATTTTAGTAGCTAGTAGCATCCTGATGTGAACGGTTGGTTTGATGTGCTAATCTGTACTGAAGTAAAACTACAACACAATAGTTCGTTTTATGGAAATCGCTAGGTGTAATTTATCAAGGGCTGGATCATTTTAATCATTTGTAGGCGTGAGAATTTCATTGTGGAGACAACATTAGGCAACCACACATGCTTACCTATATGTTACATACACCATGGGGGAGTTTACACACATTCACCCTTAGACGCGACTAATGCAATCCAAAGATGGATAAATTGCTAGAGACTTTTGTTGTGACGTAACAAGACTGTTACGCCACTTGAAGTAGCCGGTAGGATAGGCACGCGTACACACACGCCGACGGGCGTCAAGTCTGGAACAGGCTACGTAATTAATGCTATGAAGAGAAGTACGTAGCTGGATTAATACTTATCTTTCATCAATCATTGTGGTACATCACTCTTGACGATACACAGGAGACTTTAATTACAATTACTGTAAGGCTAATGGCGCCTTGCTAGTTCGTAGCCATTAACTTAGCTGAAGGCTATTCTGTCTCTCGGCTAATGAGAGAGAAAGGCTTCGTACATCTAGTAGCTAGCTAGGTCGTCCGTCCAACTGGGGACGAGTGCTTGTTCGTATCACGAGACCTGCCTTGTGGTGGCGCTAGGTCTGCGATTACACGGTGGCGACACGCGGGTCCGACATGTACTAAATGGACCGCGGTCGATTTAATCTACCACCTAGCAAGTGTGGTGTCTGGCGGTGACACCACATTCCTCCCCCGCAAATCGGCGAACGGTCGTGAGATAAGGCTTCCGCCCGCCGTGGGGAGGACCCCATGTTGACGTATGCGATGAGGTGGGGAGCCTAACAACCGGCGAGGCTGTGCCACCCGCACCCGGCCATTCGGTCCGAGGGGAGCTAGGAAACGCCTGAAAACCTAGTCCAGGGTGCACGTCAACATGCGGTGTATGCGCCCGTAAGAAACAGGAGGGGCCGAAGGGTCGACCTCCATGGCGCCGGGGTAGCCGACGCGCGATGGCGTCATGTGGTCCGGAGCGGGCGGGAGTTCCATGGCGGAGGACAGCTGGTCACGGGAAGCGATCGGCGGCGCGTGACCCTGGGAGGCGCATGGCGGCTGCAGCGAAGCGTGGAATGCGGGCGGCGCCGGCGAGAGTACCGGCGGCTGCGGCGGCGGCGGCGGCGGCGGCTGCTGCGGCGGCGCGCCGCCATGGGGCATAATGGAAGGCATCGTCGGTAACACCTGGGGATGAGGCGAGCCAGTAGATGGGTCCCCAGGGCGCTGACCGGACGGCACCGTCGCTGAAAGCAGACGGGGAGCGGCAGAACCCGTGCGACGACAGAGGCGCAGCTGATTGAGATGCCGACGCACCTCACCAGAGGCCCCCAAAACCAAATACATCGCGCCGCCGAGGCAGCGAAGAATGCGCCCTGTGAGCCAACGCCGTGAACCTCGATAGTTGCGATAAAATACAACGTCGCCTGGAGCAAAAGCAGGAGTCTGCCGCTGCACAGGAACCTGATGCGGCGGATGCAGCAAAGACATCAAGGTGCGATGAGGACGACCATGGAGCAACTCAGCCGGCGAGCGACCATCTCGGGGCTGAGAGCGATACGAAGACAAAAAGAGCAACAATGCGTCCTCCCAAGAATGCGACTCTTTCAATTTCAACATCCGTGACTTGAAAGTCCGGACCAATCGTTCAGCGGCACCGTTTGACTGAGGCGAAAACGGCGCGGATGTCAGATGTTGAATACCATTGGCCTGGCAGAAGGACTGAAATTCTGCGGACATGAATTGTGGGCCATTGTCGGAAACAATAGTCTGCGGAAGACCTTCAATACAAAAGATAGCAGACAACGCTTGGATGGTGGCGGAGGACGTCGTGGAAGACATCCGGACAAGAAAAGGAAAATTACTGAAGGCGTCGACCAGAACCAACCATCGAGCATTCCAGAATGGACCAGCAAAATCAATGTGCAAGCGTTGCCAAGGGGAAGTGGCTTTTGGCCATGCAAAGACTTTCCGCGGCGGTGCGGATTGTTGTTCGGCACACGCCATGCAAGAAGAACACATATTCGTAATCGCAGCATCTATTCCGAACCAAGTACAGTGCTGACGAGCAAGTTGTTTCGTTCGCACTATACCCCAATGTCCTTGATGAAGAAGCCGTAAAACAGGACTGTAACGAACGTGGGACCACGACTCTGGACTGATCATTATCAGAACGCAACAGCAAAACACCACGTCGAACAAAAAGTCTCTCCCTGTGAGCAAAAAATCTGCGAACCAACGGATCCTCGATCCGAGACTTTGACAAAGGCCATTACGTAGCAACAAAACGCAAAACGGTAGCAAGGACAGGGTCAGCAGCTGTGGCTGTAGCTACACGACGAAAATCAATCGGAAACGAGTCGACCACTTCATCGGTTTCCGAATCAATGAACATGCAAGCAAGTTCGGAAGAATCGAATGCTTTATCCTCAGCAACAGGCAAACGGGACAACGCATCGGCGTTTCCGTGCTTAGCAGTGGACCGATACAAGATATCGTAGCGGTACTGCGAGAGGAAAATAGACCAGCGAATGAATTTCTGCGCTGTACGTGGAGGTACAGGCTTGGTCGAATGAAAAAGCGATGTCAAAGGTTTGTGGTCTGTGATGATGGTGAAGTGACGACCATACAAGAAATCATGGAACTTAGTAACACCAAACACGAGAGCCAAAGCTTCTTTCTCTATCTGCGACTAAGTTCTTTGCGCAGACGAGAGCAATTTGGACGCCAAGGCAATAGGGCGATCATGGGAGCCAACTTTGTGCGCAAGCACAGCACCGATCCCGAAATCCGATGCATCTACCATCAACAAAAGGGGTTTCTGGGGATCGAAAGGCGTGAGGCAAGTATTAGAAAGCAACGCCGATTTCAACTGGCGAAAGGCGCGTTCGCATTCCGTCGTCCAGACGAACGGAACACCTGCACGGCGTAAGCGATGAAGCGGAGCTGAAAGAGAAGAGGCATTGCGCACATTCACTCACACCTTGTGATTCTACATTGTTCAATGTTCTTGCGACCTACGACGCAATGCGTGAGGAACATTGCGCGCTCTGAAAAATTTCGGTTGCGCGTTTACTTTCAGTTCCGAATGTGCTTCACAGTTTTTAGCGCAACCTAAGCCCGGTGCAATAATGTCTGCAAATTCTTCACATACACTAGAACCACTGTCTGTAGGCACAGTTTGAATCACTGATAGTACCTGATTTACAATAGACATGTTAAACAACTGAAATAAATCGAAGCCAAACAAGTTCACTGCAGTAGAAGAACGAAGAACGTAAAATGACACAAGTTTTGGTTGTCCCTTATATGTTGCAAGAAGAGTGCACTGTCCTAACACAGGTATTGTCTGTCCGGAATAACTTTTTAACTGAACATTTGCGGCACGCAACGGAGGGGCGCCCAGTTGTTTGTACGTGTCGTGATTGAGCAGTGAAACTGCAGCTCCGGTATCGAGCTGGAATGGTATCACTTTGCCTTCAAAGTCTAAGTCCACAAAAAGTGTATTGTCCTGCTGACGACAAGACCGACTGCTTTGTGCAATTGGAACAGACACTTGTACTGAATCACTTGCTAATTGACGTGATTTCCGGCGACGTCGACGCACAGTTTTTGTGGGACGAACACAGTCACTGTTAGAGAAAGTAGCACTGGACGAAGTGGAATTAACTACATGAATGTCCATGGGCGAAGGTCCACGATCCTGAGTGTCCTTGGTTCGATTCCGGCGCGAAGCAAAGGGCCTGGAATGATTGTGATTGTCTGATCGGAGCTTTTTCTGGCAAACACTTTGAACATGTCCTTTCCTATTGCAGAAAAAGCAAATAGCCTGGCGTGACGGGCAATGTTCACGCGAATGTCTAGTAGCACACCGCGGGCATGATTTCACTGCATTTGTGGGCTGGCGCGGCACACCTGGTTTATAGCGCGGCGGCAGCTGCGTTTGTTTGCGCGAGGGCAGTTGACCGGGCCAAGCAGCTCGCCCGGCGGGCCGGTTAATGTTACACACTGCTGGCGAAGTTTCAAAAGATTCCTGAGCACAGTCAAGTGTGTCTTGTCTAATATGTCTATCACTTGTTGAAGGGAGGGATTAATTAGTTTCAATATTTGCTCCCGTATGCGAACATCAGAAACGTTCTGTGCAATTGCATCACGTACCATTGTATCTGAATAAGAAAGACCACAGTCACAGTCAAAAGAACACTCCCTAGTAAGTCCTTGCAATGTTGCTACCCACTCCCTATTAGTTTGACCGGCCGTACGTTTTGTACGAAAAAACGTATACCGTTTTGCAACCACATTAACTGTTTCTTTGAAATAGGCATCTAAAGCAGACAAAATTTCCTCGTAGGACAGAGTTGCTACGTCGCGTCGGGGAAACAATTTCACTATCACACGGGATGTGGACACACCGACACAAGAAAGCAAAAACGGCTGCCGCTCATTACCTTGAATTCTGTAGGCGGCGAGATGGAAGGCAAACTGGCGGGACCATTCCTGCCAAGTCTCGTGGGTCGGGTCGTAGTGCCTAAAAGGCGGTGCAACTGCGAGTTGTGGCTGCGGTAGCGGTGAAGCGGCGGCGGCCGCATCGGTTTGAATGGCACGTTGACCCTGGACGAGTTGTCCAAGAGCATCCAATAACGCCTGCGTCTGCTGATTCTGCAAGCGATAAAATTCGGACAGTACATCTGGAGAATGTGGCGAAGCCATGACACAAATAAATTAGGGCAAAGTAAAACACAAGATCCTTTGTAGACTCGTCGCCAATCTGTTGTGACGTAACAAGACTGTTACGCCACTTGAAGTAGCCGGTAGGATAGGCACGCGTACACACACGCCGACGGGCGTCAAATCTGGAACAGGTTACGTAATTAATGCTATGAAGAAAAGTACGTAGCTGGATTAATACTTATCTTTAATCAATCATTGTGGTACATCACTCTTGACGATACACAGGAGACTTTAATTACAATTACTGTAAGGCTAATGGCGCCTTGCTAGTTGGTAGCCATTAACTTAGCTGAAGGCTATTCTGTCTCTCGGCTAATGAGAGAGAAAGGCTTCGTACATCTAGTCGCTAGCTAGGTCGTCCGTCCAACTGGGGCGAGTGCTTGTTCGTATCACGAGACCTGCCTTGTGGTGGCGCTAGGTCTGCGATTACACAGTGGCGACACGCGGGTCCGACATGTACTAAATGGACCGCGGCCGATTTAAACTACCACCTAGCAAGTGTGGTGTCTGGTGGTGACACCACAACTTTGGTCTTAGTAGTCTATATTTTGACTGTGTAGGAAATGATACGATCAGCCTTGAAAACCACCTAGTCATCCTTCTGAAAATGCCTGGCACGCAGTAATTTCTTCAGTCATGGGAAGAAGGAGAAGTTACCGCGTACTGTGTCAGCAGAATACGAGTTGTCAGGCTAAATTTAGCAGCCAAATGAACCAGCATGTACGACAGTATTCTGTCAGAATGAGCTGGAACCTCAACAGAAGATGGTGGTAGAATGCTCCTCCGATGATATACCTCTTACAAGGTTAATGTGTTAGAGCAACATCACTGCAGTCATAGCCTTGCCCGATGATGGTTAGTTCTTCGTCTTTATTACCAGTGGTGAAACCACATGTTACCATTACTTGCTTTGCTCGTTTGATTTTGCGAAATCAATACCGATCACAAAGAGCTCATCTATCTACACTTCATAACATAGATAAGTATTACCTATACCAAATACCGTGATTGAATAGCATTAATTCGAAATATGGCTCTAAGGTATCTACAATCGTACTCTGTTGAGGGTGCAAAAGCGTGGAGCCCTGCGACGTCACCCTCGGGCTCGACACTTCAAACAGTAAGGTGCCGACTTATGCAAGAAAACGGCCAGAGTTCGGAAGTTTATGTGAGGTGTAAGATAGGTTAAAAAAGTTACACTGGCACCACATTTTACCACTATCTTCCCAACCTCCCCGTGGACTAATTTGTTTCCGCTGTGATCGAGCGGTTCTAGGCGCTTCAATCGGGAACCACGCTGCTGCTACGGTCGCAGGTTCGAATCCTGCCTCGAGCATGGATGTGTGTGATGTCTTTAGGTTAGTTAGGTTTAAGTAGTTCTAAGTCTATGGGACTGATGACCTCAGCTGTTAAGTCCCATAGTGCTTAGAGCCATTTGAACCATTTTTGAAATAATTTATTTGTTATTTTAGTTAGTCTGTTATCTACATACAAGAATGGACCGAATGTTGGACATGCACTGGCATGAATACAGGACATAATATGTTAGCATAATTTACAAACAACTTTCTGGAAAGGGCAACCACAGCTCACACGCTTTTTTAATTCTTGTAATTTTTCTGATAATTTGAACGGTTACTGAGTGTTGAGTGCTGTTATTCTTATTCATTAACATAATTTCACACTCTATGCAGCGTAGATGACCAATTTTGTAATTTATATCTCTGGACTACGCTACCACACAGCACTACATTACACAACGCTACAATTCCCAAAACTATACTTCATTATAATTCTGTACTTGGTACCAAACCGAGCTGGATTTCTCACTTATTGACGCCTCTGCGATGGAGGTGACAATCGTGGCGGCCAGCTTTGAAACGACTGTTCAGAAGTGACAAGAAAAGAACCACAGTTGGTGGTAGAAACAGCATTATCGAATTCCCCCTTCCCTTGGGATGCTGATTCCGACATGTTTCGCAGTCGAAAACGACAGTTCACCGTATGACAAGTTATAGGGAAACATTGTTGAAAACGTTTGATACTCGACACAATCCAGTCCTTCTCTAAGAAAGTCATGGGGCTGTAGCCCCATTGAACGTGGTCCGACACCTTTGGACTGTGCACTGACGGCAATTTTTGCTCTAATGGAACCACTACAGGACCAATCAACACCATACGAGGAATTAATGTAAACGTAAGCTGAAGTGCAAAGGATGATTTCGATTTTCAGGCCTACTGTTTCGCGCTGTCATGTGATGCGATCAACGCGATGTAGATACATCTCAGCTGTCTGGTGCTACGTCGCTGAACTAGCTCCTGATGATGATGTTTGGTTTGTGGAGCCCTCAAAAACTCCTGCTGGGTACATGTGAGATCTTGCCACGAGAGCCGGCCGAAGTGGCCGTGCGGTTAAAGGCGCTGCAGTCTGGAACCGCAAGACCGCTACGGTCGCAGGTTCGAATCCTGCCTCGGGCATGGATGTTTGTGATGTCCTTAGGTTAGTTAGGTTTAACTAGTTCTAAGTTCTAGGGGACTAATGACCTCGGCAGTTGAGTCCCATAGTGCTCAGAGCCATTTTGATTTGCCACGAGAGAACACAAAACAGGAGCATTGGAGAAGCGTAAACATCCTGTTCTGTTTCAGATCACGGTCATACTTTGTGGAATTGTTTTGAAAAGTCGATAGTGGTATAACTTTGCATACCAAAGCAAAAAATGCGCTCGCGATACGCTTCAAAGCGGCCACATAACTGCAGAGGGTATGTTGGAAGAGGATGGGCTGTCAGGATGCGCCGTATTAAAACTCGGCCGAGTTTCCCAAGTGATTTATTATTTCCAACTACAGTGCCCCTGTTCCTCTCGGTCTGCTGCACCGGGTCCTGCAATGCTGAGGGTGCCACTTCACTGTCTGCGAAATGGCTTGCCACGGAATGGCTGTCTGAGCGACCCATGCAACACATAGCTGTGTGTTGGCCTTGTACAGCTACAGAGTTGTGACAAGGTCATGATGCGTCTGCGGTCCACCTAGCAGTCTTCGCCCCTGTTGCCCCAGCTCCGCCCATTGGGAGCGGTAAGGCGCCCACGGCGTGCTTCCTCACCAGTGTAGCTAAGAACGTAGCAACAACAAGCACCCGTGATCTGACGTCCGAATCTGTGGCCCTCGCCTCGCCCACAATAGCAAGCCATGGCGTGGCCCACTGCTAGCTGGCTGTGGACCCCCATTGCCCTCAGAGGGTCGAACCAGCGACCTACCATGGACTGGAACGCTGGGACCAAATCTGCTGCTGCGTGTAGCTGGTAGTGTGACATGCCCCGCTGTCCGGGAGAGCTGTCACACTTCAATGCCTTGTTAATGAACTGGCGCCTATTTATACGTGGCTGTGTGCCTATGTTTTGCTAACATGCCACTACGAGTGTGTACTCATAACACCTAGGTAGGCTAGTGGGCCCCTTCTGTCTGTAACTTGCGCCATCCAAACCGCTGTGTTTACTCTTTTCAGCGGGTCCTCAGCCCTGTAGCCTCTATTCTACTTCGTAACCGCTGGTGGCGTAACTTACTGTCAACAGGCCTGCACGTGGCTGTAACTTGTGCACTCAGAAATGTTGCTCCAAAGCTAACCTTTTCCTATCTTAAATGGTGATGCCACTACATAACGATCAGTAAGGCTACAGTCCCACGATATCGTTGGAGAAGGGGGGAACATTATATTTGGGCAGGGGGGAGGGGCAGATAGGGGGATTTTCATTAGTGTTAAAGCTGGTGAAGAACGTTGTCCTGTTGCGCTGGACTGTCGCTCTCGACCGCTAAATTTGTGGGAATCAACGTCCCAGGGCAATGGATAGTTTCTTTGACTCACTTTATGCCTCCCTCCCCTTTTCCCGAGCCCCGTTCGTGTCACTTCTGAGAGGCGGCATGTCTAAATTGTTTTCCTAGCCTGCCCACGGGAAAACAGGGTGATTTCAATGCAAGGTGTCGCGGTTATAATCACAGAGGCGTCAAGAGAAGCGGCGAAACGTGGCTATGTGAATAAGACCTTCACATAACTCGCATGTCCAAGACGCCGTTCGGCAGAATTGTGCTCAAATTTGGCAAAAATGTGACGCCATTGACACACGTTACACCTCATACCAACTTTTGAGTTCTGGCCTTTATCTCACATGTATCGACACCTTGCTGTTTGACACGTCGCCGAACCCCAGGGTAATGTCGCAGGGTGCCACGATTTTCTGCTACTTCAGAGGAAGTCAGTAAGCAGCTTCGAGCCAAACTTCGAATTTCTGCATGGCAATGGGTCAAAATGATCCTTCAATCGTATTGAGCAGTACTGCGTTTCTTAGGTCTTCATAGTGAATTTGGTGAGTCATTTCGTTCTTCGTCATTCAGGCGTCTTCAACCGCAGTGGAAGTGTCTGTGCCACCTGAGGACTACCTCATACGATGGTGAAGCCAGCACGGATCATCGATTCGTGTTCTCAGTGACAGCGAGAAAAAGATTTATCTCATGCCACAATTTTTTTAAAATGGTTTGTGCCACTTTCATTTGGTTGCTCCAGTGACGTGGTACTGTAATTTGGCGCTGGGAAGACAGTATGTAACGGGACACAAACATGAACCCTCAAATAAACAATGATTAGTTTTTTAAAATATGATTTCTTGCGGCGTTACTTACGACTAAAACCTTAGGTTCTCGATGATTACCACTATCATCAGTAGCATCTGTCTGCACCTGACGATACGATGGTGATAATCGTCTAAAACATGAGTTTTACTCATAACAGACACACTAAGATGCCCTAGAAAATTTTTGTAATAGAACGTCGTCGCACAGAAACTTCATTCGCAAACTATTAATTACATATGATTATTCGAGATGATGATTAAAATCTTATGACTACCCCTTCTATATAAAAAGCCTTGAAATTAACGTCTGCTTCCGACAGCCTGTCCAGAAAATGTGCCCTAATATGTTGATCGTGCTTACGTCATGAAGAATATTGTCGACGAAGCACCTTAAGCGGTTAGCTCTGGTCGCTGCGTGGGAATTAGAAGCTAAAGCTGGGAGAAAAGGAGATGGAGGCAGAAAAGCAGAGAGAGAGAAGGCAAAGCAGCTTGTGCGACTGGACTGCAGTTAGCGGCTGGTAATCTTAGAGCCGGCCAAACTGCCGCAGCTCGCGTTAGTGCGTCGCGCAGCGTCGGCTTGGCAGGTGGTCCGCCATGCCCCCCCCCCTCCCCCCGGGGCCTTATCGCTGCCGCCACTCGCTGTTACGGGTCGCGATAGCGCCTCCAGGCCCGCCGCCTCCAGGGACGTCCGTGGCCAATCAGCAGCCGTCACGAGCTACAGGCGCCCCGGGCCTTAGCGTTCACAGGCAGCGTACGCGGCGTTACCGTGCTACCTGTCGTTGGACGCTATCAAATCGGACTATGTCGTCCTAGCATGTTATACAGAAAAACCAAGGCCAGGTTCTTCACCTGTTAGCACCATTGCGACTGGTAGAGGACAGGTATGTCAGAGTTTATGAAGGAAGTAATGACTGTTACGACCAGGCGAAACTAGATTCGTCTGGCCATAACTGCGGGTTCTTTGACTGCTCTGAGAGACGGCTCGTTGGATCCAAAACATGTAAAATATTAGTTCATTTTATTAGATGAACGAATGTGAAGATTTACTTAAATTGACACAAACCATTGTCACAGGAGTGCCTGATTTACAACTGTCATTGAGTGTTAACACAACACTTGAAGCACTAATTAACAAACGAGTCTCTTTGAAGTATAGTCTAATAGACCTGAATAAGTCTTCAGTCCTACTCAATGGTACTGAGTGCTTCAGCTGAGATCACGACCTGCGGCAGACCTCTTTCCAGCTTTATTCCATATTACCTCCGTGCGAGCGCACTCCGGTACAGAAAGATTTTGCACGTCACCAGGGCGAGCGTCATCCATTTGTCGTTGTGGGCTGTAGCGAGATCTCGGTAACGTCTCTGGTATCGACGTGTATTGCCGACATCGGTGTGGCTTTGAAATTTTTCGACAATGTCACAATAACACCAATTCAAAAAAAAAATGTACAATATTGGGACGAATTATTTACTAAACAATGGAAAATCTGGAAGAAAAATGGCTCTGAGCACTGTGACTTAACATCGGAGGCCATCATTTCCCTAGAACTTAGAACTACTTAAGCCAAATTAACCTAAGGACTGTATAAAGCCGTTGCGTGATCTTTGATTCAGATTTCCTCATGCAGTGTGCCGAAGTGTTATTTTCCTGTTACGTCTTTGCTGTTTTCTTGTATGTCATAACTGACGTTTTTTTTACGTTACGGAATGTATCTCTGTGTAAATCAGATAAATATGTAACTTCATCTTATTATTATTAGTGCTTACGTTATGCCTGAATCAGCTTCATTACAATTTCATGTGTCTGATTTTGAATGTACAGTAGCCTAGTTGTTTCTGCGGCTACTAGATGGCGCTCGTAGCAACACCATGTTTACTTGCCCACACTTTCTAACGTGGGCACCTCAGTTTTGTTGCGGCCCTTGTTCACTCAGGTACGAGCAGCCCTTAGCGGCTCGCCATCTCATATACACCTTTTCATGACGTCGCCTTTCCGGCTTAGATGTTTTTTTTTGGAATGTGACTTGTAAGTACTGTATCTCTTTCCATCAGTACACACTTTAGTTTATTAAAGTCTTATATACCTATTATGTTTTAGAAAAAAATGGTTCAAATGGCTCTGAGCACTATGGGACTCAACTTCTGAGGTCATTAGTCCTCTAGAACTTAGAACTAGTTAAACCTAACTAACCTAAAGACATCACACACACCCATGCCAGAGGCAGGATTCGAACCTGCGACCTTAGCGGTCTCGCGGTTCCAGACTGCAGCGCCTAGAACCGCACGGCCACCTCGGCCGGCTATGTTTTAGAACAGTTAGTTTAATTCTGAAGACTACGCTCATAGTAGCGTCGAAACCTGGTCAATTTTGAATTTATATTTGTGACCGAGGGCTTATTTGTTCTAATATTAGCCTAAGGACATCACCCACATCCATGCCCGAGCCAGGATTCGAACCTGCGACTTTTGAGGCCGCGCGGTTCCAGACTGAAGCGCCTAGAACCGCTCGGCCACACCGGCCGGTGGAAAATCTAGAAGACTCCAGACTCGGGGCAGACGATTTTGGTATAAAACTTTTCCAACTGCGTCAGGTGGTTGGTATGGCAATCAACCACATAAAAATTATGAAGAAAAACAGTCTTGGTTGCAATAATTATTGTTTAATATCGCGCTTCGCCTTTATATTGCTTTATCAGATTGTGTTGAGTGTTGTGCTGTAAAATAAGCATACGTCGTGATCGCGCTACACTAGATGGAAAAAGAAAGCTTGGGTTCCAGAGAAATACAAAAAAATCGTTAAAAAGACTCTGAGCACTATGGGACTTAACTTCTGTGGTCATCAGTCCCTTAGAACTTAGAACTACTTAAATCTAACCAACCTAAAGACATCACACACATCCATGCCCGAGGCAGGATTCGAACCTGCGACCGTAGCGGTCGGGCGGTTCCAGACTGTAGCGCCTAGAACCGCTCGGCCACTCCGTCCGGCAGAGAAATACAGATGTGAAGGAGAACTACGAGTCGTCTTAGAAGGTAGCTGAAGGAAGGACAAACCGACATTTATAGCATTATTGGACTTAACGAAACGTTTGAACAATGTCGAATTTCTGAAAGCCGATCAGGGTATGGCGACCAGGGCGCCTGACCTGTAATAAGTCGGAGAGGGGTGAAGAGAAAGTAGAAGAGAAGGAATACGAAGAATGGAAAACATCAAATGGCAATAAAGTGGAAACGGAGGGAATATGTATAAAAGGAAAGAATGTGAAGATTCAGAATGGCCTGTGCTGTGGAACAGCTCCACAGTAGCATCCTGTCCCAGATATGGAGATGCTTGTGTCTCACTATTAGCTACTGTATAGGACCATTTTATTCCAAGAGACCGAATGTAACGCCAGTGCAAAGGATATATATTGTGTTTATTGTCCTATGTGTGACAGCTTTACGTTGGTCGCTAATGAAGAAAATAATAAGAAATCGCCTTACTGTGTTGTAACAATGCAGCTTTGGACTTCGTGTTTTCCATATTTTAAATTTTGTATTTAGAAAAAAAATTATTCTTGAAATAAGTGTCCTTATACTATCAAAACGCCTTCGGTCCCGGGTTCGATCCCCGCCGCTGCCTAAATTTTGATAAATAATCAGCATTGGCGGCCGAAGACTTCCGGCATAAGAAGTCAGACTCATTCTGCCAACGGCCTTGTCAAAGAGGGCGGAGGAGCGGATAGAGGTTCAGGGCACTCTCTAGTCCTAGGGGTGGGAAATTGCCCCTAAAGGCGGAAGAATCAGCAATGATCAACGACATGAGGATGCAGAAGGCAATGGAAACCACTGCATTAAAGACACGTAACGTGTATCCACAGGACATGTGGCCTGTAATTGAAGAAGTGTCATGATGATCTCTCCATTGGCAAAAGATTCCGGAATAGGCCCCCATTCCGATCTCCGGGAGGGGACTGCCAAGAGGGAGGTTACCATGAGAAAAAGATTGAACAATCTACGAAAGGATAACGTTCTACGAGTCGGGGCGTGGAATGTCAGAAGCTTGAACGTGGTAGGGAAACTAGAAAATCTGAAAAGGGAAATGCAAAGGCTCAATCTAGATATAGTAGGGGTCAGTGAAGTGAAGTGGAAGGAAGACAAGGATTTCTGGTCAGATGAGTATCGGGTAATATCAACAGCAGCAGAAAATGGTATAACAGGTGTAGGATTCGTTATGAATAGGACGGTAGGGCAGAGTGTGCGTTACTATGAACAGTTCAGTGACCGGGTTGTTCTAATCAGAATCGACAGCAGACCAACACCGACAACGATAGTTCAGGTATACATGCCGACGTCGCAAGCTGAAGATGAACAGATAGAGAAAGTGTATGAGGATATTGAAAGGGTAATGCAGTACGTAAAGGGGGACGAGAATCTAATAGCCATGGGCGACTGGAATGCAGTTGTAGGGGAAGGAGTAGAAGAAAAGGTTACAGGAGAATATCGGCTTGGGACGAGGAATGAAAGAGGAGAAAGACTAATTGAGTTCTGTAACAAGTTTCAGCTAGTAATAGCGAATACCCTGTTCAAGAATCACAAGAGGAAGAGGTATACTTGGAAAAGACCGTGAGATACGGGAAGATTTCAATTAGATTACATCATGGTAAAACAGAGATTCCGAAATCAGATACTGGATTGTAAGGCGTACCCAGGAGCAGATATAGACTTAGATCACAATATAATAGTGATGAAGAGTAGGCTGAAGTTCAAGACATAGTCAGGAAGAATCAATACGCAAAGAAGTCGGATAAGGAAGAACTAAGGAATGACGAGATACGTTTGAAGTTCTCTAACGCTATAGATACAGCAATAAGGAATAGCGCAGTAGGCAATACAGTTGAAGAGGAATGGACATCTCTAAAAAGGGCCATCACAGAAGTTGGGAATGAAAACATAGGTACAAAGAAGGTAGCTGCGAAGAAACCATGGGTAACAGAAGAAATACTTCAGTTGATTGATGAAAGGAGGAAGTACAATCATGTTCCGGGAAAATCAGGAATACAGAAACACAAGTCGCTGAGGAATGAAATAAATTGGAAGTGCAGGGAAGCTAAGACGAAATGGCTGCAGGAAAAATGTGAAGACATCGAAAAAGATATGATTGTAGGAAGAACAGACTCAGCATACAGGAAAGTCAAAACAACCTTTGGTGACATTAAAAGCAACGGTGGTAACATTAAGAGTGCAACGGGAATTCCACTGTTAAATGCAGAGGAGAGAGTAGATAGGTGGAAAGAATACATTGAAAGCCTCTATGAGGGTGAAGATTTGTCTGATGTGATAGAAGAAGAAAGAGGAGTCGATTTAGAAGAGATAGGGGATCCAGTATTAGACTCGGAATTTAAAAGAGCTTTGGAGGACTTGCGGTCCAATAAGGCAGAAGGGATAGATAACATTCCATTAGAATTTCTAAAATCATTGGGGGAAGTGGCAACAAAACGACTATTCACGTTGCTGTGTAGAATATATGAGTCTGGCGACATACCATCTGACATTCGGAAAAGCATCATCCACACAATTCCGAAGACGGCAAGAGCTGACAAGTGCGAGAATTATCGCACAATCAGCTTAACAGCTCATGCATCGAAGCTGCTTACAAGAATAATATACAGAAGAATGGAAAATAAAATTGAGAATCCGCTAGGTGACGATCAGTTTAGCTTTAGGAAAAGTAAAGGAACGAGAGAGGCAATTCTGACGTTACGGCTAATAATGGAAGCAAGGCTAAAGAAAAATCAAGACACTTTCATGGGATTTGTCGACCTGGAAAAAGCGTTTGGCAATATAAAATGGTGCAAGCTGTTCGAGATTCTGAAGAAAGTAGGGGTAAGTTATAGGGGGAGACGGGACATATACAATATGTACAACAACCAAGAGGGAATAATAAGAGTGCACGACCAAGAACGAAGTGCTCGTATTAAGAAGGGAGTAAGAAAATGCTGTAGCCTTTCACCCCTACTCTTCAATCTGTACATCGAGGAAGCAATGATGGAAATAAAAGAAAGGTTCTGGAGTGGAATTAAAATACAAGGTGAAAGGATATCAATGATACGATTCGCTGATGGCATTGCTATCCTGAGTGGAAGTGAAGAAGAATTAAATGATCTGCTGAACGGAATGAACAGTCTAATGAGTAAACAGTATGGTTTGAGAGTAAATCGGAGAAAGACGAACGAAGGTAATGAGAAGTAGTAGAAATGAGAACAGCGAGAAACTTAACATCAGGATTGATGGTCACGAAGTCAATGAAGTTAAGGAATTCTGCTACCTAGGCAGTGAAATAACCAATGATGGACGGAGCACGGTGGACATCAAAAGCAGACTCTCTATGGCAAAAAAGGCATTTCTGGCCAAGAGAAGTCTACAAATATCAAATACCGGCCTTAATTTGAGGAAGAAATTTCTGAGGATGTACATCTGGAGTACAGCATTGTATGGTAGTGAAACATGGACTGTGGGAAAACTGGAACAGAAGAGAATCGAAGCATTTGAGATGTGGTGCTATAGACGAATGTTGAAAATTAGGTGGACTGATAAGGTAAGGAATGAGGAGGTTCTACGCAGATTCGGAGAGGAATGGAATATATGGAAAACACTGATAAGGAGAAGGGACAGGATGATAGAACATCTGCTAAGACATGAGGGAATGACTTCCACGGTACTAGAGGGAGCTGTAGAGGGCAAAAACTGTAGAGGAAGACAGAGATTGGAATACGTCAAGCAAATAATTGAGGACGTAGGTTGCAAGTGCTACTCTGAGATGAAGAGGTTAGCACAGGAAAGAAATTCGTGGCGGGCCGCATCAAACCAGTCAGTAGACTGATGACCAAAAAAAAAATACTAGGGTAAGTCAGTTATTATCCGCAATTTAGTTATATTTTTGTTTATCTTGTTAGTACTGTCGTTTTACGTTGATGACGCATGCATTGTTTATTTGTTGTTATATCTTTGCGATTTTCAAGCTGCTAGGTTAGTTTCGCTATAGCTGCTATGCTGTTAATCGTGGCTGCTCCGCGCCCGCATCTCGTGGTCGTGCGGTAGCGTTCTCGCTTCCCACGCCCGGGTTCCCGGGTTCGATTCCCGGCGGGGTCAGGGATTTTCTCTGCCTCGTGATGGCTGGGTGTTGTGTGCTGTCCTTAGGTTAGTTAGGTTTAAGTATTTCTAAGTTCTAGGGGACTGATGACCATAGCTGTTAAGTCCCATAGTGCTCAGAGCCATTTGAACCATGGCTGCTCCGCTGTTTATTTGCACCAAAGAAGAGCAACGCTCAGTGATCCTTTTCTTGTGGTCGGAAGACGTATCAGGGGCCGAGGTTCATCGAAGAAATCTGGTACAGTACGGGAACAGTATTTTGCCACAACGGAGTGTCTATGAATGGATTGAAAAATTCCGAAATTGTCGCACAAGTGTTAAGCACGATGAAGGAGCCGGATGACCGTTTACGGCCACAAATGAAGAAACCATTGAGCGTTCACATGAAATAATTCTCTTAGACAGGCGATTAACTATTGAGGAAGTGGCACAAAGTCTGCAAATTAGACACGGTTCTGCCTACGAAACCGTAATGTTTGTGCATGATGGGTCCCAAAACAACTCACACAGTAGCGTAAACAAACGCGCTTTGACATCTGCAAAAAACGTTTGGATCGCTAGGGTAAGGAAGGAGAAAACTTCTTAGACAGAATCATTACTCGTGACGAAACATAGATCCATCCTTACAAGCCGGAGAGTAAACGGTGGAGTATGGAATGGAAACAGCCAAATTCGCCATGCAAGAAAAAGTTCAAGACCGAACCGTCCGCAGGAGAACTGATGCTTACGGTTTTTTGGGACGCACAAGGTCCAGTACTGAAACATTACGAGGAAAGGGCACAACAATAAACAGTGTACGTTACAGTGAGATGCTTTCTGCCAGGCTAAAGCCTGAAACTCGAGTCAAATTCCGAGGACTGCTGTCAAAAGCTGTTGTGTTGTTGCACGACAATGGCCGTCCGCATAGTGCTGCCCACACTGCTGAAACGCTCCAGAAACTCAAATGTGAAGTACTGGATCATCCTCCCTATAGTCCCGATCTTGCCCCTTCTGACTATTACGTGTTTGGTCCACTCAAACAGGTATTAAAGGGCCGTCGATTTGCCTCGGACGAGGCAGTTGAAGAAACGGTGCCTTCGTAGCTCAGCCGAGAACTTTATTTTATGACATCAGCAAGCTTGTACGACGATGGGCCAAGTGCGTTGAAACACAAGGAGACTATGTCGGAAAAAGATGTTTTCGTAAGTTTCCTATTTGATTACAATAAAATTTTATAACTACTTTGAGGATAAAAATTGACTTACTTTGGTGATTTATTATGTAATTCTGATGATATCAATAAACGAATATGTACACTAAGTAGCACTGAAGATAATGCGAAATCCACTGACATAACAGGCTTTGGCAAAGGGCAAATTATGACCATGCGCCTGGGAAAGCAAATGGAAAACCTGGTAGACTGTTCGGGTGCTGCTGCTTTTAGCATATATGGAGAAGACAGTGAACAAGGGGTTGAGGGTCCACGCCCCATTACAGAACGTGTAAGTCGCAGCTTTACACGTGGAAACATGTTACCTGGTCGGATGAATAATGTTCATTGACACATCACGCCTGTGGTCGCGTTCGGATACGGCGTCGTCAAGGCAAATAATTGCTCGAAACTTGTACCGTACCACAGACAAAGGCCGGCGGTGAGCAGTTTTCATTGGATCTGTGGCAGCAACCGAAGGCCCGATGACGGCTGGATGCTAGGGTAACATTATTGTGGCAATTCAGATGGTAAGATACACGTGTCACTCGACGCTGACACTATTCCGTAACAAGAGCGGCACATGAAGAAATTACGTCGCAATCCAGACCATTGGCTGCTTACAGGCGTTGGTAAATATCAATAGGGGCAGTTGAAAATGTGTTCCCCGACCAGGACGCGAACCTGGGATCTCCTGCTTACATGGTCGACGCTCTGTCCGACTGAGCCAGCGAGAACAGAGACGATAGTGCGACTGCAGGGACTTATGTCTGGCACGCTGCCCGTGAGACCCACACTTCCAACTTACTGTCCACACACTATATTTGTAGTGGCCCTGCCCACTACATTCATTACTCATGGCAGTCAATCTACCGATTCCCGTAAGAGTTTGCGCAATGTGAGTCCATCCGCACTGAAGAATATCATTGGCCAGTAAGCTTTATGCATATGAAGATGGTATCAGTTCTTTCGGACATGTCCGAAAGTGCAGATACCATCTTTACATTGAGTGGCACACCGTCTGAATGTAACAGATGTTTCGGGATTCCTGTCAACATAGTTCTGTGGCCGTTGCACTCCATTCTTGTACACAGAACGTCTAAACTGCGCAAACATTCGCAGTAAAATTCCGGCGGTTTATGGATTATCTGCAATTTCGCGTCGAGCCGAAGTGAAATGGAGTCAATATACGATCAAGGTCGCACAGATGTGGGTGATGGTGATCAGGAAGTCCAGATCTTGCACCATGCGAATTCCACCTATTCGGCAAGCTGAAATGCATTTCCCAACGATTAGAACGCTGATACACGAGTTCACGAACGGCTCCGTGAACACTGAGATTTCTGTCGTTGAGGAAATGAACAACAGGTAGAATGTTCCGACTGTTGTTTACATACTTGGTGACTGCATTGAAACACATGATAATGTTTCTGCATAACTTCGAAGTATAGTGCAGCATTCAATAAAGTTTACTTGGCCTGACGTAATAGTGTGTCACATACATTTTGGAGTTTCCACATGCTGCTTGATGAAGACATCATTCATCAGGATAACTGTCGGTGTCGTAAGTGATTTGAGGAGATCGATAGTTATCTCACTTCTTCGACTGAAGTTTCCGCCATCAATTTCTTCTGATATGAACCCAATGGAACACAGCTGGGACAACAACGGTCGTCAGTTTTACACCCACAAAGCACTGGCCTGTAATTTGTGTGAACAGCTTGATATGAACCTAGGCATCAGGTGACACTCACCTGCGGAAACCGACTAAGAAATTGTCGCGTCCAAGCCAAGAAGTATCCCTGTTGTGTTACATTCGCTGATAACGAGGTAGTCGAAAAATTTTGGCTCATTAGTGCATATAGTATTATCTGTATGTAGAGTGGCAAAAAATAACAGGCTGAACGCCAAGAGACTGATACCGAGGTATTCAGATTACTGTCACGAAAAAAAAAAACATTTTCTATTTGTTGTCTATAGTCACACAACCATTGGAACTTTTTTAAGTTCCTTTCCCTTTAACAATGAAAATAAATGTGTTCCGAAAAACGCAGAACATGCAAAATGCCATACAGGTATCGGCAAAAAGGAGGTAAGATCCAATGAAATATATCTCAAGAATTTATCATTTTTTTTAATAATAAACATTTTACACATCTGATTTACAGATTTGCTATCTTATAATTAAAGTATTTTTAATTGGTTTTTAATTTCATAGAAATGAAAGCAACTTTAGTTAATTGACTTTTAGAAAATTGTTCTATTGTCTATTTCCAAAGACGGCAGCATCTGTTGGAGATCCTCTTTCTTTTCAGATGAAAAATAGTGTTTACATCGCTGTGACGATAAAACAAAGTCCTTTATTATGTCAGTGGTAACCTCTTTCTTGAAAACCATGTAGGTGCTCCACTCTTCAAGTACTTTAAACGTCGTTCTCATCTTGAAGACACCAGGTGTAAGTTCTTTCACTTGAATCGAACTACATTTCGAAATATTTGTTTTCATTATATTAATAATTTATTTTTATTTTTATTTACACGTCAAATTCTGTAGGACCAAATTGAGGAGCAAATCTCCAAGATCATGGGACGTGTCAGTACATGAGATTGGAGCGTAAAAGTAGTCACAGATAAAAATAAAATGTGTATGAACCCGAAAAAGTCAAGCCATAGGTTTGAGTAAACACAATCAACAATACAACAAGAATCAGCTTAATTTTTCAAGGAACTCCACGACAGAATAAAAAGAGTGACCCATGAGGAAACTCTTCACATTCGTTTTGAAAGCTCGTGGATTACTGCTAAGATTTTTGAATTCTAGTGGTAGCTTACTGAAATTGGATGCAGCAGTATACTGCACACCTTTCTGCACAACAGTTACGGAAGTCCGATCCCAATACAGGTTTGATTTCTACCGAGTAACTGAGTCAAAGCTGCTTATTCTTGCGAATAGGCTAATATTGTTAACAAGAAATGACAGTAAGGAATATTATACTCAGAGGCCAATGTCAAAATACTCACACTCGTGAACAGGGTTCGACAAAAGGTTCGTGAACTTATTACACAACTTATTGCCCGAACCGCCGTTTCTGAGCCAAAAATAACATTTTAGAATGGGAATAGTTACCCCAAAATATAATACCATATGACATAAGCGAATGAAAATAAGCAAAATAGACTAATTTTCGTGTCGAACGATCACACACTTCAGATACCGTTCGAATAGTAAAAATCGCACCACTAAGTCTCTGAACAAGTTCCTGACCGTGGGCTTTCCACGACAGTTTGCTATCCATCTGAACACCTAGAAATTTGAACCGTTCAGTTTCACTAATCATATGCCCAATCTGTGATATTAAAAGGTCAGGCTATGTTGAATTGTGTATTAGAAACTGTAAAAACGGAGTCTTACTGTGATTTAGCGTTAGTTTGTTTTCTAGAAGCCATGAAATTTTTCATGAACTGCACACAACATCCTTTACTGTCAAGCTGGGCTCATCAGCAAATAGAAATATTTTATAGTTACCAATAATGCTAGAGGGCATATCTTTTATATAAATAAGGAACAGGAGTGGCCCAAAACTGATCCCTGAGGCACCCCATCCCCCCCCCCCCATATGACCGTACCTCACTCTGAGTCCCCACATCATAGCCATTCTCAACACTGTGATTAATGACCTTTCGGTGTCTGTTGGTAAAGTAAGAGGTGAGCCACTTGCTAGCTACTCCCCGTATTCCGTAACACTCCAACTTCTGGAGTGATATTTTGTGATCAACACAATGAAACTCCTCAGGTAAATCAAGAAATATGCCTAGCATTCGAAACCTTTTGTTTAGCCCGTCCAGTACCTCACAGAGAAAAGAGAATATAGCATTTTCAGTTGTTAATCGGCTTGTAAAGCCGAACTGTACATTTTATAGCAAATCGTGTGATATAAAATGATAAATTATGCTTACATAGACAGCCTTTTCAATAACTTTAGCGAACACTGATAGCATTGAAACAGTTCTAAAATTGTCTACATTAACCCTCTCCCCTTTTCAACAAAGCGGCCTCACTACTGAGCACTTTAATCGTCGAGGAAACTGACCATTCCTAAAGGAAAAATTACAAATATGCCTAAATACAGGGCTAACATGTGCAGCACAGTCCTTTAATATTCTGCTAGTCACTCCATCATATCCATGAGAGTCCTTAGTCTTCAGCGATTAAATTATTCACTCTATCTCCTCCTTGTCTGTATACAGAGGAGTATTTCGGACATCAATCTCGTAAAGGCATTTGACAAGAGAGTTATATGATTCCCTGTAGAAACTAAATTTTAATTTAATTCATCGGCAATTTTCAGAAAATGATTGTTAAATACTGTACATTTATCTGATTTATCAGTAACAGAATTATTTTTACTATGAACTGACGATATCGTCGACCTTGTGTTGCTGACCAGACACTTCCTTCACAACTGACCATATGATTTTAATTTTATCCTGTGAATTAGCTTATCTATTTACATACCACATACTCTTTGCCTTCCTATTAACATTTTAAGCACCTTACAGTACTGTGCGACCTTGATCGTATATCGACTCCATTTCACTACAGCTCGACGCGAAATTGCAGATGATCCATACACCGTCGGATTTTTACTGTGAATGTTTGCGCAGTTTAGACGTTCTGTGTACAAGAATCGAGTGCAACGGCCACAGAACTATGTTGACAGGAATCCCGGAACATCTGTCACATTGAGACGGTGTGCCACTCAATGTAAAGATGGTATCTGCACTTTCGGACATGTCCGAAAGTGCTGATACCATCTTCATATGGATAAGGCTTACTGGCCAATGATATTCTTCAGTGCGGATGCACTCACATTGCTCAAACTGTACCTTGACTGTGATTGTCAACATTTTGATATATTTCCCACTTTGTTCATCATGATATCCTTATCCCACTAATCAGCCACCTGGGCTGCCTTTTACTGCTAGTACCCCGTTTATAACGTGTTAATGGAAAGCAACTCTCAAAAAACATGAGAAATGTGTTGAGGAAAGCATTATATTTATGATCTAGGATATCGGCACTACAAACATCCTGCCACTCTTGTTCCTTGACGAGGTTTAAAAAACTCTCTATTGCTGTTGGATTAACTTTCCTATGTAGTTTGTAAATTTATGTGACGTTTGTTTGAGTACAAAAGCCTTTTAGCTTTAAAAGTTTTGCATCATTGTCTGAAAGACCATTCACCCTTTTACTAACGGTATGCCCACCTAGTAATGAAGAATGAATAAAAATATTGTCTACGGCTGTGCTACTGTTCCCCTGCACCCTAGTTGGAAAAAAAGGCACTCTGCATCGGATCATATCAATATACCAGATCTACCAACGCCATTTTTCTTGCACTGTCATATACAAAATTTTTATTGGAGTTACCACATATAACAATTTCCTGATACTTCCTATAAAGTGAATGAAGAACTCCCTCTAGCTTGAGCAGAAATGCTCTAAAGTCAGACTTAAGGGACCTGTAAACAACAACAAATAGGAGTTTAGTTTCACTAAATTCAACTGCCCCTGCACAAAATTCAAATATCTGCTCAGTGCAGCGCCGTGATACGTCTGTGGACTCAAATGGAATACTGTTTTTTACATATATAGCCACTCCCCCACCCCGCAAGGAACTGCTTTTATAAAATAAAAAGGTCCTCAGGCTGGAGCACAGTAACCACAAACAAATTGTTAGGTTACTCATTTTTCATAATTGTACAACTTTCTTAGGTTCTTAGCACTGGCATGCTTCCAGCCGGTTACGTTTTCCAATCTGGGTAAAATCTCGACTACACGCCGCAAACAATCACTAAGCCTTGTGGCACTTCGCCCGCTTTTGCCTCACATGTAGGCTGACACATATCGCTCACGCTATCTTTTTAATCTTATATACACTGTTTGATATGATCGTAACCTTTCGCCATTTTTCATGTTCCAGAATGAGATTTTCACTCTGTAGCGGAGTGGGCGCTGACATGCACCAGGAAGTTTCGTTGTTCATGTTGTTGGAAACGGCACTTAGCTTGGTTTTTCGGGTCTAAATTTTTTTATCACTTTGTCCGTTATTGATTTATAATCTACATATTTTAAAAGATGTAGTGGGGAGGAAAATATAGCACAATTTTAGTTTCTAAAATAGATATTAAATTAGAAATACACTATACACATTCTTCATGTGCAATATATAATGTAAACTATACAGTGGAAGAGAAAAGCTAAAAGTTAGATAGAGGAAAAGATAGATCAAGAAGAAGAAGGAAGTGGGAGCGAGGAGAAGATGAACTGAACGAAAAAGAAGAAGAGGAAGATGAAGAAGAGAGGGAAGAAGAAGAAGAATGTAGCAAACTATGATGACATACACTAAAGGACATTATGTCGAAATTAAAGATGATTTAATGCAATTATAAAAGTAAAATACGGATGAACGAGGAGATTCTGCACAGAGTCGGAGAGGAGAGGAATATGTGCAAAACACTGCAAGAAGAAGGAACAGGGCGAGAGGACATCTGTTAAGAGATCTGGGACCGACTTACATGGTACTAAAGGGAGCTGTAGAGGGCAAAAGCTGTAGAGTAAGACAGAGATTGGAATGGAATACATCCAGCAGATAATTGAGGACGTAGGTTGCAAGTGCTTCTCTGAGATAAAGAGGTTGGAACTTGCATTGTTCACATAGAGAGTTCAGGTGGTTGTATTTTTTGGCATTACAGAATTAGAATTCATCTAATGTTCTGAGTAGAACGCCGTTGGTTCTCAGTGTAGTGTTTTTAAATAACAAAATACAAAATTTTTGATCTCTGAAGCTGGAATGAATTCTTAAATGTGATAGGTAACCTCACTCATGCTCGGCTTTATGTTCGACTACACAGTTATATGAACATTATGACGATATTTGTTGCCGAATTGTGTTGACTAAACGGAAATTCGAATTCTCGCGTATCGCGTAGAGCCGTTGACTATGTTTAAGAGGATGCGACTGTGCTTGGCTCCGCTCCCCGATACCATCAAAAACCAAACAGTTTACCCGTCACCCACTGTTTAATAATCTTGATATTATGATCAGAAAATTTAATCTTCAGTTGGCACAGACAAAACATTTCTGCCCCTGAGCTCGCAATACTGTCGATTTCCTTCTCCGTCCTTCTGCGAGCCTGCGTTCCATTTTTAATGACATCATCGTTAATTGGCGCTAAATCTTAATAATTTTTCTTCCCATTTCCTTTCATTTGTAAGTAAACATTAAATTTTCTAACGCAAACAAAATGTAAAGTAACAAAATCGAACCATACTTGACAGTTAAAATATTGTAGAAACCAAGATGGCTATTAGAATCTCAAACAAACGTAAATACTTCCATTACTTCGCTTACAAATTTCTTAGACGGTAGGGTGGGTCTTCGTTACCCTATTTACACAATTTATCTACTGTTATCTTGTGTTCCAAGAACTATTATCTTGCAATTTGAAACAGTATATCAGATTTGTGTTTAAAGTTCTGAGAATGTGAACAAGCCGTCTAATTATACACTTCTCGGTGCACGTAGACGACAGAACACCACATACGAAGACAGAGAGCAAACACTCGCTAATGGGTCAACAGTTAGCCAGTTAGAGACCTGCAAGGCTCAACAGAGATGTCAGCAGGCTCCAGGTAAACATGCGACCGATGCCGTTCGGCATAACCACACACATGCGCATTTCCATATGCACACACAACAGTATGATGTGTCAATCATACGAGCGCTTCAAGGCGGCAGAGGAGGCAATCAGAGCATTTGAAGTTGTATAGTGGGTACTGCTACAGTTACGAGGAAATCTTGCAACACAGACCTTAAGAATCAAAAACTACACTTGACGAAGGAATTATGTAGTACTTTTTCAGGATCGTTCCCATTAGATTCAGAACAAATCAGTCGCCTGTAAATACATTCGTTGAACTTTTATTTCTGAGAGTACCGCAAAGTTTAATTCATTTATCGTATTTTCCCTCTGAATTATTCACGTGCTGTGAACCGTCGTGTATTCAGCAGAATTTTCGTTTTTAGGAAGAAACAAAGTCCCATGTGGCAAACTCCAAGTTACATGGATGTTTTTTTGGAACTTTGATGCTTGGTTGATGCAGTTAGATATTTCATACACGTAAAGTCAGGACTGATATGCTGCAACTACGCTTTCATTGTGAACTCGTGGCCTTTAGAAAATGGGAACTAACTGAGTGAAAATTAGTAACTGAAAATCAACAAGTGAAAAGGTAAAAACTCACTTACCGTCTTGATGCATCTTTCCAAGAAAAAATGGATGTTGAAAATGTATTGGGAAGACTCGATAATTCTGATCTCCAAAGTAAATCAGAGAGGTATTATCAGACTGAAGAAACGACTAGAAAATTTGAAACGTTATGGAAAGGACAAACACTATGAACAAATTGTAATATTCCTGTGTGATATATCTAATGATCACAAGCTCACTGGAACACGGGCTGCTTCTTCAAACTGCCTCCATTTTTTGCTGTCTCATGCTCATTTTCTCCGGGTGCCTCCCATCCCCAGGTCTGTCAGGTCCATCGTCAGGTCATCCGTCCAGCAGTACCCTGGTCGTCCTATGCGGCGTCTGTTGTTCGATTTCCCGCTCAAATGCCTTCTTCACCGTCTTTATTCTGGTATACGGGCTACATAACCTGCACACTAGATTCTTTTGACTTCAACATTATGACTGTTGGTTGTCGCATAAAGAGGTAGATTTCTTCATTCCATTTTCTCGTCTATTGTAGTTTACTTAAGATCGGTCCCAACACCTTCCTTATTTCTCTTCATTTTAATATTAATAGTTTATCCTTTTTTAGTTTAGCCATGCTCCAGGTTTATGAATCCCACATGACTTCTGAGCATATCACTATGTTATACGGGGTGTTACAAAAAGGTACGGCCAAATTTTCAGGAAACATTCCTCACACACAAAGAAAGAAAATATGTTATGTGGACATGTGTCCGGAAACGCTTACTTTCCATGTTAGAGCTCATTTTACTACTTCAAATCACATTAATGATGGAATGGAAACACACAGCAACAGAACGTACCAGCGCGACTTCAAACACTTTGTTACAGGAAATCTTCAAAATATCCTCCTTTAGCGAGGATACATGCATCCACCCTCCGTCGCATTGAACCCCTGATGCGCTGATGCAGCCCTGGAGAATGGCGTATTGTATTACAGCCGTCCACAATACGAGCACGAAGACTCTCTACATTAGGTACCGGGGTTGCGTAGACGAGAGCTTTCAAATGCCCCCATAAATGAAAGTCAAGAGGGTTGAGGTCAGGAGAGCGTGAAGGCCATGGAATTGGTCCGCCTCTACCAATCCATCGGTCAGCGAATCTATTGTTGAGAAGCGTACGAACACTTCGACTGAAATGTGCACGAGCTCCATCGTCCATGAACCACATGTTGTGTCGTACTTGTAAAGGCACATGTTCTAGCAACACAGGTAGAGTATCCCGTATGAAATCATGGCGGTGAATCGAGGAAGCACAGTACATACTGACGAAACTAAAATGAGCTCTAAAATGGAAATTAAGCGTTTCCGGACGCATGTCCACATAACATCTTTTCTTTATTTGTGTGTGAAGAATGTTTCCTGAAAGTTTGGCCGTACCTTTTTGTAACACCCTGTGTAGATTGTCACCCTAGTGTTCGCTAATATTTATTTT
Source organism: Schistocerca americana (assembly GCF_021461395.2). Lineage (NCBI taxonomy): Eukaryota > Metazoa > Arthropoda > Insecta > Orthoptera > Acrididae > Schistocerca > Schistocerca americana. The sequence goes on along the minus strand of NC_060119.1, from coordinate 1,198,448,834 downwards.
GAGCTCAGCATCTCCCAAATGGAATACTTACGTTTCATTCCCACTGCTGTTCTTTCCTTGATGTGCATTTCTATACTGTTGTCGCTGGTAAACCAACACTCCAAGCATATAGACTGATGAACTTTCTCGAACTTCATGCCACTTATCTCTTGAAATTGTTCCTGCTCTTCTCTTCTCCCTAAACGCATGAACTTCATTCTGCCTTGGTTCACCACCAGCCTAGGCTTCTGTGCACAGTTGTCTATTTTCTGGTACATTTCTTTCTACTCGCACAGCAAAAAGAAAAAAAATAGAAGTTCCTCCTTCGAGATAAAATAAGTTAAATAATGATTTACGAAACTTCCGCCCTACATTCAAGAGTATACTGAAGAGGTATCAGTAAACAGCCATTTGATTTAGGAACAAAAACTGACAAATTGGCTTAAAAATGCTGCTAACTGTGGAATACATAGAAAGTACGAGTATCGTCTTCTGACCAGCACATTACCGAACAGTAAGTTAGTGTTTTCACACTTATATAAAACAACCTAATGGAGAAGTCCATTTAGCTTTTTTGTTGTCATCATCAAAAAATCATTAAATGAAATATAATTTGTGAGTTTTCAGAATATGTAGGTCATAATTTAAAGCTTACAATTCGTTGTACAGAAGTGTTACACCCAAATACCTTTAAATTCATTTAACTGGTAAAGCTTCATTAATTACTTTAAAAAATGAAATTAAATTTGCAACTATCATATTCTCCCTATCAGTGAATTTCTCCGAAGATTCGGCATGAATCCCAACTCACCCCTTTTACACAATACATCGTAGTGAAAGTGGAATAAGAAACAAGTTATCCAAAAAGATGCATTACTTCATACTTATTTCTTGCAGTGACCGTGCTACAAAAAAAAATTTGAAAAGGTGTTTTACTCATTAGCAGAGCGTCTGGTAACATACAGTTAACACCTGGATCAATACCTCTACTTCGTCATGTATCACTCATATTAAATCACTTCACCACAACCATGTTTCTGCTGTTCCTGGATTTTGCGTTGTTCTTTTTTCGGTCTCTCTGTCCTTGTTTGTGTAAGTGGAAGTCATGAAATTATTTTTTGTGCACACTAGTTATTAGTAAATTCAATCTCTTAGAAGATCAGGGAAGGTGTCAGCATACCTCAGGATTGAGGGAGCCCTTTCCAGGCAACCTATATGGCCTTAAAGTCGCATTAACATTGGGGCCTTCTTGCTTGCAAGGTCTTGGGACAAAAGTTGTCCATGAGTAACTTCCTCCAATGAACAAATCTTGTTACACATGACATTTTAATTTTTAAAAGTGTTTTCTAGATTAAAGTGTATAGCTGCAGTGGTCCCTATATATGTTAAAACTTTTTAATGTCTCCTATTCTATATAAATACTTGATTATGATATCAAATTAACCACGCATGTTTAGTGATCGAATATGTCAGAAAGTGAAACGGGACCGATAGTTGAGTAGGATATAACTCCTGAAATTGTTTGACTTAATCTGTGGAAAATATAATCTGAACTAGAAATAACTTGTCATGTTTACCTTCAATTAGTAACAAATTATTAACACTTGACTAGTTTTTATTATCTGCTGCTAAACTGATCACACTACCCTTAGACAGTAACGACGCTGCAGAGTTGCACAAAAATTGCAAAGCTATTTTGTTCAAAGCTAATGAAAATAACTGCAGCAGGTTTCCTCCTATACTTCCCAACCAAGATGAGCCGCGTTGGCTCGATCTATGTTTTACATCGTTGTCTAGTGGCCCGATCTGCCTCTGTCTAGTCGCCGGGTGGTGCCTTGGTGGCCCCTTAGTACAGTCTTCGGTTGTAGGCCCTTGGGCAGCTTGTTCACCACATTGGTACACAGAAATGCTGTTGAATGTTATTTTACTATTTCTCCACGACAGTCTCTTTTCTACGCCAAAGAGCCTGCCCTGATTGAGCAAATATGTTTTCACGATGATGTGATTCACCTTGGCCAGCGTTACAAGAGTTTCTCTTTTTACTTATTCATATTTAACGTAAATCTGTGGTGTTTATGTGTAAATCTGACTTGAAGAGTTTCCATTTTTAATGTATGTTTGAAAAAATGCTCCATACTTATGGTGGTAAGATGGAATAAGAGACGTCAGTGGAAATATGTTCGTCAAACAGCGGAATTATAAGATTTATCTGTGGAATAAAATATTGTTGAACTTTTGTGAAGTAAAAAATGTCTTGCGATAAATGACTTGCGCCCCTTCATGGCGGTTTAATTGGTCTTTTATCCTGAGGCGTTCACTGATATTTCAGTGGTATCCTCAGAGAGTGGTTCTCCTCTGACAAGTCATTTGTTGCTGGTTATTTTCTATATGTGCCTAATACATTGCACTGTATTTATTTCAGATTCGAATCGACGTGATGGAGAGCAGGGCTTTCGTTGAGAGGAGGGGAGGGGGGGGGGGGGAGGATGATGCGTGGTTTGGTCCAGTCCAGCTAACATCACAGCAGACACTACTGGCGAGGTAGATGTTGCAGTTTCTACCTGTTCTTCTGCCTTACAAGAACTTGATCGGAAATGACCTTTCTCAGGGATAGCAACCACACCCATAAACAGTTGCTCGGGATACAATCTCAAATTGGCCATTGGAAAATTCGTTTGGCAAATTTAGGGCGTTTCCAACTTAGTCTGTCGGAGCAGGAAGTGGCCGATAAATTGCAGCGTGAGGTCAGAAACTGTTAATCTCAACTAGTACGTTAAGATTGGAATAGAGCTCCTTGACAACCGAGTCGCTAGTTCAGCGTCGTCTAACTTATACCAAGGGACTCGACCTGGGGGCCTATTTTAACTAAATTGCCTAATCCCATCGTGTATTTCTTAATGTATGTATCAGGACTGTCAGTTGATCAGTTTATCGGGCGGTGAGTGTATTGTGATTAACTGTCCGTCTCGCACGTCATGCTGACGCTTTTAAGGTTTTTGACACCGTTTTTCTTAGTTTGGTTTACCCGATAGCCCGTGATGGAGACTCTTCTGAGTCGCGTTAGTTTGACTGATCTGAGACGGCGTATTCTCCAAGGAACTTATCGCTGCGTGCCCGCAACGAATTAGAACGGACACATTATTGTCTCATACCGTCTAAAATGGCAGAAACAATCTCCAGTTCCTCAATGGGCATCCGTAAGGCGGTGACTGCGGTGCGAGCACGTTCCATATAGGGAAGCAAGGCCTCATTCGACGCCTGTTAAACTGTTACTTATATAACTTAGACAAAAACTCTGTAAAACGTTCTATAATACATTATTGTGATTACACCAATTAATTGTCCTCATCCTACTAAGTTCATCGGTTCTTCGATTGATTTTTGAAGATATCTGTAAAACATAGTAAGAGTGATTTGAAAGAGACAGATTCTGCTCAGAACAGACAATTCACTTGAAATTCTTAATCCGTCACCTACTGTAACGTGCCAAAATGTAGTGTTAACGTCTACAGCTTTTAAAAAGGGTTTTATTTTTGTAGAAAGGAACAGAGATTAAGCTGCTAAAGTAACATTTGTACCTGAATTATAAAACACAGTGAAATGAATAAACGGCTCAATGATTTTTCTCTAGTCTTTTCAAACTGCATTCCACGTAAGAAGATACTCATCTGAAGTAACTATTAACACAATTAAATATTAGCTGAATTATTTGCACAAATGATGCTGGCGAAAGAAAGAAGGTTTTTAAAATAAAAATTTTGCATGTTGCTAATGCTGTCGCTGCGCTTCCCGAAGTTCTAACATTTAATGACGTATAGTTCAGTCTCTTAGAAGAGGGAAGCAATAAAAACGAAAAGAAAATTTGTCTAAGACAAAAGAGATACTGTGGCTAAGAGATTAGGTAGACAGGATATTTTGCAGAATTCGGATATAACTATGCGTACTGTAATTTTGTTGAGATGGTCGTAAGCCATAATCTTTACGCTTTATGTCCTGGAGGAGAACGTAAAAGTGGACAAAATAAATGTGTAAATGTGAGTTACAGCAGTCAGTCGGATGTGTTCTGTTGTGCTATCAATCCTCATGACTCCGATCACTTCGCACCAGCTTATGTTCAAATGGTTCAAATGGCTCTGAGCACTATGGGACTTAACTTCTGAGGTCATCAGTCACCTAGAACTTAGAACTACTTAAACCTAACTAACCTAAGGACATCACAAACATCCATGCCCGAAGCAGGATTCGAATCTGCGACTGTAGCAGTCGCACCGTTCCAGACTGCAGCGCCTAGAACCGCTCGGCCACCCCGGCACGCTCCAACTTACGTTATAAGTCTCCTTGGTAAACAAGTTAAAACGACTCATATCAAAAACTGATTATAAAAATTTTACCATCTTCACGTTCTTGAATAACAGTGGTGGGGTCAAGATAAAAAGGGTTACTTTGTGTACTGAAACATGCAGACAGACAATTTTCCTGCGCTTCATCCGATGTGGAACAGCAATACCCTTTGCTATGCACGGAGCAGCGGCCCATAGAGCACATGCGCGGATGTAGCTGTACTCTGCAGAGATGAAAACATGGGGCAGAGCGGTATTCGGAGGCTGGGAATTGAATTACTGCGTCCTGGTCTGTTTGAGTGTAGAGAGAAGTCAGCGAGTACTCTGCGACTCGCCCTTAATTCGGGAAGGTCGTCGCAGGCGCGCAGTACAGCGCCGACGTTGGCGGGACAAAACGGTTACTGCAGGGCTAGACGCGACTCGCTGCAATATGCAGTCGTCTGGCCCTGCAGCGCTGCAGGCGGTAGGGAGGTACGTGGCGCATCAAGGTGGGTCCGCCGGGATTACCCCTGGGAGGATGGCTGCACGCGGTGCGCACCGGCCGGACACCAACCTCAGCCGCGGAGAGCTGTGGTGCCCGAAGAGCCCTACTGATGAAACAGTGAAACACAGATACCATGATTTGGTCATAACCTGAGGGCTGCTCTAAGATTAACGGTGCTGCCACGATCGGTATTTTATCACGTTTCTTCACCTAAGCTCTGCAAATCACTATGAAGGGGACACAGGTGGTGGAGAATATGGAAACACCAAAAATACAACACATTACCATAACTAATAGGGTGTAAGAAAATCGTTGGTATTCAAAACAACTTGCAGTCATCTCGAATGGTTACTATGGCAGTCTTGCACAACTCTTCCCGCGAATTAGTGGGAAGTGCAAGTAACGATTATGAAAGTGTATAGCAACCAAGCACTTTTCTCTCCAAAGTACATCTACATATCTACATATATACTCCTCTAGCCACCAAGCGGTGTGTGGCGGAGGGCACAATTCGCGCCCAAGTCATATTTCCCCCCCCCCCCCTCTTCTACTCTCGGATGGGACGAGGGAAGAACGACTGTCTGAACGCCTCAGTACGAGCTCTTATTTCCCTTATCTTTGATTGATGTTCATTAAGCGTGGTAGAGGCTTATCTCACTAGGGGTAACACAGATACTGCCTACAGGATAATTAAAGAGACCTTTGGAGAAAAGAGAACCACTTGTATGAATATCAAGAGCTCAGATGGAAACCCAGTTCTAAGCAAAGAAGGGAAAGCAGAAAGGTGGAAGGAGTATATAGAGGGTCCATACAAGGGCGATGTACTTGAGGACAGAATTATGGAAATGGGATGTAGATGAAGATGAAATGGGAGATATGATACCGCGTGTACATTTTGACTGCGCACTGAAAGACCTAAGTCGAAACAAGGCCCCAGGAGTAGACAACATTCCATTAAAACTACTGACGGCCTTGGGAGAGCCAGCCATGACAAAACTCTACCATCTGGTGAGCAACATGTATGAGACAAGCGAAATAACCTCAGGCTTCAAGAGGAATATAATAATTCCAATCCCAAAGAAAGCAGGTGTTGACAGATGTGAAAA